>NC_068324.1:16359930-16959930 GCF_025860055.1 Xyrauchen texanus
AGCACTCTGGAGAAGGTTTTCGATCCAGGATATCCCTGTACTTGGCCGCATTCATGTTTCCCTCGATTGCAACCAGTCGTCCTGTCCCTGCAGCTGAAAAACACCCCCACAGCATGATGCTGCCACCACCATGCTTCACTGTTGAGACTGTATTGGACAGGTGATGAGCAGTGCCTGGTTTTCTCCACACATACCGCTTAGAATTAAGGCCAAAAAGTTCTAGCTTGGTCTCATCAGACCAGAGAATCTTATTTATCACTATCTTGGAGTCCTTCAGGTGTTTTTTAGCAAACTCCATGCGGGCTTTCATGTGTCTTGCAATGAGGAGAGGCTTCCGTCGGGCCACTCTGCCATAAAGCCCCGACTGGTGGTTGGTGCAGTGATGGTTGACTTACTACAACTTTCTCCCATCTCCCGACTGCATCTCTGGAGCTCAGCCACAGTGATCTTTGGGTTCTTCTTTACCTCTCTCACCAAGGCTCTTCTCCCCCGATAGCTCAGTTTGGCCGGACGGCCAGCTCTAGGAAGGGTTCTGGTCGTCCCAAACGTCTTTCATTTAAGGATTATGGAGACCACTGTGCTCTTATTAACCTTAAGGGCAGCAGATTTTTTTTTGTAACCTTGGCCAGATCTGTGCCTTGCCACAATTCTGTCTCTGAGCTCTTCAGGCAGTTCCTTTGACCTCATGATTCTCATTTGCTCTGACATGCACTGTGAGCTGTAAGGTCTTATATAGACAGGTGTGTGGCTTTCCTAATCAAGTCCAATCAGTATAATCAAACACAGCTGGACTCAATTGAAGGTGTAGAACCATCTCAAGGATGATCAGAAGAAATGTGATATTTCAGTTTTTTTTTAATAAATGTGCAAAAAATGTCAACAATTCTGTGTTTTTCTGTCAATATGGGGTGCTGTGTGTACAATAATGAGGAAAAAAAATGAACTTAAATGATTTTAGCAAATGGCTGCAATATTACAAAGAGCGAAAAATGTAAGG
Organism: Xyrauchen texanus; assembly: GCF_025860055.1. Classification (NCBI taxonomy): domain Eukaryota; kingdom Metazoa; phylum Chordata; class Actinopteri; order Cypriniformes; family Catostomidae; genus Xyrauchen; species Xyrauchen texanus. The sequence continues at coordinate 16,360,928 of NC_068324.1, forward strand.
GGGTCTGAATACTTTCTGTACCCACTGTATATATATATATATATATATATATATACACACACACTCACCTAAAGGATTATTAGGAACACCATACTAATACTGTGTTTGACCCCCTTTCGCCTTCAGAACTGCCTTAATTCTACGTGGCATTGATCAACAAGGTGCTGAAAGCATTCTTTAGAAATGTTGACCCATATTGATAGGATAGCATCTTGCAGTTGATGGAGATTTGTGGGATGCACATCCAGAGAACGAAGCTCCCGTTCCACCACATCCCAAAGATGCTCTATTGGGTTGAGATCTGGTGACTGTGGGGGCCATTTTAGTACAGTGAACTCATTGTCATGTTCAAGAAACCAATTTGAAATGATTCGAGCTTTGTGACATGGTGCATTATCCTGCTGGAAGTAGCCATCTGAGGATGGGTACATGGTGGCCATAAAGGGATGGACATGGTCAGAAACAATGCTAAGGTAGGCCGTGGCATTTAAACGATGCCCAATTGGCACAAAGGGGCCTAAAGTGTGCAAAGAAAACATCCCCCACACCATTACACCACCACCAGCAGCCTGCACAGTGGTAACAAGGCATGATGGATCCATGTTCTCATTCTGTTTACGCCAAATTCTGACTCTACCATCTGAATGTCTCAACAGAAATCGAGACTCATCAGACCAGGCAACATTTTTCCAGTCTTCAACTGTCCAATTTTGGTGAGCTCTTGCAAATTGTAGCCTCTTTTTCCTATTTGTAGTGGAGATGAGTGGTACCCGGTGGGGTCTTCTGCTGTTGTAGCCCATCCGCCTTAAGGTTGTGTGTGTTGTGGCTTCACAAATGCTTTGCTGCATACCTCGGTTGTAAAGAGTGGTTATTTCAGGCAAAGTTGCTCTTCTATCAGCTTGAATCAGTCGGCCCATTCTCCTCTGACCTCTAGCATCAACGAGGCATTTTCAGCCCACAGGACTGCCGCATACTGGATGTTTTTCCTTTTCACACCATTCTTTGTAAATCCTAGAAATGGTTGTGCGTGAAAATCCCAGTAACTGAGCAGATTGTGAAATACTCAGACCGGCCCATCTGGCACCAACAACCATGCCACGCTCAAAATTGCTTAAATCACCTTTCTTTCCCAATCTGACATTCAGTTTGGAGTTCAGGAGATTGTCTTGACCAGGACCACACCCCTAAATGCATTGAAGCAACTGCCATGTGATTGGTTGATTAGATAATTGCATTAATGAGAAATTGAACAGGTGTTCCTAATAATCCTTTAGGTGAGTGTATAATGGCACTTAAAATAACTTTGTAACATACTATGAAAGTTTTACACTTTGGACATTACTTAAAACACAAATATAGGATAGCATCACAATGCATTGTGACCGTAAGAAACAATAAACAGTGCCACACACACAGACCTCAATGCACAACACATGATAACGGTAACAATCCCCCATAATTTTTTGAAGATGAACAAGCAATTATGAGTAGAAAACAACAAGATGCCAAATGTAATTAAATAAAAATAGTACAAATAAAATGGGCAAACATAGAAACCATGCAAGCAAATTAATTATAAAATTCCGGTGCATGCTAGGAACATGAGCTGCAAAATATAATTGTAACAGTTTAAAGACTGCAAGGAGGAGGCTGGAACTGGCTGAAGAGTCAACAAAGTTTTAATGCAAAACTCAACATAAAACAAACAAAAAACACAAGACAAACAGACACTCACACAACGCAGCCGAATGCATCTAGTTCGTCTTTATCCCCCTTCCAGCTGATTAGCCCGATTCAGGGCCCGCCCTCCTCTTCGTCACAATAAAAAATTGCCATTTATTTAATTTACCAGTGATATTTACTCAAATAAATAAATAAATAATGTTGTTTCTACTTTAGGATTGCTACTTAAGGACACATTGTAGAGATACCAAACAATCATAAATAATAATTACATCATATGTAAATCATCTTTTATGTTGTATTTACTTAAACACATTATAATTTTTTTCCTCTCACCATGACAGAATGACAGCGTCAGTCACCATTCACTTTAATTCTATAGAAAAAAAAGAAAAAGAAAAAAAAAAGCAGATGCTTTTTGCACCCTGGTGCAAATAATGGTATATGCTAGTTACACCTATTTACATATTTAAATACTTACATACAGGATGGTCATCGCAGCAGTGTGAAAATTATTTAGAGTCCCACAGACACACTACATTAACCCCTACCCCTAAACCTAACTCTAACCTTACCTTAGAAAAAATAAACTTGGTTTTACTACAGTGACCATAGTTTCCGCCTCTGGATCAAACCCTTCTCTGCACTCCTCGACATTCACCGTGACCAAATCACTGTGATGAAATCAACATTTATATAAAATTGAATCTATTACTTTAAGTAGAATTAAAGGAAATATTAAGAGTGGAAACGGGAAATCGGATGGGAAAAAGAGTGGGACAAAACGCGTATTCGAACCAGTGTCACTAGGGCAACACTACACATTCACACGCTGCTTTTACACCTCACTCCACTGCAGCAACTATATATATCTACAGTGACTATCTATTGCTTCGTATGTCATATATTTCTGTGGTTCCACTATAATATCAGGGTGCAAATAGCTGCACTGTGTGGCAGATGCTGTTTACACCAGGGTAAAAAAAAGATGCATTGAATGGAAATGGAGACGCAGACTATCATACTGCCTAACATCAACTTTTTATTTGCAATGGCATGAGGGTTAGTTAATGATGACAGAAAGGCTATTTTTGGGTGAACTATCCCTTTAAATTGTGCTTGTTTAACAACATCCCTGAAAATCGATGACTTGAAGGTCAAAGAGCACACAATTTAAAAGACCACGCCAACATGGTGGATGTAGGTTGTTCGGGAGTTTATTTACTGTATACTGCACACTTGAATATCTACAGAATGCAATTCTTTAATGGTCGAGAATGGTCTATGCAGGAATTGAGACACGTCTGCAGTCTCTCTAAACCATCTTTGCACTAGACGGCATTGATATTAACACAACCTACTCCCCAAAACTTTTCTATCCCTCGCATAGAAAATTAAAAGAAAAAAAAGGTTGAGTCCAGCAAAAAAGAAAGGCGGAGAGGTCTATATTAGTCTAAAGTCCACCAGCACCTGAGGCCCAGAGCGGACGCAAACCATTCGTTGAAATGAGTTCCCTTCAGATGCTCTAAATCATGAGATTTGTTCATACTGACTTGGCTACACTGTCCTAAAGTGCTTTTTAAATGACACCAGAGGGAATATCTCTGTGCCAGCTACACATAAAAATATATGAGATCTAAATGGAGACCATAAACTCCAGTCTGAAACAGCACTTTATGTTCAATAAATAAGATTCATGGAAAGACACAGAGATGGTCATTATCGCGCGATACTCCCAACGCACAACTTGAAATAAGTTGAGGGGATCTGGCAGTTGTGATTGGGTGTGATGAAGCCAACAAAAACTGACAATTGGACATCATTATTATATTTATTTATTACAATTTTCATAGGTTAAAATGTGTAAATATGCATAAAGCATATATTTTAGTTGCTATGACTTTTCTGTGAAGTTTTCCACAATTTTAAATCATTATGTTTTGTAGGAACTCTTCACCCAAAATTGAGAATTCTGCCTTCATTTAATAAAATAAAAAAATAAATTGATCAATTGTCACACATTATACATACATTTCTGCATATATACAGTGAAATTATTTCTTTTTCACATATCCCAACTAAGCTGGGGTCAGAGAGCAGGGTCAGCCATGATATGGTGCCCCCGGAGCAGATAGGGTCAAGGGCCTTGCTCAAGGGCCCAACAGTGGTGTCTTGGCAGTGTCGGGGCTTGAAGCCCCGACCTTCTGGTCAGTAACCCAGAGCCTTAACCACTGAGCCACCACTGCCTGTTTTTTTACTCACCAATGTAATGTGTAGGAAAGCTTCCCTCCACTGTAGCTTCCAAATCTCATACACACTTGTGTACATTCAAATAAGTCACATTGCAATCAATAGCGATAGTTGCAAGAACCAATGTGTTTGACGCCATTGATGTGCAACCTTGCATAATGGGCATTTAGTTGTCAAATCTGAATGCATAAGCATAAACAATCAAAAACAACCTTATTGTAAAGTGTTACCAAACTACTGTAAGATGTTCTGACATCTCATGTTCATGCCCATATGCATGTGAGAATACGTTAACATTGCTGACACAAGTAAAAACGCAAGTGCATTTCACCTTTCTGGCACTGTTTTCTTAGTCTACATACAGTAAGAACACACATGTTAGGTTGTCCATATCCTGCAGGTTATGCAGCCTGTTACTCCAGCTCTTTCTGACAGACTGAAAGCTTAGCTCTGTTTGGTCTGGTTCTCCCCTGTGACCACGGTGAGCCTGTGATCAGGAGAAGTTCTAACATTTTCTGACAGCAGACATTCCAAACACAGCCCAAATAAAAACTTCCTTTCAACACTCAAATCCTGCCAGATCCTTCCCCCCTCTCCTCAATCAGAAACTACTACAACTGTTCCAGCACTCTTAATCATTGTGTATTAATGTTACAAAGTCTGAACCACAGACGATGAGGGCCGACTCTCTTCTTCACACTTGTTTAAATCTTCTTTCCCTCCTTTTAAATTTGTTTATCCTTTTTTTCTTGTGTAATATTTCTAACAGAGAGAAAATAAACCTATTCCAGCGATCTCAAACAGTGATTCTTAACTGGTGTCCAAAGAGAAGAGAAAATGCTTCTCATATCTGTTGGTGTTGACATCAAATGCAATGCATCTAATCAAACTCTATGGTTTATTTGCACAAATGTATCTGTCACTTGGTAGAAGCTAGCCAAATTGGCAGATGCCAAAATGGACAGATTTCCAGAGATTTTCCTGGGAAGAGAAATCGGCCCGTGGGTTGGGGGGAGGGGGGAGGGGAGGGGGGGTGTTGTCACCGTTTTGTGGTCCATTCTGCATAACACAGTGGCTCGTTTTAACTGAACGCGGCCCATTCGGAACATTTCTCCCAATGGCCAGACCCCCCCGATCGTCCCAAAAGTGGTTTGTGCTGAACAAAATGGTGACTTATTGGATGAACCCATCAAAATTCAACTGTCATTTAGAAACCAGATACTCAAACTACATAAAGACACTAAATCACATTGTGTTTAAGCATTTACAAAATTGTAATTTGTTTTCTATTTAGCCAATAATATAATTTGACATATTGTTGGACCTATGCAGTTAATGGTAATTTTAATTATTACAATATATCAATGTCATGTTTTAAAAACGTTTTGTTTACATTTGTACGATAAACAAGTTTGGTACTGTGTTAGGTCGACACTTCATGTCCAATGTCAAATATGGATCCTGAAGCAGAACCAGTTGAGAACCACTAATCTATATGACAACCACAAAACTTTCCAAAAATAAAATACAAATAACAAATAAAGATTAAGTGAGAACCCTGTTTTACATACACTCTCCCACAAACATGATCTGCCTTTGATACTCAAGTGGAGTGCTATCTAATCGATAAACACTTCAAGAGAATAATTTGTTTTATTGAGGATGTAATTTTTTTTTCCTGGAAAGAAAGGGCCCAGGCACAGTGCCATCAGGCAAAGAGCGAGAGATATTCCTCAAGCCTGTTGAAGCTATCTGTACTTCAGCAGGAGATGAATGCAATAATTTACAGATGGAAGGTTGCAAAGCAATGTGTGCACACAAACACATGTGCGAGAGAGAGAGAGCGAAAGAGACGACCAGATGCTCAGTCCATGAAATGACAACCATTAACTAATCAGCTACAGTTTATGTAATTGTTGAACATCTTTCAAAGCAAATTGTGTACAAGGGTTATCAACTAAATAAAAGCAAACATTCTCTCGTGCTCTGCCTCCCTCTCATTATGTGATCATTATATATCAGCCGCTTCCCTGCCACCCTTTAGAGCAAGACAGAGAGTAAAAGAGAGATAGAGTCATGCTCATAATTACTGTCTTTCAGGGAATGATTAGAATCAAATTTGATAATGGCTGAAAAACATATAACCACCGGATGGATCTGGATCTGTTAGTCTGACTTCATAAAATCCGACCAGTATGGTTAGTGTCAGACTAAAGCGTTTATATGTTTTAGACAGGACTACTGTTTTAGTCCATCTGGCATCAAACTTTTAAAGTGCATGTGTGGGAAGGCCAACCAGTTGGAGTGGAAAAAAAGGAAATGACGTGCTGTACAAAAAAGTTGATGCAAAATCCAAAATGGTGTTTTATTGGAGAGTGCTAAAATATTTACAGTGCAGGAGAAACAAAAATAAATAAAAACTGTACAAAACGGAAAGAAAACAGCAACAATGTGCTAATTTTGGCTAAACCAAATGGCCCAACGTTCGCAACACTGCTTACTATACAAGTTCACAATCAAAAACTGCTATCCTTTAAAGCAGCAAGCTTATTTATAGGCTGAAGCCCCGCCTATAGGGCATATCAACCAGAGGTACAAAACTAAAACGTTTGTAACAATCAGTTTAAATAATATAAACACCCAACACAACACTTAAACCTTCCAAACAGCTAAAACAACAACCATTAACAGAAAAAGAGTTTAACATTTACATTTATGCATTTGGCAGACGCTTTTATCCAAAGCGACTTACAGTGCACTTAGTACAGGGACAATCCCCCCAGAGCAACCTGGAGTTAAGTGCCTTGCTCAAGGGCCCAACAGTGGCATCTTGGTGGTGCTGGGACTTGAACCCCAGACCTTCTGGTCAGTAACCCTGAGCCTCAACCACTGAGCCACCACTGCCTAACAACAAAGCTTTGTACAAAATTTCAAAGTCAAATGGCTGGATGGCTAAAAACCATCTCGTGATACGAGCATTGGTGTCTCTCATACGGCCCAACCAGGCCAATGCTCTGTGATCAGTCTCAAGTGTGAATTTGCGTCCCACCAGGTAGTATCGTAAAGTGTCCAATGCCCATTTAATTGCCAGACACTCCTTCTCTACTGTGGAATACCTGGATTCACGGGGAAGGAGCTTCCTGCTGATGTAGGCAATTGGTTGGAGCTGACCTTGACCTTCTTGAAGCAGTACAGCCCCAATACCATGCTCAGAAGCATCGGTCTGCACAGTGAAAGTCTTTTCAAAGTCAGGAGTCTGTAAAACAGGCTCTGTGCATAAGGAATCCTTTAGGTCCTGGAAAGCCCTCTCACAGTCCTGAGTCCAGTTAACTTTATTTGGCTTGTCTTTTGTAGTTAAATCAGTTAGGGTAACAGCTCGTTCAGAGAAGTTTGGGATAAAACGCCTGTACCACCCCACAAGTCCAAGGAAAGAACGGACCTGTTTCACTGGCCGTTCTGCATTCTTGATGGCCTCCACTTTCCCCACCTGTGGACGTATTACTCCATGACCCAGCACATACCCTAGGTATTGTGTCTCAGTCCTGGCTAGGGTACATTTGTCTGCGCGGATGGTTAGACCAGCATTCTTAATTCACAGTAGCACGTCCTTCAGATGACCCATATGCTCCTGCCAAGTTTGGCTATAGATGATTATGTCATCTAAGTATGCAGCAGCAAACTTCTCAGTTCCCCGGAGGATCTGGTCCATCATCCTTTGGAAAGTAGCGGAGCTCCGTGAAGCCCAAAGGGAAGGACACGGAACTGAAAATGTCCAAAGGGTGTTTTAAATGCGGTCACCTCCTTGCTCTCTGAACTTAATGGAACCTGCCAATATCCCTTGCAGAGGTCAAGTGTGGTGAGATACTTCGCTCTTCCAAGACTCTCCACTACCTCATCCACTCTTGGCATGGGATACGGGTCAAATTTGCTCACACTATTGAGCTTACGGAAATCCAGACAGAATCTAAGACTGCTATCCTTCTTAGGCACTAGGACAATGGGATTGCTCCATTCACTGGTTGAAGGTTCAATAACACCAAGGCTCTGCATGGTCTCCAACTCCTCCTTCATAACTGGTAGAAGTCTTTCTGGGACCCGGTATATTGGCTGACGAATGGGTTTGGAATCTTTGAGAGTAATGTGATGGTGGATAACGTTTGTTCTGCCAGGTGTCTCCATAAAGAGTTGGGCTGGGATGCATTGTAAAAGTTCCAGCTTTTGACCATCTTCCAGGTGCTCAAAGTTCAGCTGACTGTTCCCCTGATGACCAGGCAGGTATTGTTCCTCTATTTCCTCCTCTCCCTCCACGGATCTCACGAACAAAGCATTTGTGGTTCCCGGTACTTCCTCAGACGTAGATTCTGGTTGTGTAGAACGAGCATACCACTTCTTCAACATGTTAACATGGAAGATTTGCAAGGGCTGGGTACTGGATAGGATCACTATCTCATATGTCACAAGACCCACTTTCCGCTTTATTTGGTAGGGGCCCTGCCACTTAGCCAGCAGTTTATGCTCACTCGTTGGTAACAACAACAAGACCTTCTCACCTGGCTCAAATGTACGGGATCTGGCTGTTCGGTCGTACCACTCTTTTTGTCGTTTTTGAGACTGCAGGAGATTTTCTTGTGCAAGGGCTGTTGTCTTCTGCAGATGCTCCCTCATCTTCAGTATGTAAGAGAGAATGTTTTTCTTATCTGGTTTATCAGTGGCCTCCCAACTCTCCCTCAATACATCCAGAGCCCCTCTGACATGGTGAGCATACAGCAGTTCAAATGGCGAGAACCCTGTAGATGCATGAGGCACCTCCCTATATGCAAACAGGAGGAATGGAAGCCACTTGTCCCAGTCCTTGCCAGTGTCAGAAACATATTTCTTCAGCATGGTTTTCAAGGTCTGGTTGAAACGTTCAACAAGACCATCAGTCTGAGGATGGTAAGGGGTGGTTCGTACTCTCTTTATGCCCAGCAATTGATATACTTTTTGTAGGGTGTGGCTCATGAAGTTTGAACCCTGATCTGTAAGCACTTCCTGAGGTATGCCAACCTGAGAGAAAAATCGTAGGAGTACAGTGGCTATTTGCTTAGCTGTGACCTCTCGTAATGGATATGCCTCAGGGTACCTGGTAGCGTAATCGCAAATAACCAAGATAAATCTGTTCCCTCTCTGACTCTTTTCCACAGGCCCAACTACGTCAACTCCTATTCGCTTAAAAGGAGTGTCAACTACAGGAAGTGGTATAAGGGGTGCGTAGGCAGGAGTACGGCCAGTAGTGAGCTGGCATTCTGGACAAGATTTACAGAACTCCTTAACCTCACTGTACATCTTTGGCCAGTAAAATCTTTTTGCAATTCGCATTAATGTCTTCATAAAAGCCAAGTGACCTGACCAGGGAATAGAATGCCCAAGTTCTAATACCTCCTTCCTGTATGCCTTGTACTACCAGCTGCAGTCCGTCTTCCTTACTCTGTCGGTACAAAATACTATTTTGTACCACAAAAGTCTCACCGAGCAAAGACACAACACTCTCAGTCTCCTCAGCCTGGTTTAAACATTCAGTCAAGGTTGAGTCCTCACGCTGAAGTTGGGCTAGATTACCTGGGACAACTAAGTCTGCTTCAGTGAGTTCGGGTTCTTCTGCCCCTTCTTCAGCTTCCTCTGAAGTTTCCAACAACCCCTCAACCCACTCCCTGCGTTTCTGCAGCCTTTCCTGCTCTGTAGGCCGTGACTCACCTAAACTAGTCTCCGAGCTGAAGGGCATTTCTCGCAGTGTGTCTGATGTTATTTCTTGGGGCTGTGGAACCTGAGTAAGCTGCTTTGCTTGGGCTCTCATGACAACACCACACCATACAGTCTCTTGCACCAATTCCGCTAGTACAGGGAAGTCAGTACCTAACAGTACAGGATAGGGCAGCTTGGTAGCAACACCCACATTTATCAGATATGACTGATTACAGACCTCAATATAAACCTCAGCAGTAGGTAACTCAGTGCTATCCCCATGCACACAACAAACTGTTACCGCATCTCCTTCACTCCAGGAATCTCTGGGTATATATTGGGCCTGTACCAGAGTATGGGAACAACCTGCGTCCACCAATGCTGGAAGGGGTTTACCATTTAACAGTACAGTGATGACTGGCTCCCGATCGGTCTGTGTTCTTAACTGTTCTGGCCGCGGCATATAACAAAGACCAGTTGTCTTAGGCTTTTTGAGTGGGCAAAAGGGCCTAGTATTATAACATACAACAATCTCTACCTTAACTGTTGTCTGGGGCATTGTGGCTAATGGGGGTTTAGAATCCTTCGAAGAGTGGAGGATGCCGGCATATCCAGTGGTTCCAGGTCCCTTTCGTGCAGCAATGTAGGCCTCAACCAATGTTGCAGCTTCTGCAGCGGTGTCAGGATCTCTTTCCTTTACCCAAGTCCTCACCTCAGGGTATAACACTCGCAGGAACTGCTCCAACACAAGTGACTCCATAATGTCCTTCTTACTACTTTGCTCAAAGTGTACCCATTTGGAGAACAAGTCCTTCAGTCGGATATAGAGTTCCGTAGAGGTCTCATCGGCAGGGGTACTAAGGGACCGGAATCTTAACCGGTATGTCTCTGCACCGATTTCATATTTTTTTTAGAATTGCAGCTTTCACTTGGTCATAGTCTCTGGTTTGTGAGGGATTCATAGCCACAAAAGCACTTCGGGCCTTGCCAGTTAGCAAGGGAATAAGACGAACGGCCCAGTCGCCCCTTGACCACTGATACACCTCTGCAAGTCTTTCAAAAGTTGTAAGGTAGTGTTCAATATCATCACTGTCCTCCAACTTGGCTATTCGAGGTTCATGGTCTATCACCCGCTTTGCAGCTCCTTCCAAAGCTCCATGTCTTGTCCGCTCCATGTCTAGCTGCATTTGGGTGACCTGGTGGCTGAGGACCTTGTAATTTTGTTCGCGGCGAGAAGTCTCTCTCTCTCCTGCCTTTCATCCCGGTCCTTTTGATACTGCATGAATGACTGAAACATTTGTGCCAGCGCTGTGATGGCAGCATCTCCCCCAGTGGCTGGGATTTCCACAGGCAGCAATCTCTCCTCGGCAACACCTCCAACAGCAACTTGGTCCATTACCGCATCTGTGCCCTCTTCAGGCTGACTCCTCGTTTTGGGTGGCATGTCAGCAGGGCATTACCTTATGCAGGCACGTCACTCACTGGTGGGAGGATCCCACTTCTGGCACCATATGTGGGAAGGCCAACCAGTTGGAGTGGAAAAAAAGGAAATGACGTGCTGTACAAAAAAGTTGATGCAAAATCCAAAATGTTTTATTGGAGAGTGCTAAAATATTTACAGTGCAGGAAAAACAAAAATAAATAAAAACTGTACAAAACGGAAAGAAAACAGCAACAATGTGCTAATTTTGGCTAAACCAAATGGCCCAACGTTCGCAACACTGCTTACTATACAAGTTCACAATCAAAAACTGCTATCCTTTAAGCCAGCAAGCTTATTTATAGGCTGAAGCCCCGCCTATAGGGGATACCAACCAGAGGTACAAAACTAAAACATTTGTAACAATCAATTTAAATAATATAAACACCCAACACAACACTTAAACCTTCCAAACAGCTAAAACAACAACCATTAATAGAAAAAGAGTTTAACAACAAAGTATATGACAAACACAACTGTTTCCAAATCCCCCCTCCTCTGACATCACACCCAAAATGGTATCTTCCACAGGAAGTGATGTGGCTGTTGCTTTAAAAAACAGTTTAACCTGGATCATGGGTTTGGTTGTGCAGAGTGTGAACCGGGAAGTTTAACTGCAATAAGGTTTGTGGAAAATATGTGGGAAAATAAAGGTAATTATCATGTAAATTATTGCGTGTTCTGGCATTCTGTTCATTTAGGAAAATAATGACAAACTTTAAGAAAATCTATAAAGAGTTGCAAACTTTAACAAAACACAGCAGTGACAAACTTTGGACTGAACAAAGCAAAAGATCCATAACACGTTCCTGATGTGTACACAGATGTAAATATTGCCGGCAATGCACAGTATCGTGAAATGGGTGTATGTTTGTAAGTCCAAGTTTATAGAGTCACCAGGTTAACCTGTGACAGCATGTAAATGTACTAACTGTTCAAATGAGTTAAAATCGCATAGCTTGTCGGAACCATGCCGTAAAGGTTTCCACATGCACTCATGAGGTGTTGAACCATGCTGCTCATGTGGGTGAATGGGGTTCAGATCTAGCCTGCAACATTTCCCAATCCCATTCCAACTCTTTCCCCAACAACTGCTTAGAAAATTATTAGCACATCTCTCTTCAACAAGGCGCACGATTCAAGGTATCACGCATGTCCATATCACAAACAGTGCGGGGAGAGTTTCCAACAAAAAAGTAATAAATACTCAACCCTCATGAATGTTGATTTAATCATAGATATTTTCAAGAGCCGTAAATGTGGTTAAAAATGTGCCGTACAAGAGTGTTTCTGCTTGAATGTGTGTATGGTTGAGACATACAGAACATCACAATGCTGAGTGCAAATCAGTGTTATGTTGAAGATGTATTTTCACCACTGTCACATACTCGCTAAGAAAACAGCACTTGATTCACAACAAGCTCCTTTTGTATTCAATGAGCTGACTCTATTGCATTTTCGAGACTATTTTAGTGAGTGTGTGGGCTTGTTGTTTTTCAAGGGATCTGTTTTTCATGTTACCAACCTTAAATTGATTTCTGCAGCATGCATGTTATCATTGCGGAACATGACAGACTTCCACTGCACCAAGAAGCATCCCTCATCTGATTTAGCCATTCTTACAATCAGTCAGGTCGAGTGTGTTCTCATAAAACCATGTCTTTGAATTTAGAAACTGGTGCGTAATTGCCGTAATTATGGGGACTGAGTGCGGTTAGTCATTTCATTACGTGATTACTGTGGTCATAGGAGAACACAATGGGGATCTGTCTTAAGTAAATTTAACATGCCAAAAGATCGATAGGTTATGGAAAATGACATTAAACGAGATGAAACGTCCAAAGAGACATCCTAAATCAAGTGGACTAGTTTTTAAATACAGTTTTTTTTTTTTTAAAACATACTCACAGACAAGAATAAGTATTTTCCTTCTGCGAAGGGCTGGCTATACCAAATGGGAGCCATTTGAGGAAATACTTACAATTTCTCAAAACATCAACAGCAGAATATTCAGAGGAAAGTTCAGGACGAAAGTTCGACTTTTGACATTTCTGTCTGCTTTAATTAAAGGTGCAGTATGTAAGATTCACCAAACGAAGGTCCCTCCAGGAATCAAATACCCTGCCGATGTTCACTCTAGTTTTTGGTTGACCATTATAACGTTCCCACTCAGCCAGACATGATTCAATAGATCCATGTTTTGTTTTTTTTGGCTTTGAGTTTATGTAGGAGTCAGTGATGTGCTGGGAGTTGGTCGTTTGCTGGATTCCATCCCTAAGATAACGTTTCCTAGTGTTGCAGTTTGTTGTCGCTGTTGAATAGCAGAAGAGAAGCACTGAAAAGCAGTCTACAGGCTTTAATAGGCAACCTAGGATGTCCGGGAAGTGCTAATTTTTTAAGTTGCGTTACAAGCCATTCAAACATTGGCAAAAAAAAAAAAAAAAAGGAAACTATTACATGAAAATGTTTACATATTGCACCTTTGACTCTGTTTACCCACATTCAAAGCACTGCCCCCAGTGGCCAAAGCTGGAAGTGTTGTTGAATTTAAGAGCACGTGTGAGTTCCATTTTTTGGGTGAAATGTTCACAGAGTGGCACAAAAAGCAAGTTTTAGTTGAAAATTATGTAATGCAGCAACAGTTTCACAACCAAGAGTACACGGGCTGCAGAAACATCCACAGTGGGCAAAGGTAACATAGACAAACTGGGTAAACACATCAAAACATCTACATCCACATTCAACGATCAACAATGACTGGGGAACAAACAGGGTTTAAATACACAGGGTAATGAGGATTAAACGAAAAACAGGTGAGGACAATGACAAAGTGCTGGCAGTCATGAGGGCCGGGAATTGTGGGAATTGTAGTTCATGACAATTGACTAGTGAAACACGGGGCAGACAACAAGGGATCGTGACAATGGCAAATTAACCTCATATTTAGCTTATTACATATTTCTAAATCAAAAAAATTTCACCGAAACAGAGAACTCAGAATCAGAATATGCCTATTTTAAGTTAATCTTTGTTTTGGATAATGAAAATTCTATAAATATCATAATACATTTTCAAAGTGATTCCAAAGTGATGGTTGTTTCCACAGTTGGCTGACAATAACATCTAAGCTCCCACAACTTGAGCAACCTCTATTTTAATGTGCAAACTGTTCTCTATTTGTGGAATATTATTTTATTAAATATTCATTCAACAGTTTCTGTTCTAATTTTTAGCCAATATTTTCAGCCTGTTTTTCTGGTCGAAAACTGAAAATGGCATTTTATCGACATGTATGAATGTACAGTATGTGCTCCTGATATATTTCTATATTTACATTGTTTTAATTTGTTAGGTGCTTTTATCTAAAGTGACCAATGTATTCAGTGTATAAATTGTATCAGTATGTGTTTTCCCTGGTAATCGAACCCATAACCTTGGCATTGCAAGAGCAATATTCTACCATTTGAGCAACAGAAAACAAAAATGCAAATGTTGGTAACACTTTACAATAAGGCTCTATTTGTTAACACAAGTTAACATAAGTTGCATTATTTAATACAAACTAGCATTCAAAATACTTTTACAGCATTTATTAATTGTGTATAATGTGAATAACTACACATAGTCAAACATTTTTACATTAAAGGTTGTATGTTAACATTCATATAATGTGAACTCACATGAACAAACAATGAATTAAAGTACTTTTTATTAATGGCCATTAACAAAGTTTAATACATGTGTGAAAAGTTATTGTTCATGATACCTAATAAAGCAATGTTAAGAAATAGACCCTTATGTTAAAGTGTATTCAAAATGTTTAACAAATGCATAAAATAAATGACATATTTTTCTATATTTTGTTTGTTTTCATTTGATCTAAAAGTAAAACATTGAACATATTGGCACATCACGATCCAGACCATCAAAGATGAACAAATCTGACCCTCTCAGCAAATGGCTGTGACAGTGTGAAATTTATCTAGCTTGTTGGCTGAGGGGATAAAAGTCTATGAAAAGAAAAACGGATGAGATCTGCATCCCAAAATAGAGTCCACTGCTCTAATCTCTGCATTGTAAAGGCAAAAAGACGACTGACTCACATTTACGTCACCACTTGTTTGGGCTCTTTCTTTGCCTCTTTTTCCTTCACTCACTCCTTTTCCTCATAAATTTCCTTTCCAGTTTCCTCTGTCAGTCTTGCCTTCAGGATATGAAGTGCTTTGGAGCCGGGCTCTTTATTTGAAAGGAGTGGGTGGCGAGTCGAGGGGGTGTTTTAATCGCTTGTATAAATATTTGCATTCGCATGGCACCGACCCCCTGAATGACCTATTACTCTGTTTCTCGCTCTCTCTTTCATTCTTTCCCTCTCGTCTCAGCTCAGGGGCAGACACGCTTCTTTGCCTCTGTCACTCATCCATTAAGCATCTCTCGTTCCCTCCAATCGTACGATTGCAAAGTTCTTTCACAGAACAGGCCAGCTTTGATCTGACTCACTATTCAGAAGGCATCTTAGAAGCTGGAGCACAGCATCCAGAACAGTTTTGGACAAACTGTATGTAATTGAGATGCTCATTGAGAATCTGATCTTAAATCAGCACATGTGGTCTCTATTTCCCAATGAACACGGAAGGGTCTGGCTTCATGATGGTGAGTTCAGTCTCGACCCTTAGAATTCCTTTCTGAGAAGACAGTTTGTCCACCAAAACGTTGGGTTTGGGTGAATGTTCATGACCATTTTCAGTCCTCCCTGTCCGACGCCAGTCTCCAAAGAGTGTGTTTGCATCTTTAATTGTTCGGCGGCAAGAAGACTCATTCAGCCAGATTCTGAGCTCATTTAACACGAGTCATCGGGGAGCTAGAATCCACTAAATACAAATTCCACTTCTACCGCTCCAAGGCAAATATACCCTTTTTTTAGATTAATAAGACAAGAGATTAAAGAAAATCTTAAAGAAGGACTTAAACTATGATACACTGGTTGAAGGAAGGTTTCACTCTGAGCAAACAGAGAAGAGTTCAACCCTTATCATTGATCATTTTCTCTAGGTTTTGGTGAGATCATAAAAAATGTGTTGAATGCATAAGGCTGAACAATGATATTTGGAGCTTTGGCCTAGTGGTTGGTACACATACTCCCAATACACTTAGCTAATCTAAAGGTTACATTAATGCAAGACATAATGTACAATTTGGAAGGAGAGGGCTGGGCAGCAGTCATTCCATACCAAAAAAATAAATGAAAAACTGAGCTCTGAAAACATGTCCAAATTACTCATACATAACTAAGTACTGAAGAAACATGTTTAGAGCAAAAGCAATATGTGCAGATGGTGCTGATAATGTGTGTGAGTGGGGGAGAAAAGGAAATATTTCCATCTAATATCAACAGTCAGTGCACTCAGAGTGCCAGTGGAGAGAAATGAGCTCAGCATGGGGTATGAAGGGAAGGACAGGCACATGCTCACCTGTCAGAATCCAGTGCCAAGTCACTCGACTTTACACCCACAGCCACTCCTAAAAATCTCTCTTTACATCTGTCTCACACTACTGCTGTCATAGCTGACGGCACAGAATAAATAGTTCCACAAAACTAAACATGCTCTATTCCACAATACAGAGTGTCAATGGCCCGAAACATACTCTATTCCAGTAGGTGAACGCAAAAGCTTCAAGCTATGCAAACTTGATTTCATATATCGTTGCGTTCCAAAATGTGCCACATTGCAATCACATGGATGTGTTGCATTTTCAGCATTGCCACAAGGAGCACTATAGAGGACATTAGTGTAACCTTCCACTTCAACTGAAACTGGGAGTTTTCACTTTCAAGGTAACTCGGTTGCCCCCTTAATGCTGAGGTTTAATATCAGAATCAGAAAAAGCATTATGAATATACTATTGTCACAGTAATGCAAAAATAATTGTTAAGCATGTTCAAGCGGACCACACATTGGCCAAGTGTTCGCATCTGTGTACGTATACTGTTTCTGATTTAACTTACAGTGAAATTGGAAATCTTTTCTTTAACCTGTTGATAAGCATCCCCTTTTTGAGCATTAAATTGTTGTATTTACTGGACCAGGGATTGGGAAATGTTGCAGGCTAGATCTGAACCCCATTCACCCACATGAGCAGCATGGTTCAACACCTCATGAGTGCATGTGCAAACCTTTACGGCATGGTTCCGACAAGCTATGTGATTTTAACTCATTTTAACAGTTAGTACATTTACATGCACTTTAAAAGTTTGATGTCAGATGGACTAAAAGAATAGTCCTGTCTAAAACATATTTGGGCTTTATTTCCCAAGTTTCAGAATTAATATTTATAATCTACAAAAACAATAATAAAAGTACCAAGACAACCCAGAAATACAATGTTCTCAAAGCAACAAGTCTAAAGGAGTTATGTTTTTAATTTGAAGATGATCTAACAAAAAATTAGGTTCATGCAAGCTTTTTTTCTGTAAAATCGCTGGAAGAGTACAGAGTAAAATAAAGGCTCCGCCTTTCAAGACGACACAAAATCTGACTGCTCTGCTTGGCTATTATTAATAAAACTATGCCGCATTTTTAAAAATAGACTTTGGAGACAGGATCGTTTTATTAATGAGACTCTAATATATAAGATAATATACAGATTTACAACATGAATGCTGCTCAGATTACATCGTTTGTTGAAGAACGATAACGAAGGGTAATTCTTTCAGCCGAGATATCATGTAAACAATGGAGAATATATCAATATTTCTCATATTTATCACTTTTATGGACAAAAAGTGCTATTGGATTTTTTTCAATGAACACTTGTCATAGACAATTGACCCAAGTGTGGCGAACTGGATTCATCTGGCGATCACATTTTCATAAAAAAACAGTAACTGTTGTTGGGCATATATGCAAGTTTTCAGCTTTACAGGCTGTAAAACAGTAAAAAGGAATGCACGTTTTATAAACTGTGCACCCAACCTAAACCCAAACATATACCTATCATTAGTGGATTAAATATATCATTTTAGAAGGAAAAATTTAACCTCCGAATCGTGCTCGTCACTGATTATGCAAACACAATACTTCCTGGATCCTGGGAACTATGGATCCGAACCTAGGTCTTCCACGCTGCTGCCGCAAAGCACTTCCTATTGTGCCACAAGGAAAGATATACATGCTGGAACAG
Source organism: Xyrauchen texanus (assembly GCF_025860055.1). Lineage (NCBI taxonomy): Eukaryota > Metazoa > Chordata > Actinopteri > Cypriniformes > Catostomidae > Xyrauchen > Xyrauchen texanus. Next base: position 16,379,241 of record NC_068324.1, read on the forward strand.
ATGCTAAAATGTCTGATAGAGATGGTGCATGTCGATGAGTCGGCATAATGTGGCCGATCCTAGGGTACTGAATCTCTTGGAAACAACATGCTGACATCCTGTGTGATCATAATGACTGTTAATTGTGTATAAGATATATAATGTTCACTGATGCTTGTTCACAGAAAGCAGACTTCCTTCAGTGAAACACTGTGGGTTAGATACAATAGTCAGAAATGTCTGGGCATTTTATGACTCTCCAGATATCAAGAAATATATGTAATAAAGCATGACACCTGTGATTTCCGCCACTTGCTATAGTTCCCTAAAATTAAAAGCACCCACTTACACCATTTTTAAAAAATGTGTACATCTGCCTCACATCTGAGACTCTTCTTTCCAGATTTCTAAAGACTCCTTTCCCCCTGCAGAGTTTAATACAAACATACAATTTTGCTGGCCTGCTGTTAACTAAAGCAATATGCATTGCCCCCAGGCAGAGTTTACACTCGTACCTGCACTGAACTGCCCTCAGACGGTTCTCCTAGTGCATGTCACCCAAATCCCAAATGCCTGGTCTTCAAACAGAGCTCGAGACTAGAACAATGCAAACAAGAGCTCGGTTCAACTCGGCAGAGCACAAGGGGTTTTGCCTGCAATTCCACAAAACCCAGACCAAGGGGTTGTGTAACTTTGACAAGAACAAGACTTTCACCAAACTAGAAAAGGGTTCTTTTGAAACTCATAACATTACTGCCAGAAGGGAAAAAAGAACCAGCCAAAGTGATTGTAGATCAATTTGATGTTTTTACCAAATATCATCATTATTGCACCCTAATATAGCTCTAAACCTGAATGACTTTTTATTTCTCTGGAACACAAAATATGAATTTTTAAGCCTTCAAAGGGTTTATTTGCCATATAATGACAGTAAATTGTGGGGCCTGGGTAGCTCAGTGAGTATTGACGTTGACTACCACCCCTGGAGTCACAAGTTTGAATCCTGGGTGTGCTGAGTGAATTCAGCCAGGTCTTCTAAGCAACCAAATTGGCCTGGTTGCTAGGGAGAGTAGAGAGGGAGTCACATGGGGTAACCTCCTAGTGGTCGCTATAATATGCGGTTCTTGCTCTTGTTGGGGCACATGGTGAGTTGTGCGTGGATGCCACGGAGAATAACGTGGGCCTCCACATGCGCTACATCGCCATGGTAATGCGCTCAACAAGCCGCGTGACAAGATGCACAGATTGACTGTCTCAGAGCCAATTTAGATTCATCCTCCACCACCCGGATTGAGGCTCGTCACTACGCCACCATGAGGATTTAGAGCACATTGGAAATTGGGCATTCCAAATTGGGGAGAAATGATGAGAAAAGAAAAAAAAGTAAGTAAAATGACAGTAAATTGTGGTTCCAGTATATCAAGCTTATAAAAACAGGTAAAAACCAGACTGATCTTACAATGAAATCAGAAACAGTAGGTTGACTTTTCTTTTGCTAAAATCGGTCTGTGCTTACCGAAATCCAAAACACTGCTCCCAGTGGCCAAAGCGATAAGTGTTGTTGGGTGTACGGACACGTGTGAGCTCCATTTTCTGATTTAATGTCCACAGAGAGGAGCTAAATTACTCAAAATAATTACTTTAATTATTTAATTACTTAAATTACTTAATACAATATACAAATACTAATATACAACATACAGTATACAATACACAAAATATTTATTACACAGTATACAATAAAAATTATATATAAAAATGAGTAATAAGGTTGTATAGTGTTGTATTGACATTTAGGCTGCCGGTTGATAGTCAATTGCCAGTGTGTTGTTAAGAGAAATATAATTATGACAGTCCAGTGTGATATTAATAAAGTGTAGTTTATTAAGTATTTATTGATTTTCATCTTTAGGTAAACTATTCCTTTTATGAGAGTTCATGAGAGAATTAGTGGTCGGAATGATTTGTTGTGAATAACTTAATGCATATGGCTTTAGAAGATGTACTGTATAATGTAATGCAGGATTTATATGGACTACATTTTTAAACTTTTCAGTATTTAGCATTCTTTTTGAAGCTTGAAGTTTGAAGTTTCAGTTCCCATTCACTGTAATTTTATTGAACAGATTATTTAACATTTATCCTTAACCGCTACCACTTTGTCTGTGTAAATGTGTAACAGTCAGATCAAATTAAAGTTAAGTATGGAGTACCACAGGGATCAATTTTAGGGCCTCTGCTTTTCTCCCTATATATATATATGCTCCAACTGGGAGACATTATCAGGAACCATGGAATTAGTTTTCACTGTTATGCAGACAATGCACAACTTTATATTTCTTTGAAACCCGACGAAATTTCACAATTTTCCAAATTCAAAAATACTTATATTATTCTTTAACCCTGCTTTAAAGTGAATGGCATCTGCGCTCATTTTATTCTGTTTCTTTCCATGTCTAAACCTCAGTATTATATCCCAAGACTTGATGCACAACACTTACTTAGTTTACAAATTTTAACCACTAACAGTTCTAAAAATAAATAAATAATTAATGGAATTAAATTCATTGATTTTCTGTTATAACATAATTTAATGTACAGCTGCTTTGAAAAAACGCCTGTTGTGAATAGCGCTAAATTTGACTTGACGACATTCTGTGTTCCACGGAAGAATGAAAAATACATATGAGTTCGGAACAACATGAGGTTAAGTAAATAATAGACTAAGTAAGTTAATAAAAACAATGCACATCTGCAAATTCTAGTGTACATCCACAGTGTCACTGTCTAACTATTACTACAGCTAGTTTTAGATCTTCCTGAAGACTGGTATCATGGGTTCATATTCCATTGATTCTTTTGGCTGGGATCCATGACAAGAGCATCATTTATAAACATGAACATCCAGATGGAGACAGGCATCAAAGCCAACCCAACTCCCCTGTAATCTGCACACTGGCTTCCATTCACAGCACACACCTCCATTAAAATGAATAACATGCTGTTACTGCTGCCCAGCCCTCCCTTTCAAAACAAATGCTATAAGTCACCCACAAGCTTTAAACGATGGTCCATTGGCTTGTGGTATGTACAAAACTCTATCTTGTTAGTAAACAGGCAGATAGTATACTTAGTTTACTGTATACTTTATAGATCTATATTTTACACTTTATACATCACTAATGGACTAATGCTCCTTTTAGCAACTAATCACTGGCGTCCCCAAGTAACCCCTAACTCTTTGCATCATATGGCCATTCAATGTGCACAGGTATCATCTATCTAGAGGTCTTGTCACCTTGATTTTCTCTCTGGGATAATGTTCTTATTGTATGCAATCCTCTGGGCAGCAGAAGTCATGCTGTCTTTACTCAGAAAAGCAGAGGGGGGTATAGAGCGAAGGAGAGGACAGGGGGATTAGAGTCTCCGACCTCCTAGTGCCAGCCATCAAACGCTCCTGTAGGCCCCATACACGACTGAAGAGTCAGCAACAATGCTGTTTCCTGTTACCTGCAGACCTTGAATCGCTAGGCCAAGCACATTCATATGTGCTCTATTAAGAAGGTGAATGTGATGAATGAATTCTGCTTAAATTTAAAAGAGAATTGTGCCTTGGATTAACAACACAATAACAACTCCTACTACAATGAGAATTTATAAGTGGCCAAGTGCAAAGCAAAATAGAAGTGGATGTAAAATGTAGAGTAAGAAAGAAAACATGCTTTTTGTTTCACTCAGGATACAACGATAGCACGTTTACATCAGCAAGATGTCCATTTGATGTGTGCGATCTCAAATGGAAGATGTAATTATTAGTGTATGCGATGTTAAGCATCAATATTATAATTGCTCATACTTAGCGTTATGATAAGTGTTTTAGAAGTTAGGTGTAGTATTATATTAAAGATTCTGTTTTGTAAGAAAAAATTATAATTTTAATCGGGTCAAAAAAGGCCTGGAACTGTAGATATACAGCACACCTACATTTTGATTTTAAACATGAAAAATGTTATAAGATTTTTTATTATTATTATATATTTTTTTATACTGAACACTAAGTTTATATTAACATTTCAACTGGTAACAGCATCATTGAAAGTCTGGAGCTCTTTTGACTTGGGTCGGTAAGCAACCATTTATCAACCACCCAGAAAGTTACAGTATATTTTTGAATGTTTCTTAACAAATATGCTTCAGACAGAATTCTTCCATGCTTTCCAGATAATCCATTCTGTCACAGAGGTTTACATATTGAGTAAGTATTCACTGACCTAGGATCAGTCCTCACCCTGCCTTTCATCATATGAAACCCTCAACAATCATAATAAGGCTGATCCAGGATCTAATATGGACATCTACTTGGTTTAAGAACATGGCTTCTGACCTGCAGTAGTCTGCGCTGTGAGCTGGGGAGAGAGAGAGACCCATCTGTCTATGTGTAACCTGCAGTGCCCTTAACAGACTGTGAACAGCCCTCTTTCTCCTCTGGGGACGTGAGTGGACTGGGCAGAGACTAGTCAGCAAGTGCCAGGTCTGTCTAAGGTCCAGGGGCACTTCTGGACCCATCAGCCCCTGCTGCTGGGAGAGGACTAAACTCTATGGAGTCCTAATATGGAGAGTCATTATCTGTACTTCCTGGCTGTGATGTTAATCTCATACAGTGAAGGTGGATGGTAGTTGATTGGGAAAACTACCAGCAGGCAAAAATGTGAAAACGGTCCTACTGTCTGCCTTTCCTCTGGACTTGGACGCATAAGCCTGTTGAAAAAGTAAACCAGCTTAAGATGTTTTCTACTCTCAGTTGGTGTAACATATTCAAATTGTTTTCCAACCCTGGTGAAAAGCTGTTTAGTTCAGCTGGTTTAGTTGGCTGACCAGCTGGTCTCCCAAACCCAAACTGACTAGCTGACAAGTGCCTAAAACCAAACCAGCCAACCAGTCCAGCCTGTTTAGGATGGGAAACCAACCAACTAACTTTTTTTTTTTTTTTTTGCAGGGAATCCTGTGTAAAACTGGAACAAATTAAACTAGCCCCCACACCAGAAAATCCTTATCACAGATCACAATTTCTTGGGGAGCAAAGGAAGACTTTAGCAATGAAAGCCTGTGGAAACAACCCATCATCTCTTCCATTAGGAATCTGTTGGTATCAATGTTTTTCCAGCTAATCTGCAGATCAGTGTTTCAATGTGAAAGAGAGGCGCCTGAAACAGAAGCAAGAGGACACAGTGACATATTGAAGACAACATGAAACAGTTTTCACAACAGACTGATCACACTCTTAATTCAGCAATAGTACTGTAGGTTGAAAGTTGTGATGCTGAAATCGGTCTGTGAAATTTAAATCACTGCCCCCAGTGGCATAAACTGGAAGTGTTGTTGATCATATGGGCATGTGTGAGCTCTAGTTTCTGGGTGAAATATCCAAAGAGTGGCACTAAAAGCGATTTGTATTTTTAGTAGTAAATGATGTAATGCAGTCAACAGGAATGCATACTGTATTAACCTTACCTTCTAACCTTCATACCTTTAATAGGGCAGTGGTGGCTCAGCAGTTAAGGCTCTGGGTTACTGACTGAAAGGTCGGGTGTTCTAGCCCCAGCACCAAAATACCACTGTTGGGCCCTTGAGCAAGGCCCTTAACCCTATCTGCACCAGGGGTGCTGTTTCATGGCTGACCCTGTGCTCTGACCCCAGCTTAGTTGGGATATGCGAAAACAACTGCATTTCATTGACTCTGTACCTCTACTCTGCACAATGACAATAAAGTTGAATCTTAATCTTAACCCAGACCCCTACCATAAACATTAGTGGATTCAAAATGTAAAAAGTGTTTCAAAGTCGTAAACAAATTATTAAATTTTTATAAAACATTCTGAATTAATTTTGTTTTCCTTTGTAATAACATGCACCATCAAATCGATTACAGACAGATTTTGATTTCATGTTGACTTTGAGGTCAGAAGGATTCAGAAAAAGTGTGATGTGCCGCCAAATCATTGGAGAATAAGCAAATAAAACCAACTACCCCTTTGGTGTACCTCAGGTGTCTGTTTTCCACCTGTGCGTTTGTCATACAAACCATAACGGAAAACCCAAAATGAACCCATCAACTTCATAAAAGCTTTTGCTATAATGACACATTTTGCTGTGGCTCTACTATCAGCGCAGTGGTTATTATTTTATTAGGTATCCACAGCTCCTTTCGTCCCTTAACTCTGCTCCTTTACTGGCATCCTCTGCAGCTCACTGTGCTGCTTGCTTCCCGCACCCCTCTATAATTACCTGCTTTACTGTATCTGCAGTCCGATAAAATGCTAATTTCGCAGCACATTAATTCCTCCAGGCTGAACAATAAGCAACACAAAGCTGTAGCCCCACTGTCTGGGTAATGGAGGGAGGAAGGATGGTAGAGAGATGTAGACAGAGAAAAGAGAATGAATGAAAGGGAGAGAGAGAAAGGTTCTCCCTTTACAGGGCTGTGGAGACAGCTAACATTATGCAGAGGTCAATGTGAATAAGTAAGAGTTCATTGATTGGCCATTTGAAAAGCAAACAGCAGTGTTGAGAGAGAAGGGAAAGTGATGATCTATCGGCAGAACATGAGCAGAGGCGGCCGGGGGCAGGCAGGGTCAGGGTGGACCCCTGGGACAGCACTCGCAGACTGAGAGAGACGGGAAGGGTTGCAAGACACTGTATCTTTTAAACTGCACCTGTGGAACAGGGAACTGCAAACCCAAGTGAGAGGGACAACTATCTTACTTGGTCTTAAATGGCATCAAGTGTGAACCATATGTGCCTGAATCACAATATGTTTTTGCTGATACTTCATAACACATTTGTATTTTTAAGACAGTTTGCCATTATATGGTTTAAAACATTTGAGATTGTAAGGAAAGCATTTCCATATAGCACATAATAGAGGATGATTAATCTGCACCTATAGCTACCTCAGAAACTTTTGGTTATCTGCAAAAATAAACGACAATAGTTAGCAGATATTTTTATCCCCAATCCCCATGGATTCAGAAAAATGATGTACAATGACAATGTCTGCTTTGCTACTGCCAAATCTCGAGTGCTCGAACTTTATCAGGATGACGTGGTCACTTTGTCAGGATTGCGGTAATGGACCTTTTATGCTGTGCACTGGCTGCGCATTAATGCCTAAAAAAAAAAGTTGGGAGAAACTGATGCGATCAAAAAAATGGAGATAATGTTCATGAAAGGCTTAGACCTTTACATTTTTGCTTTAATTTATTTGTTCGATCCTTTGTTCACTAATAATTTTCTTTCATTATTTTCAGTACTCCAAATCCAACCTTGAGCAAGCAAAATAGATGGCCATTACATGTTTTGCTGACAATTTGGGTTTCCCTTCTTTTGGTTGTGGTTTCTGGATTAGCCACCAGCTCACATGGGGCACTTCAGAAATCAAAAAGTTAAGCTTAATGACTTCTGCTTTTTAATAGCTTAACTTACGCACCTCATTTCTTTCTTTCTGACTCATGATGCAGTAATTAACTTTTTTTTTCTTTGAGCCTGTCAGGACCAATGGAGAAACTGGAGAAGTGGCAGAACTGTTAGACTGGAGGATGTTTTGATGGTGGTAGTGGAGCTGGAGGGGGTTCAAAGCTCAACCGTGACTTCAACACTCTCACGCCTCCTGAAATAGACAGATTTCAGTCCTACTGCTGAGCTGCCCCCTTCTTGGTCTGTGATAAGCTAAGCTCTCAAGAACTGAATGGCGATTCAAGCACACAAATATCTGTCTCTGCTTTGCAGGAACAAGGTTCACATTGTTACACTGCACACTCTGTATATATATATATATATATATATATATATATATATATGAGAAGTATAAAAAAGTTGTTTAGAATTGTCATGATTCATAAGAGTATGATGGACATTACAACTGCTTGAATGCCTTCAATGGGCACCATATGTTCGCCCAGGGTGCCTGGCCTGTTGTATGAAGTGAGTACTGGTAGTTTGTTAACCAACAGAGTGCGAAGACCATCAGTGGGAGTCGCACATTCACAAATGCCCACATTTAAATTAAACATAGGAAATTGAGTTAAACATCCCTATAATCTTGTTATGCATGTGGAACAGAGTTTGAACTGTAAGGGACAATGTGGCATTCTGTTATTCCCAGAAAACAGAGATGGAAAAGGCTTGTGAAACACTGGGCACTTGCAGAATGGTTGGCCTTCATTCAATTGGATAAAAAAGAACATTATCATAACATAACTGTACATCATAGCTCAAATAAACCTTCTTGTTCAGGGCTTCCTACTGACACAGTCTGTTTCCACTGAGATGGGAATGAGGGCAAGGAGGAAGAGGAAGGGTGGGTGTGTACTGACATTTTCACAAACCTGTTGAAACACCAGCAATGCTGGTCACCAGCATATACCAAGTTTTGGATGCTGGTTTTGTAGTATATTATGGGCAGAAGAACAAACAATTTCTACACAAAATAACTTGAATCCAGGAGCTACGCTGATATTTCCTTACAAGTAATTAAAACTAAGATACAGAGAGGCCCCCAAATTCATCAACTTCATAAATTAAAGACTCTGCCCTAATGACAACCAGTGGGCATATATGAGGCCTGAAAAGAGTCCATAAAAGCTGCTCTGTTCAGTGTAAACCATTGTATGACCAAAAGAACATTTTCAGGATAGCAAATAACCTTCCTTCAGACCCCTCCAAACTCATGCTATAAATTAGGAAATACCCTCACACTTAATGGTCATCCCATGACAAGGCCACCTCGACCATCTGAAAGAGACTTCATCAAGAAACCCTCAGGATTGCAATGGAAAGCATAGAATTCTAGACTGAGGCATCTTTGTTCTTAGACCAGTTTGCTACACTTACAATTAAAACTCATTGTTCAAGACAGAGAGATTGAACAGACACACACTGGATCTGAACTGTTGAACTCTTTTTAACAGGTCACAAATCTAATGATCTGCTCATAACTTAAAATGTACAAATTAATGTATATACACATATCAGAACATCTCATCTTATTCCAGGAACTTTGACACAATTGCAAAACTTACTTGACAGTAAATTCATCCTTCACATAATCTGTCAAAGTGCCTAGAACTCTCATTCAAGGTTTAACCTGATAATATCCCTGTAAATTGTGATACATTGACACATAGCCATGCCTTACCCATGTTGTAAAACCAATTAATTCCTAAACCATTATGATTTTTAATCAAGAATTTTCATGTTTTGTAACTAGCACATTGAATATTCATGGAAGTATGTCATATTTACTATCGATGATTTTAATTTTGCATGTCTCGAATGCTCTTGAATTTTATTTGCTAATATTCCTGAGCGATTTCATTATATAAAAGTTCATGATTAAACATTGCCATATTTTGTGTGGGAAACAGAAATATTCACACACACTGGGCCATAAATTAATTATCTTGAGGGGAGGACAGAAATGACCATGTGACCCAACAAAAGACACTTCTGATTGGCTAAGAACACTTTTGCACAAAACAAAACTACCAAAGCAACGCAACAAAATGCAAAACAACGAAATTCAAATACACCTACAGACTTTTGCTAAAAAGTGCTGTTTTTTATTTAATTACTATATACAATTGTGAATCGAGGCATAATAAATGAAGTATTGATGGTTCTCGGGGCTTGGCCTATAGACTCCATAAAGTTCAATTTACAGATCATTTCCATTTATAGTCTGTGTCAGCACTTTCATTAACCTGTTTTTATGTTTGTCTATGTGTGTTAGTTTAGTTTTTATGTTGTATATTAGCAATAAAGTCTTGTTTGTTTTCAAAGAAAACTTGACAGTGGTATATTTTGACAAATAATCTTGTCAACTGATTTTTAAAAGATCTACGCTCTGTGCTCGAACAATATTTCAACATGTTTTTTATATTATTTTCGATATAATTACTCTAACGAGTTAACAGATGCATCATATCAACTCCGTGTGGGCAAGTGATTAGACTAACACCATAATTATTTCAATATTCCCCCAAATTAATCGTAATTCCCTTCTTAAGGTAATATTCCTTACAAATAAATTGTAATATAATTGTAATTACATATTTTATGGTGGAGCATTTTTATTCAGATTTCTAATCTGATCATTTGTCATTTATCCTTCATATAATGGTGGTCAAATGCGGCCAAGATTCCTAAACTAATTCCATTATACAATTCTTACATATTAGTGGTGATAAATAATGGCAGTTGTAAATATACCCAGCTATAAAGTCACAAATTTACTACAGTTTGCTGGTGCACCCACCAGGTATCTTACCTAGCTTTACTAGAAAGAGTTCCTTGATCAACAAGCTTCACCAGAAAGACCATGACGTTCCTTAGCCAATCTGAGTTGACAAATTACACGAACAAATTGCATTGTATTTGATGGGTACTGACTAACAAAAATTGAAATTTCCACATGCAAATGAGCTTTGTGGCAAACCTGCCGCAAATTGTTCATTGTTGCCAAAGTTTTGTAGAAGATATATATTTAATAAATATATTTAATATTTTAATATTTTCTGTGTGATAGTCAGCATTTATAAGCCATATAAGTCGGTAAGTGTGTGAGACCTACTATTTTTAGAATCTGTTCAGATTTTAAAAGTCCTGTTGTGTAATCCGGCATTACAGCAAGTCAAGTTTTCTGTCAAATCCAAGTCAAAATTAAAAAAGGTTTTTGGTAATTGTTGTCAACACACTGCAGTTTAGTTTTATAAGCCTTGTCAAAGAGCAATCAGTTTTCTCTATTTTGTTGTCTGCAAATCTCAAATTTGAAGTCTAAGTCAATGGACCGTAGTCAGTGGCTTTTCAACTGTGAAAGACAGTCTTACAATATTTTCAATGAGTTGAACTGTTCTTTAAATTGGTGTTGATCATTCACCTGAAGAAACACTGACAAAAAAAAAATAAAAAAAACTCAGGAGACATGAGTTTTGAAAATTAGATTTAATCCAGGATCTTTTAACACTGTATAACATTGAAGAGACTGTAAGTCTATCCCTCAGACTCATTTTTATTCCTTTTAAAAATGGCACCTTTACAAAGGGTCTATTGTTAATTGAGTCTCAAGCAAATTCATTTTCAACCTAAGTGTAATTTGAATCCAAATCTAGGAGTCCACTTCTGGGTGTGTGCTAGAGTAAGCCAACTTGCTCTGTTAAAAGCTGGGAGAGCATAAATTGCAAGAAGTCTGCTAACATTTATCTTATGGCAATGGCTCAAGAGGTGTCTCTGATTGGGGAATGGCTGTGTAAATCTTTGAGGGAGTAATGCAGGAAGCAGAACGACATGATGACTGCATCTTTAACCCTGACCCTTTAATTAAAGTCTTGTAGGGTGTGGAGATTTATTGGGTATTACATAATGCAGTTGTTTTCACTTTATATAGTTAGCCTAAAGGAGACCGCAAAGAGAGAACTCTTCAAGTTCCTTTCATCTTAAAAATCACCCGTATTTCTTGGAATGGGCAACACAAATTTGCAGAAATTCCTCACTCTCTTATTCAGCAGAAACACACCAGTTCTGCTTGGAGACTCGAACCAGGAACTCATGAGAACTTCACTCAAACGCCTGCAGTAACTTAGTACCTCATAATCTGCAGCGTAAAATGCCAGAGTTTTCCAAGAATTTCACTTCAGACAGGAAGCACTCAGCTATCTCTTCTCCCTGGGAGGCGTCTCTACCGAAATGCGTTAACGTGGCGGCGGCTGCTGCATGCGATAATCCAAAGTATTCCTGCAATGTCTCTGAGCTACACCCCACTACACTTTCTGCATGAATAATCGTGGAAGAGCCGCATATATTTACATGGTCTTGCATTGCCAAATGAAGTCAGGAAAACCCTTTTGCAAAGACGTGACATCTAATGAAATGTAAACTGCATAAGAAGCAGAGGAAAGAGGAATGTTACCGTGCCAAGAAATTCCGGCATGCATTTATGGAGGTATTCTGCTGATATGTTACAAAGGCAACATCCACTCACATGTCACCAGCCATGTTTATTCACCATCATCGTTCAACAATGAGGAAAGTAGGAGTCTGGCGAGGCAGAGGAACAAAATGAAAAGGCATATTACAAAACATAGTGAGCTGCACAGTGAAGCTGCATTGTAAAGGCTAATTTATACTTACTGGGTAAATAGAGTTGTTTAAGTTTGCCTAAATATGATGCAATGCTCATTTCTGTTCTCTTAAGGTGTTCATTTGGTGATATCTTGTTTGTGCACATCCCTGAAATTCTTGACATTACACTAAACTACAGCATGGTGTTTCTTCCACCAAAAATGTAACTTTTGAAAACCCTCTACATCACTGAATATTTTGGAATACAATGACATTAGAAAACTGATTTGTGGATGTTACATTAAACACCCTGTCTACAACAGGCGAGTCCATTGAGACAACGACTTGAGGGTGTTGTGGCGGAATGGTCCACCCCTCCAGCTCGTCATCGTCGCCCCACCTCTTAGGGCCACCCTTCAGCCAGGCTCACGATGGGAGTTGGGCAGGAGTGCGAGAAGAGGTGCTTAATTAATAAGACTTGTTTTGACAGCGGTGAATGAAGCAAACCTGTTGTGAATAATGCTTCATTACCGCTGCCTTTAAAATGCAGAGCGCACATCTTCTCGGGTAGCCGGTTTCAAATATCCATGTGTGTACACACAGGCATCCTCACATACCCAGGACCAGCGCTGAAAGGGTTTGGACGAGGTGACGTGCTGCCGGACCCGCTCCTCGGACCAATTAGATGAGTCGCCGGACCGTCTTCCCCTCTCACCTGCTGCGGGCCTGGAAAGATGGGCCGCTGATGACTTACGGACATGTTGACTTAGGACATGATTATTATTTCCAATAAATGCCTCTCTGAGGCTTCACACCACACCCACTGTGTCTGTCTCGTGCTCACGCCGCCACAGTGTCTACACTGGACGCGTTGACATGAACACTCTAAACCATTTATTTGTGTTGCTAGCAGTTGTATCGCCAGCGCTTGCAGCACAAAATTGAATGGGACACTAGTTTACTGTTGGCGCTACGTGCTACAAAGGACACTTCCAGTGTAGACAGTATCACTGATAATAATGGGTTTAATTGCTTTTGATGTGACATACTGTAGCTCATGTCCAATGTAGACAAGGTGTTAATTAAAATGCAAACCTTTTGGACAGCCTTCACATCCGAAACAGGTCAATGATCGCTTAAAATACTCAATATTTATTAGAACTGAAAAAAGAATTGTATGTAAGACACACACACTTTTCAAGGTTTATACATTGTTGAGGTTTCCAAGGTGGAATTTCAATGCCTTTTCTCCATTTAACAAGTAAAATCTATTTTCATGAAGCATCTTCCTGATGTGATCTTGTGCAGTGGCAGCACAAATTAAATAATCGCAGTGATCAAGAATAGCAATAACGCTCTACACTTCACCACTATACTTCGTGATTATTCATGAGGGCTTTTGAGATGAGATCACATCATTTGATGGATTTGATGGAGACCTGTCTGAGTCTGGCAAACGTGCCAATCAAAGACCTCCAGCTTCCCACTTCACAAACACACCGGCATATAAAATTCCTTCTGCAATCAGCAACAGACTTGTATGATCTTAACAATATATTAATCAAGCTAACTCTCTCTCTGTTTGGCTCTTCAAACCTATGACTCTACTTGCAGAACTCATGCAGAAATACACCCCCTTTCAATTCCCCCGCCAGGCAGCAGACACTGCCCATATCAACGATCTCTTTCTCTGCAAAAAAAGTAATTTCTTTGTATATATATATATATACATATTTGATCTCAAACCACCTGTCTTATATTAGGTATGTCCCCCTCGTGCTGCCAAAACAATACCGACTGGCATCTTAGAATAGCATTCTGAGATTCTATTCTTCTCACCATAAATGTGTAGAGTGGTTATTTGAGTTAATGTAGAATTGTCAGTTTGAACCAGTCTGGCCATTCTCTGTTGACCTCTCTCATCAACAAGGCATTTCCGTCCACAAAACTGCCGCTCACTGGATGTTTTTTGCTTTTGGCACCATTCAGAGTGCATTCTAGTGATTGTTATGCAGTTACAGTCACCAACAATCATGCCACTGTCTAAATCACTGAGATCACATTTTTCCCTATTCTGATGGTTGATGTGAACATTAACTGAAGCTCCTGACCCGCATATGCATGATTGTATGCACTGGACTGCTGCCACATGATTGGCTGAGTAGATAATATCATGGATGATTGTTGGTGCCAGATGGGCTGGTTTGAGTATTTCTGTAACTGCTGCTCTCCTGGGATTTTCACACACAACAGTCTCTAGAATTTACTTCGAATGGTGTTCCCAGAACTCAGTTGGTAGGTTATTGTTTACTAGCAAATTTATTTTTGGATATAATCTGAGCATTCACTTACTATTTTAGATCGAAATCAGTTTTATAACTATGGTTTCCAGTCTGGTAATTGAGTGGACAGTTCGGTTTCGAGACGTGTTTTCCGGAACCGGTCAGAATAGGTTGTTTTTTCAGTAGTCAGTATTTAGTGTATACTGTGCAGTATGTAGGAGGCTATTATTCCATTCTGAACAGTGCTTTTTTTATTTAGTCATAGGTCCTCCCCCTAAAATATCTGCTCCTCTCCACTTTTGTCCTTTTGCTGTTGGATGTTCTGTGTTCGCCTCCTTGTTTTCCCAACAAAGCTGTAACTCCGTCCACCGTCTGGCACAGCTGTTCTTGCTGGTTCCCTACGGCCTCTTACAAAAAGGCAATAAATCAATCCGGGCACTCAATACAAGCGGGAAATTGACCAATTAAAGTGGCCCAAAATGCTTTTGTTCACATGGACGATTTTACAAATTGGCCATGTATTTAGATTGGGGACTGGCAAATTCACTGGCTGGATTCAGTCCATTAGTGCTTCTCTCTGTCTCTTTCTCTTGCTGGCAGTGCTTTGACACTCATTGGTGTCATGTCACCAGTACAGATTAGCATAGTCATGCACCAGGTGCTGGTTTAGAATGGATTCATTGCAATCTCATTGTAAAAACCCCATGAAATGGCAAGACGAAAGCATTTTTTTTTCCTGTGTTGAAGTATTTTCTATAAAAACAGATTGTCTTTATACTGTTAGCAATAATATTCTCATGATGTCACGGACCAGCGCCAGAGAAAAGCTGGCAAGGAGTTTTATTTCAGTCTCTCCACGCTTCTAATTTATGTTTACAAAATAAATCTAGAGTGCATGATCCTCACAGACAATCTGATGAAAAAAAAAAGTATATATTTGTTAATATGCAGTCGATGGGTCTGTTCCAAAACTTAGTGAGCTGCCTCGCTGTCTCCTGCCTACATAGACAGCTGTCTATGGCTGCATCCTTACTGAAAAGATGCTGTGTGCATCATTCAAATAGCGCTCCTCACATGCAGCTCACGGGACACTTGACTCGCAACTGATTTCAATCAAAGATCTTCAATACAGGAGAGGCAAAAATTAGGCCCACTATGGAGAAATTATATTCAATTCTTATTCTGGGCACTGGATGTCACTGTCACGTGCAGCCGCTATATACAGCGAATCTCTCCGCTAGTGCATTCTGTATCGTCACAAGCTTCATCCACTGTGAATAAGTGAGTTTTACTATAAGAGTTTCTTTTGAGTGAAATATCCTATTATTACTTACATGTAGGGCCAACACAAGCATACCATAGAGCACAAATTATGATTAAAATCTGCATAATATTAAGCGTACAATATAAAGATTATGCATAGTGGCAATCTAGTAGCTTCCAGACATTTTTGTTTTTAATTATTACAGCGATGCAGCCCTCTGCACCTTATTTATTTTCTGCATTTGGCCCCTGACCAAAAAAGTTTGAATACCCCTGCACCATGGTCGTATTTCACCATTTGTAGCATGATTGTTTTTGTAAGGCTGATTCCAGACTGCAGACTTCATTTCAGTGTGTTATTTGTGCTGAATTCTGAGTCCGATTACGCCCTTTAGGTCCACCAGCCAGCAAATTTGTGATGAAAAATGAGAAATCCTACAGGTGTGATGGCAGCTGTTTGCAGTTTGTCTGTGTGCTGCCTTTTTATGGTGCCCCTCCAAAAAATTCTTTATTGATTTTTTTTATCCTTAACATTCATGTATGAATGCTTTTGTGCCAAGCCAAGCCAAATATATATATATATACACACAATGATCAACCGCACCAATGAAATCACCTGCCTAATATTGTGTAGGTCCCTCATGTGTGGCCAAAATAGTGCCAACTATTTGATGCTAATCTTCTCACCACTATCGTACAGAGCAGTTATCTGAGTTACCGTAGACTTTGTCAGTTCGAACCAGTCTGGCCATTCTCTGTTGACCTCTCTCATCAACGAGACATTTCCATCTACAGAACTGCCGCTCACTGGATGATTTTTTGTTTGTTTTTGGCACCATTCTTTGGCAAATTCTAGAGACTGTTGAGTGCGAAAATCACTGGCGATAACTGCTCTGTACAATTGTGGTGAGAAGAATATAATCTCAGAATACTATCCTGAGATGTGGGTTGGCACTGTTTTGGTGGTGCGAGGGGGACCTACACAATATTAGGCAGGAGGTTTTAATGTTGTGGCTGATTGGTGTATACAGTTGAAGCCAGAAGTTTACATACACTAAGGTTGAAGTCATTAAAACTAATCTTTTAACCACTCCACAGATTTCATATTAGCAAACTATAGTTTTAGCAAGTCATTTGGGACATCTAATTTGTGCACGACAAGAGTAATTGTTTACACACAGATTGTTTCACTTTTAATTGACTATATCACAATTCCAGTGGGTCAGAATATTATATAAATTAACCGTGCCTTTAAGCAGCTTGGAAACTTCAATAAAATTATCTAAAGCCTTTAAGCAATTATCCATTTAGCTTCTGATATGTTAATTGGCTAATTGGAATCAATTGGAGGTGTACCTGTGGATGTATTTTAAGGCCTACCTTCAAACTCAGTGCATCTTTGCTTGTGGACCTCCAAACATTGTGGACCTCCAAAAGTATGGTTCATCCTTGGGAGCAAATTACAAATGCCTGAAGGTATCACATTCATCTGTACAAACAATAGTATGCAAGTATAAACACCATGGGACCACAGAGCCACCAGTAGTTTGGTTTGAAAAGTGCAAATCAATCCCAAATCAACAGCAAAGCATATTGTGAAGATGCTGGAGGAAACATGTAGACAAGTATCTATATCCACAGTACAACAAGGCCTATATTGACAACCTGAAAGGCTGCTCAGCAGCCATAAAAAAGCCAGTACTGAGAATGTGTGTGCGAGCAAGGATACCTAAAAACCTGACTCAGTTACACCAGTTCTGTCTGGAGGAATGGGACAAAATTCCAGCAACTAATTGTGGAAAGCTGGTGGATGGCTACCCAAAACGTTTGACCCAAATTAAACAATATAAAGGCAATGCTACCAAAAACTAACAAAGTGTATGTAAACTTCTGACCCACTGGGAATGTGATGAAAGAAATAAAAAAGAAATAAATAATTCTCTCTACTATTATTCTGATATTTCACATTCATAAAATAAAGTAGTGATCATAACTGACCTAAGACAGGGAATGTTTTCTACGATTACATGGCAGGAATTGTGAATAAAGTTTAAATGTATTTGGTTAAGGTGTATGTAAACTTCTGACTTCTGAAAAACCTTTGAGAGGGATAAAGGACGACTGCAGAGGATCGTGCAGGAACGAGAGATCGTTAACGGATATGTCCGTCATATGTGTGTGTTTGTCTTTTGTTTTTAGTATATCATTAAAACTATTATTTATATTATCAAGCCGGTTCTAGCCTCCTCCACTGCCAGGGGTGGAGGAGAGTCCCCACGAGTCACCGAGAACGCGGAGGGGCGTTCTTTCCGCCAGGGGTCGTGAGTCTGACTCCGGTCTGCCCGGGAGAAGCGGCTGTGATCCGCCTGAGAGGGTGGAGGAGTGATTGAAGACCATGTGACGGTGTATCGGAGAACCGGCGAGTAGGGTTTTTTTTTTTCATCTCTCTCTCCTCTCTCTCTCTCTCACTGCCGCTCTGCGCTGGCCTTTTCCGTCTTTTTTAAATTTTACAGTGTTTATTTGGGGGGGTACTACACTGTTACAGGAAGTATCCCCCCCCCCCATTTTCCCTCCCCTTGTCCCCTCCCTCGTCCAGGTAGACGGGGATGACCTGCCGGCAGACGGGGCTTAGGGCACGCCCTCCCCCAGGGAAAGAGGGGGGGATGTATGTCATGCTGGGGGCTTCCCAGCCTGAGAGAACGAGGGAGGAATGTGGCAGGGCGGAAGGCGGGGCAGGGATAAAGGTCGACTACAGAGGATCGTGCGGGAGAGAGAGATCGTTAACAGACATGTCCGTCATATGTGTGTGTTTGTCTTTTGTTTAAGTTGTTAATTAAAATATTATTTATATCATCAAGCCGGTTCTCGCCTCCTAATTTCCATTGAATATGTTACAATGACTTTGATCAAATAATAAAGAAAAGCAGCCAATAAGTGCCCAACATAGATGGGAACTCCTTTAGTACTGTTTAAAAAGCATCCCAGGGTGATACCTCAAGAAGTTGGTTGAGAAAATGTCAAGAGTACATATCTGCAAATTCTAGGCAAAGGGTGATCTACTTTGAAGATGCTACAAATATAACACAGTTTTGATTTATTTTGGATTTTGTTTTTTGTCACAACATAAATACCATAGGTCCATTTATGTTATTCCATAGTTTTGATGACTGTACTATTATTCTAAATGTTATATATACATAAGTGTCAATCCAGTAAATAAACCTTAGATGTACCTTTAAGTTTGTTTTTTCTGTATACCATCTTCAATGACTAATAAACTAATTGCTTGTTAGAACTGTTCCTCCTCCTTTCATACATTTATCTGATGTCACAAATAATTATTGGTGAGAAAGAGTGCAGTAACCAGTGTTGAGCTCAATACTGTCATTGGAGTAGTTAATTTACGGTTCTATGGCAACCGACAACAACTCCACCATCTGAACTACATCATCAAGTCTGTTTTCCACTATAAGAGCCTTCAGTTCTTATGCAAATAATTTTAAAGAAAAATAAATTATCTGAGAAACTCAACAGAAGTGGCTGGAGGCAAACGGGGCCCCATACAGCATACGCTGAATCAAAAAAGCATGTTTTATTGATGAGAGATCAGCTGTGCGGTTTCTTGCTTAATTATTGAAAGCTGCATGTACACAAGGAAAGTAATGGAAATCTCAGAATTGGAATTAAATGGAATTTAACGATTCTGATTGCACTGAATGATTCTGGTTCCTGAACTATTCCATTAAAGGAATGGATTTAATACAATGTAATCGCAATCGACAGTATTTGTGGCAAAATACTGCTCACCACAAAAATTATTGTAAATAAATAAATATAAAATATAAAGTTAAATAAAAATAACTTGTTCCTCATTTATTATAAAAATAAAATAAAAATAGGCATTTATCATGGAGTAGGGGTCCAAATTAATGGGGTCAGTCCATAAACACTTAAATACACACTATTTCAACAATAAACAATAAATGTGTTTACATTATTTTAGTATGATAAAATTACTTATTAACCTTTTCTTTTATAAAAGTTATCAAAAGCTATATAAACAAGGGTCAAGGGTTTTTTATGGTAATCAACATGTCACAAATGCTGTCGATTCAGCATAACTGCCTATGAAAGGGTATACATAGCAAAATCAAACGTATTAGTGTGTTTCTACTATCTAGTATATAATATATGTATATATTATTCATAAAAAACTAAAATATTTCACTTTTTGGAGTATTTTGACTAAATGAATATAAAGAACAAGCTCATATAAGTCTCTAATTCAACTTCACTTGTTGCGCTGTAACCAGCAAAGACAGCACAAATGAAATTTTAGAACGCCCAGTCTTTCTTTTTCATATTCAATTGAGACGGCAGGCTCACAACACAGCTAAAGCAGAATTTATCTTGCCATGATATTGTAGACCAAGCAGAAGCATTTTAAATTGAGTATTTTAGAACAGTGTTCCATCCGAACAGGTGGAATAAATGTCGAAGAACCAGTAACAGAACTGAATGTCAAGTGTTTTTATTTTTTGACTACAGTATGGAAACAATTCAGAATAATAACTGTTTCTAAATTCCAAAAGAAAAAGGGTAATGTTAAACAAGTGTTGTGCATGTACTACAGAACAATGAAAAGATAAAAAAAAGCATGTTCAACAGCTTAGGTGTTGATAAGGGAGACTCCACTTCACTCACTCTTTCCTAAGATGCTCTATGATAGATAGGTACTGTATTAGACACCCCCAAAAAAAAAATACGTATACGTATATATATAGAGAGAGAGAGAGAGAGAGAGAGAGAGAGAGTGTGTGTGTGTGTGTGTGTGTGTGTGTGTGTGTGTGTGTGTGTGTGTGTGTGTGTGTGTGTGTGTGTGTGTGTGTGTATAAAATAGCTAGAGAAACCTTTCTCTTAGCATTCCCATTCATCTCCATAGCAGTTGGTCAGCTGGCTTAGCTCACCTGAACTGTAAATGTCATGTGATTAATCACTAGGAGACACAAGATAACATCCCCAGTACATCACTACCAACTATCATGAGCTGTGGCATCGAATGAAGCAAACAGGGGGAAATATTTCAAGTCAATTTCAAACTTTTGAGAGCCCTCAGATAATAATAATAATAATAATAATAATAATAATAATAATAATAATAAATGTATTTGGCAAAACATCCACTATAATATAATAAAAAAAAAAAAGTTGTGATGCATATGTTGCTTGAAACAAATTTGATGTTGTAAGAATACATGGCAACAGAAAATGAATGGCCATAAATGGAGAATAATGAATGTTCATTTATTAAATCTTCCGGCTAATTTTATTATGCTTTCAGCTACCACTGAGTGCATGGTAAGCTGAGCTCCGTTTAACACATTTTACCATGTCTAAATCCATTCCACAGAATATATATAAATATATATGTAGCAACTCTGGCTCTGTAGCAACACTGTAACATTGTTTTTCCATTTCGACTTATTGGACTTATATTTTACCATATCGCATTTTCAAATGCATTTTTTTCCACCCGTAATTGCGACACTATTACAAATATTTAAATAATACAATAGAGTTCAAGCACTTCCATTTTTGACTCCATCAATTACCTCGTTATTTCTCAATTTCAGCCCGTTAAATATTAATATGATTTTGTAATGAGGCTGAATAGTCCGAATCGTTCACTGTCCCTCTCGGCAGTGCAGCGGTGGACACAAGACTATGATGAATAAAAGCAGCACATTAGAGCTCGCTGCTCGGCCCACTCGGGGCTTTTCTGGCTACTTTGTCATCTGGTTAGTGGCGGGAGAGTGCCTCTGCCTGCAGGTGCTGCGCTTAATAACTGCATTCTTTCACTGCGGCACAAATAGAGCATACTGTCGCGTTGAGTTAGCATGCAACAACACATCTCAGTCTGTGCATCTGTGTTATATTTCCATACTTATATTGTAGATATTACACTGATCTGTGTGATGCTTATATATGTGTCCGTTAAGTAGTTAGAGTGTCATTATAAAATTATGACTGCAGCATCTTTATTTTATTGTGTATTTATTTATTTGTATTATTGATAGAGACAATAGAAAGGGACAGGAAACTATTGGGGAGAGCACCACATGCATGTAGCTTGTAGAACTGCTAAGCCAACGTATAGTCTTTTTTTTTTTATGGGGTAGTTTTCACTGTAGCTCTCCAGAAACCATATATATATATATATATATTATTATTATTTTTTTAACTGTAATAAATATACAGTATAAACAAAATGACTGCCAAAAAAATTAAAAATACAATAAATAAAAGACAATTAATTTGGGCTTCAAGAGCATTTAATTCACTCTGGAAAAAATCTGAGCGTTTCAATCATTGTCAGAGCGGTTAACCTGATCTGTTTAAAGGTGCACTCAGTATCTTTAGTCTTTGTGTAATTTTGGACTTACAGTGACACCTAGTGGTGTGGATGCAGTATTATGTAGAATCAAAAGTTTTCAGTTTCAGATGCCTTTATAAAAATTTAGTATTCAGAGTCAGACATAGACATTTAATCAATCAGTGAAAGTGTCAAATAACAGGACGGTTACTGAGATTAAGCGAGTAGTATTCTGATGGTCATGTGATTCTAACATGGCAGCCCCCATGAGCGGACCCTCTCCATGTAGAATAAAACAGTTTTTATAAGGTTGCTGATATGACTGATAAGTCTTCATTTTAATGTGAGTACTCATTTCCAAAATATATTGCAAAATTACAATTCATGTCTATAGGAGTTAAACTTTCTTTAATGATGAATAAATTACTGAGGGCACCTTTAAGTCTCAGTAGATATTTGAATGTTGGGGTTTCTTTAATTGTATTAATAGACACAATAAAAAAGGGACAGGAAAAATGTTTGGGGGAAAAGAGAGGGAATGGGATTGGGACATGTTGAGTGGTGGAATCGAACCTGTGTCTTCCACATCAGCACCACAGCTCAATGCATGGGGTATATACACTTGGTCACTTCATGCATTTTTACGGATCAGATTGCTATCCGATTAAAAAACACATTCCATTTACACTTGGCCACATCAATGCTAAGACCGGGCAGCATTTTAAAATATGCAGTGTATTATTTGATTTCAAGTGACTTTGCCCAACACACATATCTGAATGTGTGCGGACAATACATTTTTGCCCTCAGGGCTTGTTTTAGGACAGATGTGTCATGCACATCAGCTGCACTCATAGTCAGTGTTTAGTTTTAGATTTGTCCACGATCTGCATCAAATGAATGAGGAAAAATTGTCTGTCTCTCCTACAGCTGTTTCTTAAGTTGTTTTAAGAGACTCCAGCCCTATGCAAATAATCAGTAACATCTGTTATGTTTCACATTTTGCCTAAGCTCACGTAGCACTGTTTGGGCGGAGCAAAGATGAAATATGTGACTTGAACATCCAGATGCATTTACACATGACCGAGTTCTGTTTGGAATGTGTTACAAACCACCTCCAGAGGTGGTTTGAGTGATCGGATTTATATCCATCTCGTATCTGTCTTGGAGGGCATTTACACTTGGTCTTTTCATGATCCACTCAGCAAAAAAATGCATGAAGTGACCAAGTGAAACACCCCCTAATAAAGACTGGGCAGCTACGCCACAGAAAGTGGTTTTATTTGTTAAAAATACCACACCAGAAACCACACCATTATACTAAAACGAAAAAATATTATTGTGGTCTGTTTCTCACACATAGCTATTGTATGACTATGATTTATGGTACTTTGAAGACCCCAGTACTCATTCACTTTCAATTTATCAAAAAAATAAAAATAAATAAAAGGCCCCAAAATTAATCTTGCTCCACCAAAAAAAAAAAAAAGGTGGGTGAACTAAGCCTTTCATTGCTGAGGATTAATATTTTGGGGCTAGAAAAACAGCCTTATCTTGTTAACCACGTGACCGCAGCAAAAGTTTAGCAAAATGAAAGTACAAGTTCCATTACATCTTTTGCTGCAGTTTCCCAGTGAAATGTCCAGTGGGGGCACCAAAAGCAAGTGAAATGGTGCCGTAATCAGACAAGATTTGTTATTTGAACGTTAGATGAAGGATTTAGTAAAGAGTAAAAAAACTCCCTTACATAAAACTTTAACCTAAACATAACCAATAGTGTCCTAAATGCAGAAGAGGTAAACAAAACAGACATTCTTATCCTAATCCAACACCTAAACCTAACCGATAGAGCCCTAAAAGCAAATGTGACATGAGAAGCACATTCTGTGTCATTTCATGTTGCTTCTATGACACTTCTGAGGGCATCTACTTTTGGTCTTCTCATTAACAGATAGCAATCAGATCAGTAAAAACAAATTAAGTGACCAAATGTAACCCCCCCACCCCCCCACCCACATAAGACTAGGTTGCCAAAGCTCTGAATGGTCATGCTGAGAGGAGAATGAGAGAGAGTCGCGGTGCTATCAGTTTTGATTGTGCAGCAGACGCATCTGTCTCAGCTGTGTAGAGAGGCTTTCAAGTCGAGGACCCCATAACACGCCTCCTTCCCAATCCAATTAGCCTCAAGTCCTACCAGAGAATAAGCATCTGATACTGTGTTCACTAAACGACTGCAGTTGAACTGCCTGTATGATTGTCACTTTCATTGACTCTTTCTTCGCCAAACTGTCACCCCTGCAGTGACCGCACGATTGGCTTAACACTATTTCAAAAGTCGGGCTAATAGGGTGTGAAATAACCAACAGTTGAACCACTTACAAAAAAGAAAGAGAGGTTATCATAAGGTCTGTGCCAAAACTAAGGTTTTGCTCTAGTGGACTGGCAACGAATGTGTTTCTGCTAAATGATCAGCGATAATGTTTTGTCATTTGCCAGGATGTGGACCTTCAACCAATACCTTTTAGGGGATATTTCCACTTTTTGTGTCTTGATCGATTGGAATGTTTTATTGTGCTTGGGAAT
This sequence comes from Xyrauchen texanus, assembly GCF_025860055.1. Taxonomy (NCBI): domain Eukaryota; kingdom Metazoa; phylum Chordata; class Actinopteri; order Cypriniformes; family Catostomidae; genus Xyrauchen; species Xyrauchen texanus. Next base: position 16,403,835 of record NC_068324.1, read on the forward strand.
GCACATTTCATTTACACATGGCCACATAAATATGTCTCCACAAAATGGATATCTATCTGATCTATTAGTTTGCATTATATGCTCATATAACAGAGTTCTCAAGCACTGACGTTTTGCTATAGGTGGGAGACTCCTAAACTAAACACAGATGGTAGCTAAAAGTGACCAAATATTATTATTATTCTTTTCAAATCAAGAGTAGTTCATAAAAGCTAATTTATGTACTGGTAACATGAATCTCCATCTTGTTTGCAAACAGACAAAAAGACACACGAAAACGCACAAAAAGCACACATGCACAAAAATACACTATGTCAGCAAGGCTTGGCAAGTTTCATACACAGATACATCTTCACCCTTTCTGTTCCCATGGTAACGACTGAAACTGAATTCCCTCTAGAACTTTGGTAGAGTGATTCCCTCTTTTTTGCTTTTACAAATAAGAAAAAGAAGACCAATGTGATCAGTATTGTGTTTTAGTTGTCATTGAGCTTCAAGGGCCTATTGGACTCAACCTCTGGACTCTGAGAAGTCTAGTCATGTCTTATACCATCATAACCCTTTACTTTAGCAGCATTCTGGACCAAATGCTGCTTCAGTGGGTATTGCTACAGTTCCACAAGTGCTGCTAAAAAGTAATTACAATATGTACTCACAGTTGTGTGGGTCAAGAATTCAAGTAGGACCACCCTTGCCTTGTGCCTGAGCAATTGGGAATCGATCAGTCAATCCAGGAAGTGGTTCACGATTAAAGGACCTCTCCTTTAAAATATTTCAGGAAATGGCCTAAGTGGGGCAAGGCTGTGTTTCATACTACCAATGTACACCCCCAATCTTTGTACTACTACAGTATATAAATACATACATTTTTGTCATATTGTGCATTTCTATATATGCTTGTATTTTTCTATTCACTTTTTCTGTGTATTCAAATGTTTATAATCAATGTCTTGTTGTATTGTTTGTGCACTGTAAGCTTTTGTCGCCAAGACAAATTCCCTGTATGTGTAAGCACACTTTGCAATAAAGCTCACTCTGGTTCTGATTCTGAAATGGCTAAAATACAAGTTAAACGATCTCCTAAACTGGTGAGGTTTTTAAGATTATAGAGTTTTAAATCAACAAAACCTGAAAGAGCATAATCCTTACACATCTCATCTGTTTATTCTGTTAGGTTTAGGTTTTAGGTGTAAGGTAGGAAGGTTTCAAATGCGGCACAGAACTTGTGCACAATTTAATCACACTCAAACTAGCTTGTAAATGCAGTTAGATATGCAATGCAAGCATTAAAATGTTTCACGTTTTAGGTGTTTTACGATCAATTTACTCATTCATGCTGCTCGTGTGTTATGAATGAATCCCATTGTTTCACATGTGGCATGCATCAGTACAGTTGACACAAGTTGCCTCCGTGAGTTTCTACCACACCATGCATGCCGTGACCACTCCAACAACACTTGCTAAACACATGCACACTATCTTGTGGCGCACGTGGAGGGCCACTCCTCCAGGACCCTACCCACAACGCTTATCGCTCTGACCTGAATTCATGGATGGCGGACAATTTCCAAAGCAGCTGGTGGTCAATCAAAACCCACTTCAAATGTGTCCACATGCCATTTTTACATTAAGATGCCACGCTGTTCAAAATAGAGTGTTTTTCACTTGTGTTGTTGATTACTGCACAGGCAGAGTGTTTTCTCGTCATGGAGCCCAGAGAGCCAAATGAACCCCCATCCCCCTCAAGTGCTATCTCCTCTCCCCAGGACGAGCTAATCTGCACTGGCGAGGGGGTTTTGGCTGTGAGTGTTAGTTTTCAGGGGGTACAGGCTTGAACATGTGCATCCACATCTGGCTTACACTTATAGGCTCTGCAAATGGCAGGGCTGAGATTCTTTGCGTCTGCCCAGTCAAGTTGAAATACCAAAAAAGACGTTAACTTTGGTTCCTGGCATTATTTTCCATCACTTGTTGAGAGATAATGAATGTTATCAGTTTTAGTAGTTGATCAGTTCGACAGCAAGTATTTTATCATTAAGACCCCATATAAACCTGATATTAAGATGTGTTTTTGGTGATGTGGACAACGTTAAATATAGATCTAAACGGGTTCTAAAACGTTTTGTGATCGGATCACTGAAACCACATACAGAAATTAAAAAATTCATTGACCACATCTCATTGAGGTGTAAACAGTAATCCATCCTGTATACATCCCAGACAACAGTTAAGCACCACCCCTCACCTGTCAATAAACAGCTGTGCTAAAACAAGAGTTTAAACTTTGCCGTTTACGAGCGACTTTTAAAGGGAATAACCATCCGATCGGAAAATTAAAGAAAGCGAAAACAGATACAAGCCCGATAACATCATGGATCTTTTTTCAGTGCTGCCGATATCAATACAGTTGAGAAGCATGAACAACTGAAGCTCCTTTAATACAGGTAATTTACTAAAATAACAGATAATTCGGTTTGAAATGTTGCGTTTGTGCTTAAATCAAATTTCAGATGCATCTGGGAAAAACATATGGCAGTTTTATTTCCACTTTCTTTGTCTTTTATGACTTTTTTGCAGTTTATAATCATGCAGTAACACAATGACATACTGACTGATGTATGTCGTCATGAATCGGAGACCCTTCCTTCGACATACAAACACAAGTGTTCACAGGAGACGCATTTAAGCGATCAGGTATAAAGAGCGATGCATCTCGCCTGACCAAATGAGATCGGATCAAACCAAGATGCACCTTAATACCAGGTATAAATGGGGTCTAAAGCTCAGTCCTTTTAGTTCAACTCAATTTTCAATTTTACTATTCGACTCATTGTCTGAAAGAGTATTGGACTGGTCAATGGTAAATGTTTACCTTATTTAAATGACTCAGTACATGCTGTGCACCATCAGTGACCTTAGCAGTGTTTGTCAAGTACAGCTCTGCATTGACGGAGAGTGTGCAAGTAGATATAGTGTCTGTGCCACTATGATGTGATGACATGCATATATCTATTGCCAGATTCATGCTGCTTGTCACAAACAGTGTGAACAGTTATTTCCTATCACTCATAGATTCTGTCAGCCTCTAGGTGACACTTGCCCTCCATTCAAATATGCATACTTCCCTACTATATAACACGCCAAAAGCAATATGTCAGTTGTGTTAGTTACAAAACAGTAGTTGAGAAATTCCTTGGATAACAACTACATCCGGTGAGATTTTGAAGTGTACATCTACTGAACACTTTACTATTCTATAGTGCCAAAAGAACTGAAATGATGTCATATTCAAAATATATTGTAAGTCAATCTTTCAGAGTTGAATACAAGTGAATTTAACATGTCAGACCATCTGCCATATCAGCAGAGAATGCGGCACAGTTCACTCATAACATGCTTTTTGAATGCAAGGCATTCTGGATTTTATTTTTTGCCCCAAATATATCTGGCTGTTATAGGTTATTAAAGAAAACTGTTGACACTTTGCTACAATGGCATGCATGATTTATTTTTTCCTGTGGTCGGCATGTATAGAACAAACATGACTGAATCATGTGATCCTCAACTGGTCGACACAGAACAAACTTGTCGATTAGTGGCAGAACTAATCAAATAGTTGGTGCAACATGAAATATCTTACGAGTATCCCACTCTTGTTCTTATTCTGCAACTTTACAAGCATCTCAGCTCTCCCAACAGGTAGCCATCACTAAAATTCACAGAGCCCAAGATAAAACTGTTGTGGGTGCGCACCCTCTAACCTGGGCTCAATGAGTAGGCCGTAACATAGAAGACCATGGTGGCCCCCCTCATCTGATGGGATGGCAGAGTATTTCTGCTTGTCCCCACCTCAAGAAGTTCTTCCAGCAGTTTTCGGTGTATTAAAATCATTAGGCTCATGCTTGCCTTCTTATAACCCCAAGAGGAAAAGAAAAACAAAAAACGCATCTCGAAAGCAGAAAGCAGTTCCCAGAGCAGGTTTGGCAAAGATTTGTGCCAATCTTTGTGGTAGTTGTAATCTGTATATATCAACTTGCTCATAAATTATGTTTTTTAAACATAATGGCCGAAAAGCTAAATTCCCTTACTGTCTAAGATACTTCCAGTTTATTAAAATCTTCCATGGCTCTTCCAGACAGATCTATGTGTAAAAACTTTGAAAGACTCCATACCACAATGCTGAGTGTAAATAATGACACAAGGGCCATTGATGAGCACCAATTTACTTCAAATGCTTATCAAACTGTTGCCATGTCTTCAGGTCCTTGACAAAAATAATCCAGATTAGCCGGGATAATTATGTAGTTTGAAACCATTAATTCTGGCAGGTAAGGGGATGCTCGGTTAGGGGAGGAAACCTCACAGTGCTGTGTGATACCGGGCTGTAAATTTATGGGCATCCTTCCAAAGGCTCATTTCAACTCTTTCTAATTGGCCTCATTGTAGATGAAATATTAAATGGCCGGCGTGGCTATTAATGCTGATGGTTATGGATGGCACGCTGTTGTACTTAATACAGCTGCCTGGTTGTCCCTTTTATTTCCACCACAGTGTTCAGCCGTGATATATGTTCTGTAGAGAGAAAACCGTAGACACACAATGGGGTTTCAGCCCACTGGCTGAGGGCCAGACTGGGAGGGATGTCAGACCGTTAGAGTTATTGTCTGGATTGGTGGGAGTTGCTCTTTTGATTTAACTTCAGACTATTTTTTATTTGAATTTCTAGGGTTTTTGGGCCTTTTTGCCATTTTTATTGATAGAGATTGTAGAGAACGGGAAGGAGAAAGGATTGGAAAATGAAGCAAGTCAGACTTGTGTTGCTTTTATGAGCACTACGGCTCAAAGTGTCTTAGCTTCATTGGAGTTTTAAGAAAGGTTTAGGATATTGGGATATTGTCACTGGGATATTGGTGATGGAAGCTGGTGGAGAGACTGCATGCCACAATTTTGTGTAAAACTTGTGGCAGTTTCCTCAAATGTGTTACAAGGGTCCCAGTACATTGTCTTTCAGATAGAAGGTAAATGGAGGGAAGACAAAAAAGACATCTGATCTGAAGAGCCAACCTTCATGGCGTCTTTAAGATTTCTTGTAATCTCTCATCAGGGTTCAAACAGTCATGGAAAACATGAAAATATTAGTACATTTCAAGATTATTTTTAATCCTCCCATGTTCATATTCCTAAAATAATAATAATAATAATAATAAATAAATAAATAAAAATCATGTAACCAAGACATTTAACTAAATTGTGTCTTGTCAGCTTTACTTAATCCATTTGCATTGAAATAACATGGATAATACTTTAATGGTTGACTGAAACTGGGCAGAGTACATTTAAATTTATGCAGATGCTTTTACCCAAAGTGACTTACGGTGCACTTATTACAGGGACAATCCCCCCAGAGCAACCTGGAGCCTTGCAAGTTGCCTTGCTCAAGGATACAATGGTGGTGGCTGTGGGAATCGAACCAGCGACCTTCTGATTAACAGTTATGTGCTTCAGCCCACTACGCCACCACCACTCCTTATATTTCTAGTTCCCAGCATGATTTGTATAGAACTCAACAGGGACAGTAAATGTTAAAATGATGTGTTATTTATGTGTCTTTGTTCAATATGAACATACAGGAGAATACTTTTTAATGTTTAATGTTTTGTTATTTAGAAGTTAACTTTTGGTTATGTTTAGTTTTGGGGGTTACCATCATTGTGAAGAGTGGAATTTGAGCCATGGTTTAGGACAAATACATTTAAACTATTCTGCATATCTGTTACGAATGGAGGCAGCGAAGCAGACGAGGAGATGCGGATCCAATCGCAGTTCAACTTTATTAAGCAAACAAACAGGCAAAATACAAAACACGGGAACAAAGGAAAAACCCTCAATGGGGAAATAAAACATAAAACTAGAAACCACGGGCAGGAAACACATACCAGGCTAACAACAACATTCAACGAACGACAAGGAGTGAACAAAAAGCAGGGCTTAAATACACAGGGAGTGATAATACAAATGAGACACAGGTGAAAACAATGAACAAAATGGCAGTGATGATGGCAGGTGGATTCTGGGAAGTGTAGTCTTAAACAATGACAAGTGAGACAGTGGAGCTAAACAAGGGACAAAAGTGAAAACTATGGAATGCAAAGGTGACAAAAATGGCAGAGAGAGGGCAACAGTGAAACAAGACAAGGAATTCCTAACAATATCGCTTTATCAAGTGAGCAATGTCTGTGCTAACCATCAGATCACAAGTTGCAATCAGTAGTGCTTCCCACTAACATGCACTTAGCATGCTAGCATTTACTGTCACAAGCTAGCATATCACTAAAAGAGTTTAAAGGGTTAGCTCACCCCAAAATGAAAATGATTTCATCCTGTACCCTCATGCTGTCTAAGATGTGTATGATTTTCTTTCTTCTGCAGATTTTAGAAGAATATCTCAGCTCTGTAAGTTAATTCACAATTCAAGTGAATGGTGGACAGGCCTTTGAAGCTCCAAAAGCACAGAAATGCAGCATAAACATAATCCATCAAACTCCAGTGATTAAACCAGTGTCCTATGAAGTGATCCAGTTTGTTTTGTGTGAGAACAGACCTAAATGTAATTCATTTTTCATTGCATATCTCCTTTTCGGGCATTATTTCAAGCTCGATTGCACTTCCTATAGCGCCATCTTGCACTCAAGCAATAGGAAGTGTAATGGAGCTTGAAATCATGATCATGCCTAAAGACTGCAATGGCAAGATGAACAGTAAAAAAGGAGGTATATTTTGGTTCTAAAACCATCTGGATTGTTTTAGAAGACATTGATTAAACCACTGGAGTTTTATGGATTACCTTTATGCTGGCTTTATCTCCTTTTTGGAGGTGCAATGGTCTGGCTACCATTCACTTGCATTGTATGGACCAACAAAACTGAGATATTCTACTAAAAATGTTTGTGTTCTGCAGAAGAAAGTAATTCATACACATCTAGGATGGCATAAGGGTGAGTAAATGATGAGAGAATTTTCATTTTTGAGTGAGCTATCCCTTTTAATAGTTATTTTATATGTCAAAATTGGTTGGGTTTACTTGATTTATTTATGTTCCTTCTTCTTGAAGTATTTAAAATTACATGGTAATTTTTATTTAAGAAAACTCATTTCAAACACGCAATATCACTGTCCATGTTTAAATCAAGTTTCTTTTTTTTTGTGCAAAGAAATCTGAAGTAATGCAAACGTACATAGTATTTTTCCTAGTTAATTAGATCTTTATGTAATTGCTGTAGTTTGCTCTTGTGATTGCTATCTCTAACAAAGCGTTGGTTTAATTTAGTCCGGAGAATAGCTGGGATGATGGTGTTGAAAGCCAAACTGAAGTCCACAAAAAGGATCCTTACATATGTCCCTGGTCTGTCTAGATGTTGCAGGATATGATGCAATCCCATGTTGACTGGATCCTCCACAGACCTCAGCTTCTCAAAGTATCATCTTTTAGCCACTCTAATTTCTTTTGTCAGAGTGTTTCTGGCCTGATTGTACAAGATTTTACCCCACTTCTGTAAGCATCCTTTTTGGCCTGAGTCTTGCTTGAAAATAAGTCCTAGTAGGAATACACATATCCTCACAGAAACTGATATATGATATCACAGTATCAATGAGCTCATCCAGATTCAAAAACACTCCAATCAGTGCAGTCAAAGCATGCTTGTAGTTCCTGCTATGTTTCATTGGCCCATATCTTTACAGTCGTAGCTTCAGGTTTAGCTGATTTTAATTTCTGCTAGTAGGTCGGAAGAAGATGAACAGGACAATGATCAGAAAGTCGCAAAGTTGCTCTAGGGACAGAGCGATATGCATCATTTAATGTCATGTAGCAGTGATCTAGTATATTTCTGTCTCTGGTGGGGCATTTAATGTGCTTTCTGTATTTTGGTAGTTCACGGGTAAGGTTGGCTCTGTTAAAATTGCAGAGAATAATAATAAGTGAGTCTGGGTATTGTTGTTCCATGTCTGTGATCTGATCAGCCAGCTTTTGCAGCGCTGCACTCACACACACTTGTGGAGGAATATAAACACTCATCAGAATAAACTAGGAAAGCTCCTGCGGTGAATAGAAAGGCTTACAGTTGATAAAGATTACTTCCAAATTAGGAGAGCATATCTTCTTTAACGTTGTTGACTCTGTGCACCAACTTTCACTGATGTAAAAGCATGTTACACCGACTCACGTTTTCCATGTTTTCCGTGTTTTTAACTCGATAATGCGATCCACTCTGAACAGCAGACAGCCCAGCAGATGTAACGCGCTGTACAGAGTGGCTTCACTCAGCCAGTTTCAGTGAAGCACAAGGCAGCAGAGTTTGAAAAGTCTTTGTTTGTTCGGGTAAGGAGATGTAGTTTGTCTATTTTGTTAGGAAGAGAGTAGAGATTCACTAGATGAAAACTCGGCAGCACTGTTCAAAATCTGTAATGTTGCTTCCCTCGCTTGTGTCTCATAGCTTGAACAACACATCTGTGCCTCCAAATAAAAGTTTGACCTTTGTAAAACAAAAACAAAAAAAGAATTGGAGCCTTCCATGGCACCATCTTGTATCATTTAGTTTAACAATAAACTTGTTATGCCACGAAATGGACATTTCACCTAGGAACCGCAGCTTTTTTTTGCAATGGAACAAAATATTAATTTGGTGAATGTGTAAATTATAAAATAAGCAAATAATTAAATAAAACCCAGATTTTTCTTCTCTTTAAGCAAATATCTGAGAGACTCACACTAAAGATTTGCAACATTAATAAACACAATTTTTATATTAATATTCATATAATTAAATTCAGCATGTTAAGGACTTTATTTTTAGATGTTTCATTGTGATTTGAAAGCCAAACTTATGAATCCCAAACACACTCTTGCCGAAAATGACAAGCAACATCTGCATGGAACACCCTATAGCTTCTTTGCCTCCTACTCTCACACTCTTGCAAACCTGGACCATAATCAAAGAGAGCGCACTGATGGAAAATGTAATAAAAACTATATGAGCAGTCATCCATTTCTAATGGAGCTTCTTTAAATCTTGAAAGACAGACTTTCAATAGTGCATTAGTCTTTTCATTTATTTTTTGTGTCCCTTTAATGCTTTCCCACATAAATGTATGCAAATCTCTGGCTAATGCTAACAGCTATGACAAAGAGCCAGTTCCACCATGAGTCTGTACCATCCAGACACAGGACTGCTGGCCAACCCAGACTCTCCTCTCAGACGCTTTCACTTTATCTATTCTGTGTGTGTTTAATAATGTCATCTTAATGTCAGCAGTATGACAGATCAACTTTATTTCCTTAATACATATTTACATACATATTTGTTATATAGTGCTTTGAATTTTACACATTTTATCATATTAAATTTTCTTTGTAATTTATTCATGTTTTTATTTTACTTATGATAATAATAATAATAATAATTAGTATTATTATTAAAATTATTATTATTCATATTATTACATATTACTAAATTATTATACAATGTTTACACCAAATATTTTTTAATTGTGTGTGTGTGTGTATATATATATATATATATATATATATATATATATATATATATACATATACATACACACACACAATTATTGTTATATTTTTTAAATTTGTACATAGAGTACTGTGTGTATATATATATATATATATATATATATATATATATATATATATATATATATATATATATATAGTACTGTATAGTACTAGTACTGTATATATATATATATATATATATAGTACTGTGAAAAAGTTTTAGGCACTTGGGAAAAATGTTGCATAGTGAGGATGTCTTCAAAAATAATGAAATAAATCGTTTTTTTATTTATCACTTAATGTCATACAAAGTATAGTAAACATAAAAAGCTAAATCAATATTTGGTGTGACCACCTTTGCCTTTAAAACAGCTCCAATTCTCCTAGGTACACCTGGACACTGTTTTCTTGGTTTTTGGCAGATGGGATGTTCCAAGCTTCTTGGAGAATTCCTCACATTTCTTCTATTTATTTAGTCTCAATTGCTTCTGTCTCTATATGTAATCTCAGACTGAATCAATATTCAGTGGGGGGCTCTGTGGGAACCATGCCAACTGTTGCAGGGTTCCATGTTCTTCTATTCTAATCTTTTCTATTTGTAAAAGAGTCTAAATGTATTTTTCTATAGGTCTAAAATGTATTTTTCCTATTGACACACTAAAGCTGAAAATATAAATAGCCATCTTAAGACAAATGTTATTGTGAATCATCTTATGTGCAAAAGACTTTTGCACAGTACTGTGTATATATATATAAGAAATATCACACGAGCGAGAGTGTGATATGGCCCTACATCAGCACTGCTGTGATTCGGCCACAGGCACGAGTGCTGAAGGTAATCACAGCAGTGTTGATTTAGGGCCATATAGCATGATTGACAACTTTGAGTGTGATGTGAAATGTGAAAACTCTGGTAGAGGTAAGCTCCTAGAGTTTGTGTAATTAATCAGTCTGTTGTGTCTCTCAGCTGAGATGAGCCTTAATGCTGAAGTTGTTTGTTTTAAGCCATTTAGTAGTGAAGCAGTAATATGAGCGATCACAGAGTGCTGTTGACTCACTTCACGTCACCAACTGACTCATATTACACACAAAAATTGTCTTTTTCCTCCACCTGCTGGTTAAAATATGTAATGTCACGAAATGAAATGCAAAGAGACAGATAGCTCTTAACACATATGCACTGCTCTTACACTTTTGTTTAGAATGGCACGAACCCAAGCGGAGTGATACATACACATTGAAGCGTCTGAGTGCTGATGGTGTCAGACCAGTAGTGCTATTGGAATGTCTCTCGTCTAACCAGATTCGAGTACCGTAACTAACTGTTGTGTGTGTGTGTGTGTATGTATATATATATATATTTTCATTCAATTTGATTTTAATAAACTTAAATTTATTTTAAGTGCAATCTGAATCATGCCTTCTCTTTAAAAGCAAAACTCATTTTTGGTATTTATAGTTTGTTCAGTACTCATAAACTTCTACTTCTTTGCAAAAGACATTACAATCTATAGAAAAAGAAAATACGTAAAAAAAAAAAAATTATAGTATCCCAAATCATTCCAGAGCAAAAAAGAGAAAATTTTAACGACATATAGAGACAAAATGTTGTTTTGCAATGCTAGTTTATATGGGGTGACTTATGTCAGTGTCTCTGACTTCATCACATCGTTTATAAAATATTTCATACGAAGCATACCTGATGCTAAATATAATAAAAAAGTAGAAAATAGATGTTTTTCATTATTTGTATGCTAGAGTGGCAGAGTTGTGTGTTTGTGTGTGCAAGCTGTATACTGTTGTCACTGAATGATCTGCCTCTGCTTTTGTTCACAATCTACTTTTGATTTCTCCACGCATACCCTTCTCTCTCTCTCTCTCTCTCTCTCTCTCTCTCTCTCTCTCTCTCTCTCTGAATCAGAAGAAAATCCCAGCAACCCCCCCCACCTCCCTCGCAGGAGTGCAGGAAAAAAAGCACCATTGTGATTCTCTCTTGAGGGAAATCTGATCTCTGTAAGAGAGCCGACCCATTCACTCCAGGATACAGATACAGACCTGCCAACGGACACCAGCGACAGGAAATTATAGTATCACATTGAGAGGAATAAAGAGTGGATTATAGCAGGCATGAAGACACTGTAAATGGCATGAAATAAAACCTAAAAATACAGCAGCATCAAAATGCTCCTGTGAAAACAACTATGGTTGGGAATCAGGCACCAATTCATTAAAATCTTTCTGGAACCAAATGATTTGAATGATGTTTTGTTCCGTTAATAGTTCTTGAAAGTCTACAGTACTGAATCAAAAAGAAATGGGGTTTTATTTGGGAATTTTGCAATCTGAATTGGATGTGTTGAGAGAAAAAGCCAGGGTGCCATGAAATAATACAATAAACAAAATAATAATAATAATAATAATACAAAATTCTGTTATGTTGTGCTCACTGAATGTACTTAACAACAAACATACAGCGCAACCATGCAGTTTTGGAAACAGAGTTTTGTTGTAATAATTTGTCCTTTAAAACTGAAGTATATATTTTTTGCGGCATTAGTGTAAAAAATATGGAATTGCAAAACTATCCGTTTTGAAGAGTTTTCAGGTGAAATTAACCAACAAATGGCTTACTTATTATTTGACTCCACATGTAAAACCAAAAGGCAAAATACATTTTACATACATAAATAAAACGTTATTGAAAATGGTATTGGTCTTGATTATTGTTAAATATTCAGTATACCATATATGCATATATACATATACACTCACCTAAAGGATTATTAGGAACACCTGTTCAATTTCTCATTAATGCAATTATCTAATCAACCAATCACATGGCAGTTGCTTCAATGCATTTAGGGGTGTGGTCCTGGTCAAGACAATCTCCTGAACTCCAAACTGAATGTCAGAATGGGAAAGAAAGGTGATTTAAGCAATTTTGAGCGTGGCATGGTTGTTGGTGCCAGACGGGCCGGTCTGAGTATTTCACAATCTGCTCAGTTACTGGGATTTTCACGGACAACCATTTCTAGGGTTTACAAAGAATGGTGTGAAAAGGGAAAAACATCCAGTATGCGGCAGTCCTGTGGGCGAAAATGCCTTGTTGATGCTAGAGGTCAGAGGACAATGGGCTGACTGATTCAAGCTGATAGAAGAGCAACTTTGCCTGAAATAACCACTCGTTACAAGCGAGGTATGCAGCAAAGCATTTGTGAAGCCACAACACGCACAACCTTGAGGCGGATGGGCTACAACAGCAGAAGACCCCACCGGGTACCACTCATCTCCACTACAAATAGGAAAAAGAGGCTACAATTTGCAAGAGCTCACCAAAATTGGACAGTTGAAGACTGGAAAAATGTTGCCTGGTCTGATGAGTCTCAATTTCTGTTGAGACATTCAGATGGTAGAGTCAGAATTTGGCGTAAACAGAATGAGAACATGGATCCATCATGCCTTGTTACCACTGTGCAGGCTGGTGGTGGTGGTGTAATGGTGTGGGGGATGTTTTCTTGGCACACTTTAGGCCCCTTAGTGCCAATTGGGCATCGTTTAAATGCCACGGCCTACCTGAGCATTGTTTCTGACCATCTTCTGATGGCTGCTTCCAGCAGGATAATGCACCATGTCACAAAGCTCGAATCATTTCAAATTGGTTTCTTGAACATAACAATGAGTTCACTGTACTAAAATGGCCCCCACAGTCACCAGATCTCAACCCAGTAGAGCATTTTTGGGATGTGGTGGAATGGGAGCTTCGTGCCCTGGATGTGCATCCCACAAATCTCCATCAACTGCGAGATGCTATCCTATCAATATGGGCCAACATTTCTAAAGAATGCTTTCAGCACCTTGTTGAATCAATGCCACGTAGAATTAAGGCAGTTCTGAAGGCAAAAGGGGGTCAAACACAGTATTAGTATGGTGTTCCTAATAATCCTTTAGGTGAGTGTATATTGTATTGTGTATATACAGTATAAACTAAATGAAGCAGAATCAATTAGGATAACTGAATCAGAAGTGGAATCGGAACCAGAATCTTTTTTTTATTTTTATTTTTTTTATCTCCATGCCTAAAATCAATCCAAAGAATATATATTAAAAACATCCCACATTACAAGGCTGAAGCAAGCCACAGCATCAATAAATGAAGTGCTATGGTTGACAAAGGCTGGGTCTCAAAACCTACTGAGTTACCTACCAAGAACAGCATTTTGGGGCTTATGATGCCAAAAGAATTATGTCTACAGTAAGTAGCTCACTAGGTTTTGAGACAGATTCAATAATACCACTAACAGCGAGCCCTGACCTTGGCCAAAACATGGAAAGTAACTGATAAAGTTCAGGATGTGCTCATTTTCCCAGCCTATGGGTCTGTTCCAAAACCTAGTGAGCGTCCTCCAGATGCAGCATTTTAAGGCATTATAGGCACGCTCCTGAAGCGAAGGCTGTTCCAAAAGGTAGGTATCTTAGGGTGCTTTCACACTTGGTTCAATTGCTTGAACTGAACCCAAGTTTGTTTCCTCCCCCATCCCCCTGCCCCCGCTGGTCTCTGTTCACATCATATTTTTTGGGTCCGAACCGCGGTCTGATTACGTCATTAATGTGAGTACAACCGGCAGATGTTTGCCACTGTAACTAGGCAACAACTCAAGAAGGCATCAGCTTCACTGTTATTGAAGTATTCATCTCTTTGGATTTACCACCAAAACTTTATATGCACAAAATGACAGTTGTGTTTGTCTGCCATGGATGCACTGAATGTGCAATGATGTGAAGAATATTACCTTTTGTCTGTTGCGAGCCCGTGGATGAGTTGCAAGAAATATGAAGACTGTGAGCTGCTCTATGAAGGTGATTTATTTGGACAAAAGCTGGTATGTGAAATGCATTAAAACCATAATAATTGCGATCGGGATCCAGCAAAGACTCAAATTATCCATCATCAATAGCGGTTCACTTCTGCAATTTGGTGCGATTGCATTCATATTAGCAGTGAACGGCAACAGAGTTTACATGAACCGTACCCCAAACCACCTTTTCAAATAGACTGATGTGAACACTGTTTTCAGCATTCACACCACCCAAATTAACCGAGCTCTGACGTCAATCGAACTTGGGTGTGCACCAAAAGTGCTAGAGTGAAAGCACCCTTAATTATGCCACCTCTTATCTCATTTTGGATCAATTTTAAGGTAGCACATCGTATGTATCCTCCCGTATGTATCCTATCCGTATGTAGGCAATCCCAGAATGCACCGTTATGTGCTTGGTGGAAAAATAAATCCAAGATGTCGAGCAAAGCGAGAGAAATTTCGATTTTAAATATACTTATAATCTATTCAATACTAAAATGTATAGATAAATAACAGTATAATATGACAACAAAAAACGAAACTATTTTACCCAAAATGTGTGTGTGCTGTGCTATTTAGATTCATTAGAGGATTGCGTTGTTTTTTCTCGACTCACCTGTATTGAACTCAGTTGCGAGTCAAGTGTCCCTTGCGCTGCATGTGAGGAGCACTATTTCAATGATGCACGGAGCTGCCGCCTATGTAGAGCGTTTAAAATCACTCTTTTATGAGGCATCGTTTCAGTAAGGATGCTGCTATAGAATACAGATGCCTATGTAGGCAGGAGACAGCGAGGCAGCTCACTAAGTTTTGGAACAGACCCTATATATCCATAGTGAGAGAACGGGACAACAGGCCAGCCATTTCTTTTTGTCAATATCCACCACATCCATTCTCACCTGGCTGACACCTTTTACTGGTCAAGGGATGAATCAGTCACACTTACTGTTCTCCCCCAGGTAGTGTTGACTAAAAAAGCACATCAACATGAAGGAGGACTACAGCGTTTCCCTGTCAGCATCGGCCCGGAGGGTATGGTGAAAAATAGCCATCGATAAAATAACATTTTTCAAAGAGTGTCACAGCTCTTTTAATCTCCACCCGACACAATGGATGGTTTCTGGGATGCGTTTCATTTCATCTGAACACAAACAATCTTTCAAAGGGCTTAATAACAGTTACACAAATGAGCGTCATTGATTAACCCCTAAAGGAGCAATGAATGTGCTACCTTGCACCATGCTGTTGTGGCACCAGGAGATCAGAGCACGAGGTTATACACATATGCGCATGCGCGTTATTAGTACTGATAGGCTAATTGACACTTTTCACAATAAAAACACTTATTAACACTTTTGCTGTTTCTGTTTTTGCACTTAGATATCACTTGACTATCACTACACTAATTTGGAGTCAATATTGCACACTATGATACAGATAGTTAGATACTCCAGGATCCTGATTGGTCAGTACAGCCTTCCAACCAAGATACAAATTACTTTACACTGATCAGCCACAGCATTAAAACCACCTGCCTAATATTGTGTAGGTTCTCCTTGTGCCGCCAAAACAGTGCCAACCTGAATCTCAGAATAGCATTCTGAAATTATATTCTTCTCACCACAATTGTACAGAGCGGTTATCTGAGTTACTGTAGACTTCAAACCAGTATGCCCATTCTCTGTTGACCTCTCTCATCAACAAAGCATTTCCATCTACAGAATAGCTGCTCACTGGATTTTTAATTTTTTTTGGCACCAATTCTAGAGACTGTTGTGTGTGAAATTCCCTGGAGATCAGTTGTTACAGAAATACTCAAACCAGCCCATCTGACACCTACAATCATGCCATGGTCCAAATCACTGGGATCCCATTTTTTCCACATTCTGATGGTTGATTTGAACATTAACTGAATCTCCTGACCCGTATCTGCATGATTTTATGCACTGCACTGCTGCTACATGATTGGCTGACTAGATAATTGCATGGATGATTGCTGGTGTCAGATGGGCTGGTTTGAGTATTTCTGTAACTGCTGATCTCCTGGGATTTTCACACACAACAGTCTCTAGAATTAGCTCCGAATGGTGCCAAAAACAAAAAACATCCTGTGAGTGGCAGTTTTGTGGAGAGAAACACCTTGTTGATGAGAGCGGTCAACAGAGTATTGCCAGACTGGTTCGAACTGACAAAGTCTACAGTAACTCAGATAACCACTCTGTACGATTGTGGTGAGAAAAATATCAAGAATATGAATATGAGAAGAATATGCAGGTTGGCGGCACAAGGGGGACACAATATTAGGTAGGTATATATATATATAAACTACCATTCAAAAGTTTGGGGTCATTTGCCTAAAATTTTTCTCATGAACTTAAAAATCTTTTTAACTGAAGGTGTATGCTTAAATGTTTGAAATTAGTTTGTAGACAAAAATATATTTGTGCCACCATATACATTTATTTCATTATGAAACTAGGCTTTTTGGTTTAGTAAGTAATATAAATATGATCTAAATTAAACAACAAAAACAGCAACACAAAAACCAACAAACCCCTAAAAATAACAAGTATTTACTCACTAGAAAAGACATAATTCACCAACCAACAAATACAGATGAATACACTTGGGGCCGAGTTAACCATTGATGAATTAAAGACACAGCAAGCCATCATATATTTGGACACCCCGGTGTTGTCTGCCTTGTGATAAAGTGCGTCGCTGGATGGGCGCCGCTGCTACTTGTGTATCTTTCAACCGCCTGCCACTTTATCTTCCGTTTCCTGCAAGATTACATCTCCTGGGTTCAGGTAGGGATCCATCATGGCTATTATTACCTGAAGTCACACGCCACATCTATCACCCACTAAGGTTACTATAACCTCAATATTAAGGGAGGAAAAAGATCCACTGATAAACAGTAGGAGGAAGGGAACGGTGGAAGGTTTAATCTTTCTTTCACTTTTAATAAGCTACTCAGAGGAATAAAGATTACAGGCCATATTTAGCATGCAGAACAAATCAGGGTTCGTGCTACTAGCCCCGTGCACCTGCTAGGAGCTGCTCATTAGGTGCTGGTGGTGATAGTATGTAGATGCAACCTGTGATTAAACGTATGTATGTAGGAAAACTGCTAAGCTTTAGCTAAGGCATTATGTGCATTATGGGAAGGTTTGGGGGGCTCTGGACCCCCCTAAGTTAATCAAAACGTTGACGTTTGACAATCTAGATCACACAAGACAAATTGGGGTATGTGGTGTGAACATTAACAACAGAAATACCTTTAAAAAAGTAAACTCCCCTGAAAGTCACAAGTTTTGTCTCCAATGTTCCATATTACGATGTGTATTTAATAGAGCTGTCAAAATTAACATGTTTATGCATGCAATTAATATAAAATGTTTAACATGTACATTTTTTCTTTAATGTGATTAATACTTGTACCAATCTAGCATTCGATTCTGGTATTTTATTCAGCTCCGTGCATGTTATGAACACTGGTTAGAATAGAGCGGAACCTTTGTGATGTGCATGGGGTCATTACACTGACACACTCACTACAACACACACACAACAGTGATTCTTTGTCAATGATCAAGTGATGGAGAAAGGACCTCGTACAAAACAAACCCAGATGGGTCTTGTGACATATATCAATTACTCTGGAGCCTCTGAAGGTCACAATTGTATTACCCTAGAAGCCTGTCAAGTCTTAACTATCATCAAAATGCCAAAACACACAATACATGGCACTGATGAGGGACTGCTGCTGCTAGCTTGTTGGAGTTCTCCAGTGGAGGGTCTGTCGACACTGTACTCAAAGTTTAAATAATTTCATCTTTGAACCTGTTATCGCTGATCTTTTGAAGCTTACTGGACAATTCGGATGAAGTATCATTACATGGGCAATGCCAGCGCTAAACGCACTTCAAAGCAGAGCTTGACGTCTTGATGCGAATCATGTGAATTCCATATCCAAAGCAGATAGCCACAGTCTGCCAGCCGATTACTACTGAAGAGGTTGAGGGTTTAGGAAATTTAAAGAGAATTGCAATGAATAGGCAACCTATGGAGACCCGTTATTTTAGTTGG
The DNA here is from genome assembly GCF_025860055.1 of Xyrauchen texanus. Taxonomy (NCBI): domain Eukaryota; kingdom Metazoa; phylum Chordata; class Actinopteri; order Cypriniformes; family Catostomidae; genus Xyrauchen; species Xyrauchen texanus. The sequence goes on from NC_068324.1 coordinate 16,422,357, forward strand.
TCAACTCTGAGATGTTGAGAAATGTTTAATGTTACTTGAATTGGTGCTATTTTATGCATTTCTGCTGTATATTTAAATTGTGGAAGGCTTTGTTTGAAAAATGTTGATAAATCATTATTGTTACTTTTTTCTTTCCTAAGAAGTAACTAAATGCAATTTGACAGGAAAATAAGTATACATGGCACTTTCAAAATATGATTAATTAATTGCAAATAATTTTAATCTTAATCAACTGACGCACCAGTATTTACATTATACTGTATACTATGCCCTTGGTATGGATTTCCAAAGGTTAGTATCATCTCAAATGGAACATGTTTTTTTTTTTTTTTACAACACGGATGCGCTTGTCTGTTTTTAGTAGAGCGAAAGGCTTATCATATGCACTTCCTATCATTTGGTTTTGCCAACAGAATTGCAACTTCGTAACCCTGCCCCTTTTTCAATGTAGGGAAAGATGACAACCTTGAGTGTAAATATTGTCAAACTACTCTACAATAGTTCAGAAGTAATTGAAACTGGATCCACCTACTGTATAATTTGCATACTGAGCAAATTACTTTTAGCATGAGTGGCTAAAAGTAATCCTTTGGCAGTGAAGATCTGTGAGGAACACATATATGGTTGTGTCTACTCGGCTGAGCAAGTGGCTGGTTCGAATTCTTTGCTGTTGGGTTGTCAGGTGTAATGGAATGTAAAAATAATGGCTGTTATGTGCATTGGAAGATGTGGCTAATGCTAGCAAAGTGAAAGTGTGTTCAATCAGCTGTTACGCAAAACGTCCATGTGAAACAAGCGGCAAGAAATGAAAGTGGGCTTAAGTGGGTAAGCCTCTTTCAGCATTGCTGGAATTTTGGCAAGGAGGACGTCAGGTCAAGAGGTCGAGCCGAATCCAGGGTTTCACGAATCGGAGAACAAGTGAACTATGTGTAGCCAGTCATTATGTAGCAAAATCATGCATCCACATTCAGATTTATAATAACATAATTCATATGCAATAACACCACACCAGTCCACCCATTTTATACTTCAAATGACATTTAGATCAGAGTATCAACTCTCATAATACATTCAAAGCAATTAAGTTCAAATATATGCAAAGGATTATTTACTTTGAAACCAGTCTTGTTATTCCACTGCACATCCGACAACAACACTCATTACCGTGGCTTGGCACCAGCGAAAGTGGAGGGACCATGTAAATATTTAAAGCCCCCACAAATATATAAATATTCATTCCAGAATGATTTGATGCGCTAAATAAATAATCCCTTATTAAATAAATGACACCTAAATAAAACTTTAAAAACAGGATCTGGGGAAATGAAGATGAAATGAATCAGATGGGGTTGGGAGGGATGGAGAGAGAGAGATAGAGAGAAAGAGAGAGAGAGCTAGTGGGGGGTGTGATGTCAGCTATCACTCCACTGGTTTCAATTCCTGATGGCAGCCATGCAAAGGAGCCAAACTAATTAAACCCGAACTGCCAATTAGATGAACTTTTGCTGCACCTTTTGAGGGAGAGACCCAAAGAGAGAGACACTTAAGGGAATTGGCAAGATTCAGAGGTGGAGTCCATCTGAAAACTAAGGTCTATCTAAGAAACATACTTGGTGCACCAGTCAAATGCCAAGGGGGGCCTTCACTGTTTAGCATTTGAAAGTTAAAATTGAATTTTGTTTTATTTTTTTTATTTTTTTCATTTTTGGCATGTCAAACATCCAAATGGACCTACTTCAAAGAAAATAAAAAAATAAATACATGTTAGAGTAACTTAACAATTTTAATAGGGATGGGCATTTTTTTGTCAATTTTGTTTACCAACATTACCAAGAACGGATTCAAAATAAGATAACGTCAAAAAACTATGCCTTTCTTAAAATAAATAAACCATATGCATTAATACAAATTTTTAAATAAATAAAATAGCAGCAAAGATATTTGCTCTCACCAGGAGTTTACACAAAAACCTATACTGACAGCATGAGGGTAATGCACATACCAAAATTCTGAGTCTACGTAAAGGCTATCACATTTATATCATTCACATGTTAATATTCAGAAAAACAAGTTGTGATAGTTAGCTTTTATAAAATGTGCTTTGATGGTGTTCAAAGATTTAACACACATAAACACATTAGCTTCCGAGTTTCTCGTACCGCTTCCCATTTTCCTCATCTGTTGGTTTGCATGACTCCAACAAGAACCGAATACAAATAGAGTTGAATTAGTAAAATGAGTATCGCCTTGTAATGCAGCTTGGCTTTGTTTTAAAAGCACATATGCTATGATTACTTCTCTCATCCAATACCTCAACAACGCACATCCACAGCACCCCCAGTGGACTCAATTGTATCTGTGAGATTTAGTGAGAGATGCAGAGAGAAAACAGTGTAATTCAGCGCTGCTCGAAGCAGGCATATGCACAAAGGAAAATACATTTGCGATAATCAAGTAGTGTTCTTAATACTTGAGTAGCTGGTGCAGAATGAGATGAGATAATGCTCATGCATATCCCTGAATTTTAGCATGATTTCACATGTTTCTACAGTATCCTGGTGCCTAGATACAGCCAAGTGTTCCAGAATCTGAACACCTTGTCAGTGTCAGTCGATGGAATTTTTTTAATGTCTGTTAGATAAAAATTGTATGTCTAATCACTTAGAAAAGGGAAAGCACATCTCTCCTCAACAAGCCGCATGATTTGAGGTATTATTCACATCTTGCACAAACATTGGGTTATGTGCCAAATTTTAATACAAAGAGTTAGGGGCTTATTCAAATCCCTAACTCTAAGGAAGAGCAAAAGTAATAATGATGCTTGCCTCCACTAACAAGCCAACATGTTGTTCCCTTTCTTTGTTTTTATTGTTTTTTATAATCTTTTATATTTATGTAAGATCATCTTGTGAATCATCTTACATCCTTTCTCAACACATTTCCAAAGAGATCCACATGACAGTGTCATCTCTCTTCGAATAGGCCTTTTCCCGTAGCCACGCTCTGCTGCGGCTGCAACTGCTGCACCTTTATGGCGACTATGCCTGAGCTATAACTCACAGAGTGGCGGGACCTTGGCCTTTGTGATGGCCATGATTAGTCTTTTGTGTTCCCAGGAAGAATTAAAGATGAAATCCTACAAGCCAGTCATTGTGTTTCTATTTTCACCATACTCAAAAAAGTTATTTCTTTTTCAATTCCATCTAACTTTTTTGTTCTTTTTATGCCTCTTTCTTTAAAGGTTTGATATGAAGCCCACAGGGTCTTGGGAGATAGAGGCTGTTCTGTAGGGAAATTCAAAGTAGAAACACAATAGGAGCAATCTTGTCCTTCAGTATGCTTTGTACTCCACTGAATTGAACCATTTAGTCCCTTTTTCAACACTCAGACAACACTGTCTCCATGGATGTGCAAAACAACATGTTTTCGAACATCAACTAGTTGTTGGGTTAACTGAATGACTAGTCAACGAATTGGTCTTAACTGGAAGCTCTGAATAATAAAGCTGTTTTCAGGTTAATTTGACAACGATTTGGAAGTGTTTCTTAGGCGGTGTTTACAAAAGATGTGTTGTTGCATTCAAAAACAGTTTAACAGAGCACAGAACAGAATCCGGGGTCTTGAGATGTTTTTTTATAGACTATTTTAAACTTGACACATTGTCTCATATCCTGTCTACACCAGGCGCGTCCGTTGACGTGACTCAAAGCAACAGCTTTAGGAACGTTCTAAACTGTTTATTTGTGTTGTTGGCAGTAGCAGTGCCAGCAAGTGCAGAGCAAAATGGAACGGGACACTCGTTTACTGTCAGTGCGAAGTGATGCGCCGCAATGGATGCTTCCAGTGTAGATGCATCATTGCTTTTTGATGTGACGCAAGGCTCGTGTCCAGTGTAGCCAGGGTGTTTTCTCCTAAAAACAAATAAATGTTCCTATGTTTACACCTCTCATTCACAGTAGAACAGCGTGTTCCTCCACCGAAAATGGAGACTTTTAAAAAACGCTCTTTATAACCACTTAGAAAACGATGATGTTAGGAAACTAAAAATGGAGGTTTCAATCTTAAAATGATTAACGTCTACTTGGTCTAAAAGAAATATTCTGGGTTCTACACAAGTTAAGCTCAATCGACAGCATTTGTAGAATAATGTTAATTACACATTAGTCATTATTTTGACCCGTCCCTCCTTTTCTTAAAATCAACGTTACGGGAGCCTGGGTAGCTCAGCAAGTAAAGACGCTGAATCCAGGGCATGCTGATGGACTTCAGTCAGGTCCCTTAAGCAACCAAATTGGCCCTGTTGCTAGGGAGGGTTGAGTCAAATGTGTAACCTCCTCGTGGGCAATATAATGTGGTTCGCTCTCGGTGGGGCGTGTGGTGAGTTGTGCATGGATGCCGCAGGGAATAGCGTGAAGCCTCCACATGCACTCTGTCTCCACGGTAACGTACTTAACAAGCCATGAGATAAGATGTGCGGGCTGATGGTCTCAGACGTGGAGGCAACTGAGATTCGTCCTCCGCCACCCAGATTGAGGCGAGTCACTACGCCACCACGAGGACTTAGAGCGCATTGGGAATTAGGCATTCCACATTGGGGATAAAAGGGGACAAAAATTAAACAAATTAATAAATAAATAATAATAATAAATACAAAAATAATTGAGGTTACACTGAGACACTCACAATGGAAGTAAATGGGGCCATTTATTGAGGTTTTACAGGCAGAAATGTGAAGCTTATTTTTACTTGCTGTACAATAGTTCTATTAAAATGTGTGTATTATTTGAGCTGTAATGTTGTTAAAAAGTTTTTTTTTTTAAGGTTTCAGGTCATTGTAAGGTTTACAGTTACATATTCATGGCAACAAAATTGTAAATTTAGAAATAACTTTACACAGAAAAGGTTAGTAAGCAATTTTTTCACACTAAAATCATGTTAACATCCATATTGTTTACGCCTTGTGGCTATACATAAGAAACGTGTTTTAATGTTTACGGATTAGCCCCATTCACTTCCATTGTATGGAAAAAGGTGCAGGGTCAACAACCTTCAAAATCCCTCCTCTTGCATTCCACAGAATAAATAAGTAATATGAGGGTGAGTAAATGATGACAGAATTTGCATTTTGGGTGAATTCTCCCATAACATAAGCTGGCTTCTGTGAATTTATTGCAATCTGCTTTCAAACGGCAGTGCTATGCAAATATAGTACGTGATGAGGGCCCGGGATGTGATAATTATGGGCTTATTTGTTAGCTGTCACTTCTCTTATTGTTCAGGGACATCAGGCAAGTGTAAAGGAGGTCCCATCAGAGGGGATCTCATGTGCTGGAGCACCAGTGATGATTCAAAGAGAGGCAGACACCCATGCAGCTGAACAACCTGTCAATAAACTGTCACCATGACAGCCATGTTCTTCAGAGACCGTCAATGTGCATGCCAACTGGTTGGAAATATGTCACTCACAGAGGCAGAAGTGAGTTTCCATCAGGAACCAGAAAACAAAAATTACATTAATAATAAAATAAAATAAAAATCTGCAAAGTGAATGAAAACACATCAGGTTTCATACTTTATATGTTGAATATGCTGAAAAAGAAAACAGCTTCTATTTCTAGTAAATACAAATAAAATGTTTCCCATGAATCCATGTAAAAATTCCAAGCTAGAATTTTATGAAAATAAGTCTTATTAAATATATATTACAGTACAGGACTAATTTAAAGTTGAATACTTTCAGGTAAGGGGTTTATTGACAGTGTTGGGAAAGTTACTCAAAAAGTAATCAACTACAAATTACAAATTAATTCACCAATACTGCAATCACATTACTAATTACTTAACTTTAAAGTTCATTTCTAAAAGTAAAGTTTGTTTCCGATTAGGCTGTCATGATTATAACATTAATATCTATTGTTATATAATAATCATAACAGGCCTAGTTTACACTAAGTAATTGATTATAGTAACTAATTATGTAATCATATAACACCTAATCCCCAGTATAAGCAATAGTAATAGTGATGATTGCATTAGCAAACACCACTAATATACAATATCTATTAAAAGAAATCAACCCTAACCACACTGATTCTCTGATAGCTATGAAAGACCCAGCTGATATGAAGCACTCATGAATTTAAGTTAATTATTTCCTTAAGTAATCTGTACAACGGTGTAAACTGTGTATGTGTAAAACTTACTTTCACTTATTTTATTCAGCTAAGCCCGACGTTTGCCCTCGCTCTAAAACTCTGCATATAAACGACTGATAAAAGCATGTTGTCTGCCATCCATCTTGATTTGCTTGAGTTACCAGGTGTCCTTAAAAGCAGACGACCTGCCACTTAATGGAGGAACCCTGAAACTGTGTGTGTGTGTGTGTGTGTGTGTGTCTGTGTGTGTGTGTGTGTGTGTGTGTGTGTGTGTGTGTCTGTGTGTCTGTGTGTGTGTGTGTGTGTGTGTGTGTGTGTGTGGGTGTGTCTGTGTGTGTGTGTGTGTGTGTGTGTGTGTGTGTGTGTGTGTGTGTGTGTGTGTGTGTGTGTGTGTGTGTGTGTGTGTGTGTGCGTGCAAGAACTGGAAGTATTGGCCTGTGCATCTGGCCGAGCAGTTGCCATCATAATGATCACATCATACAGAAACTATTCTGTATTCAAAAGGTCACTAACAGTTGTGATTTAACTGTCTTGACAAGTTGGAGACAGATTCAATGACTGGCACAGGAAAACAAAAATAAAGCAAACTTTTCACTTTAGAGATTTTTTTCGGAGATGTGACAAAGAGTTAACAAACTAAATTAACTTTGAAATGAATCAATGTGAAACAAAATTTGGAAGTGCTTGGATCTGTTGGACAAGCTACAGAATTTACAACTTGCCATTACATATGTGTCAAATATACAACTGCATGAACTAAATGAATAATGAATCGTGTGCACATTACACAGTAAATGTCTCTCAATTAACCTAAACTAAATAGTTTTGCAATATTAATTAAGATTACATTTACATTTAAAGTCCACATCAAGTTAAACAAAATAAGTAGAATGCTTCAATTTAACAAGGAGAAAAAAAATTACACAGTCCTCGAAAACAAAACAAAAAAGGAAATAGTTTTATCAAAAAGCCACTTGTATTTAGTGGCCTCAAGTATTTGGACACTTAAGTCACACTTAAAAAGAAGTAAATAAATATATATATATATATATATATATATATATATATATATATATGTATTTATATTTTAGTGTGACTTAATTGTATACATTTAAATATACATGTAACGGGAATACATATTTAAAATACAAAATATAAGTAACTGTATTCCACTACAGTTACAATTTAAATAATTTGTAATTAGAATACAGTTACATTCAAAAAGTATTTTGATTTCTGAAAAGATTACTTTGCATTTTATTGTCATTTGTTTCATTTAATATTTAGTCCTTTCAGATGGAAAACATTTACACATATAAATGATGCGATCCAAAGTGCATTTGAACAGCGGTGAAACACTTTCTTATGATGTGTTACATTCATACGAGCAGACAGAGAAGTACGTTTGAAGTAAGTTTGGAGCAGAAGAAATAGAAATAAACTAAAATGCTATTTCTAGTCATTTTACATGCACGTTACCAGACACGATCATATTTTTATATCAAGAAAATTAATGTTACATCATAATGTTTTCTAGAAAGACCTTTGATATTAGGGCAAAAATCATATTCTTGATAATTATTTGTGTATTGTTTTCCTGTAAAAAAGATCTAAAAATCTTTAAAACAAGATCAATCAGATTTATCTTGTTTTAGAAACAACACTGCATAAGATATTTAGGTTTTTCAGAGAATGTATTTTTAACATGTGTATTTTGTCTTACTGTACTGGCAGTTTTTATAGTCAAAACAAGTGAAAAAATCTACCAGTACTGAAGAAGTAATCCAAAGTATTTACTGACCTTCAGTAATCTAACGGAATATGTTACAAATGACATTTTACAGCATGTATTCTGTAATCTGTAGTGGAATACATTTCAAAAGTAACCCTTCCAACCCTGCACATCCATCCATCCATCCACACACACACACACACACACACACACACACACACACACACACACACACACACACACACACACACACACACACACACAAGTGGCCACAATTTTGGAATATTTGTTAGTTGTCCTTTGTCTTTGAAGATTGTAGTGACACCTTTGTATGAAATCTTCAGGTTACTTTTTGACAATTTCAAGCATTGTGTAGCCTTTCTCAAAACAATGATTGATTGATGAGTTTCTATAGAAAGCTGCTTCTTTTGTGTCATTTGTGACCTAATATTGACCTACCTATTGCATACAGTGGCAACTCAAAAACAAACACAAAGACAATGTTAAGCCCCATTTAACAAACCAAATAGCTTTCAACTGTGTTTGATAAAATGGTAAGTGATTTTCTTGGACCACATTAGCATGATTACTCAAGGATAATGGGAATGGGGCCTGTCTAGATTTGATCAAAAATGACTTTTTTTCAAATAGTGATGTGCTGTTTTTTACATCTGTAATGTCCTGGCAGTTGAATGCCACCTTGGTAAATTAAAGTTCCAATTTCCTTCCGATAAAGCAAAATCTGTACATTATTCCAAACTTTTGGTCAACAGTGTATATATATATATATATATATATATATATATATATATATATATATATATATATATATATATATATACACTCACCTAAAGGATTATTAGGAACACCTGTTCAATTTCTCATTAATGCAATTATCTAATCAACCAATCACATGGCAGTTGCTTCAATGCATTTAGGGGTGTGGTCCTGGTCAAGACAATCTCCTTAACTCCAAACTGAATGTCAGATTGGGAAAGAAAGGTGATTTATGCAATTTTGAGCGTGGCATGGTTGTTGGTGCCAGATGGGCCGGTCTGAGTATTTCACAATCTGCTCAGTTACTGGGATTTTCACGGACAACCATTTCTAGGGTTTACAAAGAATAGTGTGAAAAGGGAAAAACATCCAGTATGCGGCAGTCCTGTGGGCGAAAATGCCTTGTTGATGCTAGAGGTCAGAGGAGAATGGGCTGACTGATTCAAGCTGATAGAAGAGCAACTTTGCCTGAAATAACCACTCGTTACAACCGAGGTATGCAGCAAAGCATTTGTGAAGCCACAACACGCACAACCATGAGGCGGATGGGCTACAACAGCAGAAGACCCCACCGGTACCACTCATCTCCACTACAAATAGGAAAAAGAGGCTACAATTTGCAAGAGCTCACCAAAATTGGACAGTTGAAGACTGGAAAAATGTTGCCTGGTCTGATGAGTCTCGATTTCTGTTGAGACATTCAGATGGTAGAGTCAGAATTTGGCGTAAACAGAATGAGAACATGGATCCATCATGCCTTGTTACCACTGTGCAGGCTGGTGGTGGTGGTGTAATGGTGTGGGGGATGTTTTCTTGGCACACTTTAGGCCCCTTAGTGCCAATTGGGCATCGTTTAAATGCCACGGCCTACCTGAGCATTGTTTCTGACCATGACCATCCCTTTATGGCCACCATGTACCCATCCTCTGATGGCTACTTCCAGCAGGATAATGCACCATGTCACAAAGCTCGAAACATTTCAAATTGGTTTCTTGAACATGACAATGAGTTCACTGAACTAAAATGGCCCCCACAGTCACCAGATCTCAACCCAATAGAGCATCATTGGGATATGGTGGAACGGGAGCTTCGTGCCCTGGATGTGCATCCCACAAATCTCCATCAACTGCAAGATGCTATCCAATCAATATGGGCCAACATTTCTAAAGAATGCTTTCAGCACCTTGTTGAATCAATGCCACGTAGAATTAAGGCAGTTCTGAAGGCGAAAGGGGGTCAAACACAGTATTAGTATGGTGTTCCTAATAATCCTTTAGGTGAGTGTATATATGCATATACACACACAGTTATAGATAAATTTCACAACAAGAAAGTGGCAGAATACTTTTTGTTTCATTTTGAATTATGTGGTGAACAATCGGACCAGATGACATTCCAGGTGCCCCTCACTAACTGTCAAGGCAAATAAGAGTGGCTACATTTTGATTGGATAGTGGCAGGACTAGCAAAAACTAATTCCAAGCACAGCCACCAGATACTTCAGAAAGTAAGGTCCCGGACCTTCCAACACGGTGAAAAAGGCTTCTCATTGGTCCATGAGTGTTTTCTTAGCATCCTCTCAAACCCCCCATCCTTAGGTTTGCCCAGAGATGCAACAACATGAGACCAGAGGTGAGAAGGACCATACAAGTTCTTCAATGCATAGATAAATCTTTAAAGACACTGTTCATACAAAGTACTTTAAAATATGCAAATGCTCCACAAAGAGCTCAGCTGTTCGAGTTTGGGAGCAATATGAGAATAATAATCAACATTCTGAATCTCTGGCCTGAGTTGTAGGAGATTTAACAGAATACAAACCATCCAATGTGCCAAGTCTCCGCTCCAGAGAGAGAAAGAGGATAATAGATCACCCAACATTCTTAGTGTCCATCCGAGAGACAGTGGAAGATCAACCAAGTACCAAGTCTCACTACTAGAGTCTATTGAAACACCAAGTTTGGAATCCCTATATCAGGGAGATGACTACAGTGACATGGTTTAGCTCTGGCGAGCAAACCTTCTCTTTAAGTTTCATGCATCTGCATATTCCAGATAATGAATCTTGCACTGACATAAGAGCTATATATCTGCATGTTCCAGACAGCAAGAACCCTCTCGGTGCTTCCAGGTGATCAGCATTCCTCAGCTCCTTCGTGCCCAAGGCTGTTGAAACGGAATCCAACTCCTTTCCCACTGTAATAAGTCCCTGAGCCCCAGTGGAAGGTGTCCCTATCATCGAACTCATCGAACAATCAATGAGAACATAAATATCACTACTAACTTGGTATTAGTGTATACTATCAGTTTATGGTTAACTAATGTTCTTTAGATTACATAATCTGTGTAAAGTCAAGTCAAGTCAAGTGGTTTTTATTGTCGTTTCAACCATATACAGTTAGTACAGTACGCAGTAAAACAAGACAACGTTCCTCCAGGACCATGGTGCTACATAAAAACAACAAAGGACCAACACAGAACCACATGAGACTACACAACGAAATAAAATACCTATATAAAATACCTATGTATACCTATATAAAGTGCACGTGCAAACATGTGCAAAGTACGGGACAGTACAACAAATGACTGACAATGAACAGGACAATAGACACAGTGCAGCGCCGACCAGTACTCAGTAGTGCAAAAAGATGACAGTTTCTTAAAAAAAAAAAAAAAAACGTAAACATAACATACTATGAGATAGTGTTCTATGCACATAGCAGTTATTTAGGTAGCAGACAGTTATAAAGTGACAGTAATTAAAGTGCAACTCAGGACACGTGTGTGTCAAACCAGTCTCTGAGTATTGAGGAGTCTGATGGCTTGGGGGAAGAAGCTGTTACACAGTCTGGCCGTGAGGGCCCGAATGCTTCGGTACCTCTTGCCAGACGGCAGGAGTGTAAAGAGTTTGTGTGAGGGGTGTGTGGGCTCGTCCACAATGCTGGTTGCTTTGCGGATACAGTATTTTTTGTAAATGTCTTTGATGGAGGGAAGAGAGACACCACACATCAAATGTGTATCAAATGTCTTGAAGGAAATCTATGAGTTATGGGTTTTCACCTTAATTAATTAACAGAGCAACAGTTTGTTCAGCAACTTTGCCATTTTAGCATATTAGTACCATTTTGTAGTTTTGGTTAGTTATTGATGTTTATCTTTTTGTAAATAAAACTCATTTTGTTACAATTGTGTGTTCCTTGTGTTGATGATACAGAACAGCTCTAAAGAGTTAGAGAATCTCACAAATCTTTCAGATTATTCTGATGACGAACTCCCTCCAATTACACAATTGTAATTTATTGAATGGTCCATTTGGATCATTATTTTACAGTCAAGGAGAAACTCCTTAGCTGGTGCCCCAAGGATGGAGGGAGGAGCCTATGATATTACTAAACACAGATACATACATACACACCTTAAATGACGTGTGATAAAAATTCACTACATACTTTGAAATGAGGCCCAGTTCATTTCAGTTGGTGCAAGTGTGATTCTCACTACAATTGCATCTATCTTTCAAAGCCTAAAAAACTTATTTCTGTGGAATGTGTACTTGAAAATTGTGCTCTTGCTAACATTCCTTTAAATAAATGTCACTTGATTTGATATGCATATATTTTCATTTTAAGTGAAGCATAAGTGTCCAAATACTTATTATTGAGGTTTATGTGTGTAGCTGTAATCTGAAATTAAAATCACTTACCTTTATGATGTGCAGTAATTTAGTAAGAGTAGACCACCAAACACCACAGCAATATGAGCGAGAGAAAGAAAGAGAAAAAGAGAGAGGGGGCATATCAGTAACATCAACAGTATACATAATGGAATTTATAGTGTTTTTCAACAACAACTTTATTTCTAGACTACACTCATAAACGTGCCTCAGTCTGAGTCACTTCCTTGACTGAGAGTGAGAGCACTTAAGGAGCAAAATATTCCTAATGGAACACACAAAGGCACTTAATCAAAGGGCCCCATCAAGACTACAGTATTTATGAGTGTAGTTCATAAATGTGCCTTAAAATGACAAAATATGTTTATAAAAGAGCCCCCTACTGGAGCCTGAAGATAATATAGTTGAATCCCATAAATAAATAAATAAATTACAATTAAATTAAAATAAATAATAAATAAAATCATTATTTATATATATATATATATATATATATATATATATGGACGGTTTACTGAAGACATAGGTATTATGGTATAAATGTGGTTTATGAGGACATTTCTAGTGTTCCCATAATTCAAATCGCCTAAAAAACATACTAAATTATGTTTTTTTTTTAATTTAATGTAAAAATGCAGAACTTTTTTTATGAGGGTTAGGTTTAGGGGATAGAATCTATAGTTCATTCAGTATAAAAATCGTTGTGTCTATGGAGAGTCCTCATAATGATAGCTGCACCAACGTGTGTGTGTGTGTGTGTGTGTGTGTGTGTGTTTGTGTGTGTGAGTGTGTATTTATCACTTTGTGGGGACCAAGTGTCCCCTATAAGGATAGTAAAACCCAAAATGTTTGACCTTGTGGGGAAATGTTGTCGGTCCCCATGAGGAAAACAGCTTATAAATCATACTAAATTATGTGTTTTTGAAAATGTAGAAGAATTTTACAGCTCTGTAGGTCCATACAATGCAAGTGAATGGTGACTAGAATTTAGAAGCTCCAAAAAGCACATAAAGGCAGCATAAAAGTAATACATATCTTTTCAAGTGATATGTTAGGTGTGGGTGAGAAACAGATCAATGTTTAAGTCCTTTTTAACTGTAAATCTACACTTTCACTTCCACATTCTGGTGTGGAAGTGACTTTCACTTTCATATTCAGCAAGTTATTGGTTGGGGCTGGTCAAAGGTGGAGATAAAGGACATAAATATGTATCTGCTTCTGACCCACACCTATCATATCACTTTATAATATATGGATTTAACCACTGGAGCATATGGATTACGTTTAAGATGACTGTATGTAATTTTTTGACCTTCTAAGTTCTGGACACTTGCATTGTATTAACCAACAGAGCTGAAATATTCTTCTAAAGTCTTTCTTTGTGTTCTGCAGAAGACAGAAAGTCCACATCTGGGATGGCATGAGGGTGAGTAAATGTTGAGAGAATTTACATTTTTGAATGAACTATCATTTAAATTTTCTCCAAACAAAATAGAAATTCTTATTTCTTTTTGTTGTGTTTTGGAGTAAAATATGACCAAGACAAGTTTTGTGATATAACAGAACAGAAATATTTATAAAGCTCATATTATGCAGAATACAATTTGAGGAGGGGCAACCTGCATAATATTTCATTTGGATATTTTCATAAGTAACTCAAACTGTAAAAGTTAGTCATATTGCTAATGTAACATTTATTACATTGTAGTATCAATGTATTTACAGTACTGCATTTTGAACTCATGATTTAACCATACGAAACGACACTCTGACATTCACAGAGCAAGTTAGAAGTGTCAACATAAAAGCTCCTCCACACACACAAAGGTTCATACCCAACATGAAAACACACACTCACACTCATTATCGACACAGGTGGGTGTACCCTCTCAATACATCGCTCTGTCAGAGCTGTCGAAAAGCTGAATCACAGAAACTCAGCGTTAAAGGCACCAGCCTCCAGCAGCAGCGAGATTACTATCAGTAGTGTGTTTGCCAGATCAAAACCCCTTTAAAATACACAGAGAGTGCTTGTGTGGTGTGAGGAGAACTACAAGATTCGATTGACTCTCTGCCGCAACTGAATGTTTGGGACAATGTAACCCATTACACTGATCTGGGATTAGATTTTGTTCCAATCGTTTTGTAAAAATGAGGGCTAGTCGTACCTCAACCTCAGTAGCAGCAAATGTGGGAATTTTGCAGAACAACATATAGTTACACAGTAAATACATAGACTTGTATGTATTTAATGTTAGTACATAGTAGTAAAGGCCACCTGATATAAAGTGTGACCAAAAAAGAATACTAATAATAATCGAAGTAATTACATGATCTGCTGATTAATCTAATTAATCACATATACATTTTTACTGTGAAATGCCACCAAATAAAGGTTATTTACAATATAATAATCAAACTAATTATAAATATAAGAGAGAGAGAGAGAGAGAGAGAGAGAGAGTGAGTGAGAGAGAGAGAGAGCAGCACGCAGCTGTCGTGTGTAGATTTCTGTTTTGTGTCTTTGAGTTTAAGTTCTTATAAATATATTACTTTGACTGTTCAGCTGGTTCCCACCTCCTCCTTTCCCATTTTAACCTTCTTACATTGGTGCCGAAGCCCAGGAGGGAGGAGGGATGTGCTGACGTGGAGTCCTTGCCACTGCCATCCGCCCAAAAAAGCTGCCGCGGCCATCCGCCGGGGGACGGAAGAGTTGCTGCCGGGCGCCTGGACATGGAGGAATGGCCGCCGTCTGCAAGGGGCAGAGGGGTTCCCTACTGGCAGCCAGAATGTGGAGGGGCATTCCATCCACAAGGGGTCGGAGGACTTGCTCCTGTCTGCCCGGGAGGAGAGGCTGTCTTCAGCCAGAGGGTGGAGGAGTGATCGAGGACCAGGCAACGACGTGTCTGGGAACCGGCGAGCAAGTCTTTTTTCACTTCTCTCTCTCTCTCTCTCTCTCACACTGTCGCTCCGCCTTGCCCTTTCCTTCTCCTCTTTTTTTTTGTTTTTCCCCTCCCCTTGTCCCCCTCCCCAGCTCTAGAGAGGCAGGGAAAAGCCTACCGGAAGGGCAGCAACCCCGGGGTGGGGGGGATGTACTTCATGCAAAGGAGGGAGGAGTGTGACGAGGAGGAGGGCGGGGGTGGCCCGTGATTACGCAATCGGGCTAATTAGCCGAGGAGAGGCAGTTCGAGAGAGAGAGAGCCACATGCAGCTGGTGTGTTTGCGTTTATGCTTTGTGTCTTTTTGTATAAGTCCATATTCAAATATTACTTTGACTGTTCCTGCCTCCTCTCCCATTTTAACCTTGTTACACAAATAATTGAACATAAACATATTATTGGCCAACTTCCCTCTGCTCTATTTTTAATTGTTGGTCTATGTATTTTCGGAGCATCCCACTTTAGTTGTCACGTGTCACTATAGTTGTCTTCTTGTTCATTTTACTGTCCAGCAGACAAAAATATGGTGTCCTAGAAAAGTCCTAAAAAACTCTTCTCAATAAAACATAAGATTTGATATATAATTTATATCCTCAGCACAATCGGTGAAGTTACAAACCAAAGTTAAATACTTAAGGTTAAGGGTTTGTTCAAAGTATGAATGGTGATGCTTGCCTTAGGAAACAGCACTAATAAGATCAGTCAGAGGGAGAGAAAGATCCAAAAGTCCCACAGTTTGCTATGTTCTTCAGCCATTCCTCATTACTGTACCTCAAGCTGCATCTAATCACCCTTTGAAGTGCTTTGAGTGACTCTCCATGAAAACGAGCAGTGTTAATCCACTTGTTAATTAAGGGTGTGTTTGCACGCTCATGTCAGAAGTGCCCCTTTCTCCTTGGAAGACTCAAGGCCTTGAAAGGAGATTGATATCAAAAGGAACCAACTTGATTTTTCAGTTGATAAAACGAGAGAATCCATACGCTGACAGGCAGACGGCTTTTCTATGTTACTTGTGCACTGGATTACAAGGCTGCTTGCTTGCTTGCTTTGCTTGGTGATAGAAGTTTAAAGCAATAGTTCACCCAAAATTGTAATTATATTATTGTATGCACTTCCCCATTATATTTTGTTTGATGAATTATCAAATCATATGGATTCTTTTCTTCCGTATAACACAAAATGAGACGTTAGGCAGAATGTCCGAGCAGCTGTTTTCCATACAACAAAAGACGATGGTGATTTATAATGCTAAATTGCCTCACATCTCCTTTTGTGTTTCTCCAAAGATAGCAAGTCATAGGGTTTGGAATGACATGAGAGTCAGTAAATGAATTTAGGGGTGAACTATTCCTTTTAAAGTCTTCCATTGATGTAAAGAATCAAGCACTGTGATATTATTCTTTAGAAGCGAGTCTTTGTTGGCATTCTCTGAGCTCTGCGAAGAAATCAGTGCCTACAGTGCAATTCCTGGCTCAATGTGATTAAAGTGCATTTTCTTCCTTAATGAATACACACTAAAGGCTTTAAATGATTTTTTGTTTTGTTTTTGTGCTTTTTGAAGGGTGGAAGGAATACATAAATGAAGCTTGCAATGAGATCGGTGGGGGCAGACAGCATACAGTTGTCCTCAGCGTTTTTTCTAATGAATGCCATTCGGTTCTTCGGTAAACAGGGAGCAGACTTGAGAAAACGAGACAGAGCACTCTCTTTTCTCCGAGCCCTGAGGGTCCAACCCAGGCAAAGACAGAGGAGACGGGCAATGCACAGCACCCCCCTTACCCCAAACCCCCCTACTGTGCCAACAAATCTCCTTTTCTGTTCAATTAATGAACCATAAATAATCCAATGAAGGTGTCAAAAAGGATGCAATTTATCATGGCTTTCAACACTACACTTCACTAGTGAGACCACTCATTCGTGGCCTCATTGGTTCACCCCCAAACAGAGAACCCCCCACCACCCAAAAAAAAACAACAACAGGGGAGTAAGAAAAGATAAAGAAAAAGATTTATTCCTGCTTGAGTGTTACAGCCGATTTTCTTTTTTTCCTGAGCTGGAACCCCGCACAGGTGTTCACAGTGATTTGACAAATAAGCAGGAATCGGCTAACCGCCTGCCTTTGTTAAGGTATCAAAAGATAGAGTGACAATACATTTGGTTAAGAGAGAGCGACATAAGACTCACTGGGCTCCCATGGGGACTACAGGGGAGCTTCGCGTTAAAAACATAGCCCCTCGCCATCTGGGTTATTGATCATTGAGGCAGCTTTGGGTTCTTAAAGGAAAAAACTAGAAAAAACCTAGACGTACACTTTCACACATGTGGATATACATAAAGCATTTTTATAATTAAGGACAGTATTCATTACAATTGGGTTATTCCATTTCAAATCAATCAAATTTCAGAAATTTGTTAAAACTGTTTTTCCACATAAACATAAATGATGAGAAAAGCCAAAATATTAAATGCCATGGATCTATATTTACTGAGTAATCCATTACTTTATTGAGGGCGGTCAAAATGACAATTTTCTTGGGGCAAAACTACAGGATAATTAAATGCCATCATTTTTTTTTTACACAGAGATAGGTAGGTCTATAACTAAAATCAGTTGACTTCAGCACCTCATGTGGCATTATATGCCAATGGCGAGAGTCCACAAATTGGGGAAAAAACAAACACTTTTTTGTGTTGTTTTTCCAAAGTTGGAGTGCGTTTAACATTATATACTTTCTATTACTATTTACGTCTCATAATGTCCTTTTAGATTCTGGTTAAGAACAAACTTTTAATTTTTAAGGCCCTTTATGGTTAAATCCCCAAGACATGAAGCTCTCAGTGTGGCTCCCTGCTTACATGGTTCCATTTTACACATTTTTAATGGCTGAAAACAAAATGTGAGTCCCATGGTATGTAGTTTTTATAGTCTGAAGAAAAAATAATGCTGAAAATAAAAATGTTCCTTGTGCGATACATTTTTATGGCATGCTGACAATGTGCTGTACCACAACTGTTAGACAGTATGGGCGGTAAAACCCACAAAAAGTTAATATTGCGCTCCAGTCTTGTTTTTTGAGCGTCTTGCGCCATGAGCGTTTTA
Source organism: Xyrauchen texanus (assembly GCF_025860055.1). Classification (NCBI taxonomy): domain Eukaryota; kingdom Metazoa; phylum Chordata; class Actinopteri; order Cypriniformes; family Catostomidae; genus Xyrauchen; species Xyrauchen texanus. The sequence continues at coordinate 16,440,736 of NC_068324.1, forward strand.
GCACACCATGTCAAGTTAAATATATTTCAACTTGTGAAATCATGTCTCAAGATCCCTGTTTTGTTTCGATCCACTACACTGCCTAACATCTCCCTTTGATTTTACTGATGAAAGAACGTCAAACGAGAACAAATGATGACGACTTTTATGTGAACTACCCCTTTAAGAATTATTAGTAGACTAGTCAACCCATGACTTCTCGATTTTGAAAACATGTCGTTTTAAACATCCTTACTCTGGACCATTCTCAGGTTGAATGCTGTTGCTATAAGCTTGACAGTAAGCATAGAGCAGCATGAAGGCTGTATAGTGCTTGGCAGGAAGAAAAAGAAAGAAAACTCCTTGAATAATATATGACAGCTCGGGTTTTGAATTCAACATTAAAAGTGATGACGTGCGTACAAACTCTGCTTTACTTTATCTCTAGACCTCAAATCAAAACCTCAGGCTTTAAAGCAATGTTAAACAGCTTCTCTTCACAGTGAGATCATTTGCAAAAGAAAAAAAATGGAAAGAAAGGGGGGGGCACAAGTAGGAGCTGAATACATCTCAATATAACAATTTTTTCAGCCTGCAAGCTAAGCCGGAACTAGAGTCTCTATGAAATCCTTCTAAACCAATTAATGGTTACTGTTAACCCCCTCATCTTTGGAGAGGGGTATTGTCTTTCTCAATAACATAGCAACACCTCCCTTTCTCTGGAGAAAGGAAAAAAAGCGCAGCGGCCCACACGCGCTAGCCGCTAACAAAGGAAACCCAGATTGGCAGCGGGATGAGAGAGCATCTTTGCCATTGCAGACGTCATCTTGAGCGTCACTGATCCTGCATAATGCCTCTGATGCTGAGCTTTTGTCTCACATCTTTTCAGCCCCCGTATTTTCTGCCATTATAGGCAAAAAGACTCACACTTGAATAAATGCATAGGCTGAATTTATGTTTCATTTCGAAACAGACCAATGATGAAAATCATAAGGATTTAGCATGGTATTTTTTCTAAAGTATACTTTTGGTGTCATGTTTCTCTAATGGATCATGGGAAGTGTAGTTGTATGAGGTTTCGCCTAGTGGTTTGCTCACATGCTGTCAAACTTTGAGCTGTCGTGCAGCCCTCATGACTTGCAGGTCCATTTCGCATAATTTCCAAATCCATCATTAGTCTTTGCCCCATTATTCCCTCTCTCTTTCTCTCTCTCTCTCTCTGCCATTCAATAAATGTGGCGAAAGGTAAAAAAAAAAATTATAAAAAAGGAAAGGAAACTATTAAAATGGCAAATGTTCAGAAAGATGAAAATGTTTGCAATCATCCACACCGTCAAAAAAAAAATAAACAAAAACTACAAACAGCTACGGACTACATACAGGAGCTCATTGGCACTGATCTCGTGCCAGCTTCCTCGACCCAAACTCCACTGCCATCAATACAACTAAAATGATCCCAGATCAATATTAAAGGGCAGCAGCATTAGGCACAGCTCCGCAAGATAAATGACATTTCCTAAAATCATGCTGACATTTTCAATTATCATGCACGAGGCACTGGCACTGCAAGAGTAGGTTTGTCAAGCTAAGGCAGACACACAGTACACCTTATCGCTAGAGGAAGAGTCCATTCGAAGAAAAGAACAGGGCTTAGTGACACAAATCTGGACCTGATTGGGGTCTGGACAAAGGTGGAATTGGATTCAAGGGGTGTTGGGGGAAAATGAGGACAAAGAAGTAAGATGTGGGAGGAGCTCCGCTTAGCAGAGGCTCTGACTCCAACTTGCTGGCTACTTTTCTAATAAGGACCTTCTATGAAAGGCTAAGGTGAAAGGACACAGTGTGTGCCGTAAATGGCCCGCATTGGGCTCATGTCTTCGCAGTGGTTCCAAGAAGAGGCAGCAAGCCTGGCGAGAATAAATTGGTTTCCATCCATAGTTAGAGAGGCACTCTACCAGCAATCGTCAGAAGTAGACAAGAGAATTAAATATTTAAAGGCCATAATGACAGAGTTCATTAAAATGACATTTAAAATAGAAACGTGATGAACATAAATAAGGAAATAATAAAAAGCTTCAGATTCTGACATTCCGAATGTGAAAAAATCAAGAAGAAGACCATAAAAGGCATGGTTCATTCCAAAATTATTTGACATAAGTGGTGGTGGCGTAGTGGGCTAAAAGCACATAACTGTTAATCAGAAGGTCGCTGGTTCGATCCCCACAGTCAACACCATTGTGTCCTTGAGCAAGGCACTTAACTCCAGGTTGCTCCGGGGTGATTGTTCCTGTAATAAGTGCACTGTAAGTCGCTTTGGATAAAAGTGTCTGCCAAATGCATAAATGTAAATATAAATGTAAACATTATGTTGTTTCAAACCCATATGACCTTCTTTTTTAATGGAACTCAAAAGAAGATTCATAATTAACTTCTGCTTAATGTTTGTTGTGATCCAAGGAAAAAGAAAAGTCATTTGGGTTTGTAGCAACATTAGAAGTAGTAAATTATGAGAGAATTAACTTTTTTGGGGGTGAACTTTCCCTTTAATCTCAAGTTAAGGGGAAAGGAAAGTTAGAATAGATGGAAAGAAGGAGACCAGCAAATTCCAGACTCGGTTTCAGTGGAGTCAGTTAAACCGAGCAGCTCACATTATGCAAAACATGGCGACAAGAACAAGCAGGTGTCTCTACATTTCTCCACACCTTGTCTACACCGCTGCTCTGTCGCTGGAAGGTACAATCGGAAGTTCTGCCAAGGCTAGTGCATTAAAAGTGAGGTAAAGCACTCTCCAGGCATTTCAGAGAAACTTCTTGTGGGGTTTCAAGATTATATATGTCTGTAGAATACATGCATTGATTTATGTACATTTAAAATGCTGTTGAGACTGAGAATATGTAAAAGTTCAGACTGTTCATGACATAAGAACGAATCGGTTACTAACGTAACCTCGGTTCTCTCTAGATGAGGGAACGAGTATTGCGTAAGCTAGCTTACGCTACGGGAAAGATTCATCTTTTCTGAGATATTGAAGCCAAAAAAATTATCCTTAATTTTGTATCCATTGTCAATGCAGTGCGGCAGCTGCAGACCTTGAGTGGGCTAGCTAGCGAGCTCATTGGTTGCTCTGCGGCAACTGCTGCAGCCTGTAGACGAGCTTGGGCGAACTCGCATCCAATGAGAGGCGTCCGCGCGCTCACTGCATCAAAGCCCGCCAAAAGGGCGTGACTAGAGTGCATATAAGCGTAGTTCGTGAGGCTGGAACCCTGGTTTTCATTGAATGAAGCGAAAAATCGCCGTGGCACGAAGCACGCGCCGGTTACGCAATACTGTTCCTCATCTAGAGAGAACCGAGGTTACGTTAGTAACCGATTCGTTCTCTTACGAGAGGTTCTCTCGTATTGCGTAAGCTAGCTTACACTACGGGAACCCTTTGTCAACGCCGTGCGCGCCAAGCATCCACTGCATGAGCCCCGGGCAATTAAGGGGGACCCGGGGGAGCCCTTGTGAGTGGGGAATTAATATTTGGCCGGCAAGAGTGCGGGCCAGTGTGTGTGTAGTACATAAGCACATAGACAGAGCGGTGGTGCCGGTCTGTGTGGACTGTGTCCCATTAATGCAGCTCACCAGGGGAGCTGTAGCGTAGTAAACCGCTAGCAGTTTAGCCTGCAGAGCGGGTACTTCCAGATTGTAAAATCTGACAAAGGTGGAGGGGGAAGCCCAGCCCGCTGCCACACATATGTCGTGAATGGAAATCCCGCTGGACCATGCCCACGAGGAGGCCATGCCTCTAGTGGAGTGAGCCTTAATGCCTAGCGGGCATGGTAGGTCTTTTGACGCGACGCGGCAGCAATAGCGTCCACTATCCATCTGGACAGTGTCTGTTTCGAGGCGGCGAGACCTTTGGTGCGCCCTCCGAACGAAACGAAAAGCTGCTCGGAGCTTCTGAAAGATGCGGAGCGCGCAGTATACAATCTCAGTGCTCTGACTGGGCAAAGGAGATTGGCGTCGCGTTCGCTATCAGATGCTGGTAGCGCCGACAAGGAAATGATCTGTGCTCTGAAAGGAGTACCGACCACCTTGGGGACGTAGCCGTGTCTAAGCTTTAAAATGACCTTGGAGTCACTTGGTCCAAACTCAAGACACGCAGCACTGACAGATAGCACGTGAAGGTCTCCCACCCGTTTAACTGATGATAGGGCAGTTAGAAAAACGGTTTTAAATGAGAGGTGTTTCACATCCACGGATTGAAGTGGTTCGAAAGGGGGGGCTTTCATAGCTTCGAGAACTATAGAAAGGTCCCAGATAGGAACCGATGAGGGGCGCGGAGGGTTCATCCTTCTAGCTCCCCTGAGGAAGCGGATGACCAGCTCGTTTTTACCCTGTGACTGGCCGTGCAGGGGTTCAGCGAACGCCGCGACGGCCGCCACGTACACTTTGAGCGTGGATGGGGATCTGCCCTTATCCAGCAGCTCTTGTAAAAACACGAGCAGCGGCGACACCCCACATGTCCGTGGGTCCAGGTCTCTGTCGGTGCACCATTTTGAAAACACAGACCATTTTGACGCATAGAGCCTTCTCGTGGAGGGGGCTCTAGCGTGTATGATGGTGTTTATTACTCCTTCTGGCAAAGCGACGGGTAGTCGTTGATCACCCACGTGTGTAGCGCCCAGCGCTCTGGGTGGGGATGCCAGATCGTTCCGCGAGCTTGCGAGAGGAGATCTGCTCTCACTGGGATGGGCCACGGCGCTGTCAGTGACAGCTGCGTAAGCTCCGGGAATCATGTTTGATTCTCCCAGCGCGGGGCTATGAGGAGCACCGAGTGGCGCATTTCCCTGATCCTCTGCATTACCTGTGGCAATAGCGAGACGGGAGGGAAGGCGTAAAGCGGGCGGTTGGGCCAGTCCTGGGCCAGCGCTCCTCGCTCGAGAAAAATATTGGGCAGTGAGAGTTCTCTTCTGACGCAAAGAGGTCTATCTCTGCTCTGCCGAATATGCGCCATAACGCCTGGACTGTTTGAGCATGCAGGACCTTTCCCTGGGGGAATATTGTCTCTGGACAGTCTGTCTGGGCCGCCGCTCAGGTGGCCTGGCACGCGCGTCGCCCTCAGCGAGCGCAGGTGGCGCTGGGACCAACTCAGTATTGTTTCGTCAGATGGAAGAGGTTCCTGGATCTGACACCGCCCTGACGGTTTAGATAGGATACCACAGACCTGTTGTCCGAGCGGACCAGGACGTGGTGACCCTGAATGATTGGGAGGAAGCGCACGCAGCGTGCATCGACCGCTATCATTTCCAGACAATTTATGTGAAGGAGCTTTTCCTGAACTGACCATAGGCCAAAAACCGGAGAGCCCTCGCGAGACCGCGCCCCAACCCGTGTTGGACGCCGCCTGTCGAGATGACTTTTCGGCGAGATACAGCTCCCATCATCACTCCCCGCTGATACCACTCGGCCACTGTCCAGGGCTGCAGAGCTGAAATACAGGTCTGAGTCACTCTGATTGGCTGGCGGCCTGTGGCCCAAGCCCGGCGAGACGCGCGGGTGTTTAGCCAATGCTGAAGTTGAAGTTGAAGTACTGCTGCGGCTGAGGCCATGTAGCCTAGCACTCTCTGAAACTTCTTCACAGGTGTGAGGCTGTTCATCTGAAATGACGCGGCTAGTCGCTGCACACGGCGCACGCGCTGTGTAGATAAGCGAGCCGTCATTGCCACTGAGTCTAGTTCTATTCCAAGGAAGGAAATTGTCTGACTAGGCTGTAGTGAGCTCTTGGTCCAATTGACTGCAAGGCCCAAACTGTTCAGATGACTGAGGAGAACTGTCCTGTGAGACAGAAGCTCCGTATGTGACTGTGCCAAAATCAGCCAATCGTCCAAATAGTTCAGAATTCGCAAACCCTGACTCCGCAGGGGTGCGAGCGCCGCGTCCATGCACTTCGTGAAAGTAGGACAGACCGAACGGAAGGACGGTGTATTGATAAACCTGGCCGTTGAAGGCGAATCTCAAGAATGGCCTGTGACGGGGATTTATCTGAATCTGAAAGTATGCATCTTTCAGATTGAGAGAAATAAACCAGTCCCCCTGGCGCGCATGCGCGAGGAGTTTGCAGGTTGTAAGCATTTTGAACGGTCTTTTTGCAAGCGCTTTGTTCAAAACCCGGAGATCTATTATTGGTCTGAGGCCACCGTCTTTCTTGGGGACAAGAAAATAACGGCTGTAAAACCCCGACTCGCTCAGGGGAGGCGGCACTCTCTCTATGGCCCTTTTGCACAGAAGGTTTGCTATTTCTGAACGAAGCATGCATGCTGCTTCCGTGTTCGCAGTAGTTTCGAGCCGCGCTCTGAAGCGAGGAGGACGGCGATCGAACTGTAGTAAATAGCCCTGTTTTATTGTGCTTAACACCCATTCGGATATCCCTGGGATATCTTCCCACGCTTTGAAGCGTAACGTTAGAGGGTGAGTGGGCAAATCGCTCTGATTGCCGCACACAGCGCACTGAACAGAATGTGTGAGCGCGCTTACTGTGCTTATGCTGGACTGCTCGCAGACAGCATGGACAGGCTGTTCTGTGAGTGACTTCCCGATTGAGGTGAATGGGGAAAGAGTCACGTCTGTTAAGTGATACGCAAGCATAGTCACGGGCACGGGACTTACATACAGAGAAGTCTTTGCTGGCCGTGTGACAGAGCGGGCAGAGAATGGGCGCGCGCACGTATTCGTGAGCGCATTTATTGACTCTAACACTCGAGTGGTTCGTAACCGCATTATGTGAGTGTGCCGTGATAGGGCCATGGGATGTGTAATGCTTGTGTGTAGGGGTGAACACTGGATTGTGGGCACATTTTCTACACATAAGACATGTTTGCTCTCTGGTATGGACACGGGATGTGTAATGCTTGTGTGTAGAGGTGAACCCTGGGTTGTGGGCACATTTTCTACACATATGGCATGCTTGCTCTTTACCAGATTTATTTGGGTCGCCGTGAAAACGGCGTTTGAGCGCAGGCAAGCGGGCGCTAACACCGCTTGTTGGCTGCTGAATCTACCACTGTAGTAGCCTGAAGGAAGGGGACTGACAGGGGCGAAGCTTTGATGGTGGTCCGGCCGCAGCGGGACTGATCCGTCGTTTTGTCAACAAAGCTAGGAGGACTTCGGTTGTTCAGGTTTCAGCGCAATTCTAGTCCGAGGCCCGCGGGGGGGGCGGTGGTCTGCAGCGGCTGTCTGAGCGTGATCGAGGGCGGCCGCCCTGTCGACGCTGAGAAGTCTGGCTTTGTTGAGCTGGGCGCTGTGAAGAGGCTCGTGCAGGAGGCTCACGTGGGCGGCCTGCAGAGGAGCTAGCGCGACGAGGCAGAAAGAGATTCATGGCTTGTGTGGCTTTTTGGACCTCTGAAAACCGGTCAATGATACCACTCACCGCGGAGCCGAAGAGACCAGATGGAGAGAGCGGTGCGTTGAGGAACGTAGAGCGTTCTGCTTCTCCCATGTCGGCTAGTGTTAGCCACAGATGTCTCTCGGTCACAGTCAGCGCGGCCATGCACTTCCCTATAGCTTGGGCTGCAGCTTTGGTAGCCGGAGGGCGAGGTCCGTAGCACTCGTATGTCTGCAACCGCCTCTGGATGCCTGCTTTCCTCATCCCACTCCCGCAGAAGGTCCGCTTGGAGGATCTGTAGGACGGCCATAGAGTGCAGAGCAGATGCAGCTTGGCCGGCGGCGAATAGGCGCGGCCAACACAGGCGGAAGTTGTTCTGCAGGCCTTAGACGGGAGCACTGGTTTAGACCGCCATCTCGCGGAGGGCGGGCAAAAGGTGTGCTGCTACCGCATCCTCCACCGGAGGGATGGAAGCATAGCCTTTCTCAGTGGCGCCGTCCACCGAAGCAAGAGGTGGAGACGTGGGATCGGACCCTGGCCGAAAAAGGCGCGTTCCATGATTTGGAAAGCTCGGCGTGGAGTTCTGGCAGGAAGGGAGCGGCCCGGGTAGCGGGTGCTGCGTGGCGGCGGCTCTGTAGAAAGCAGCCGTCAAGTCTGTTGGGTGCCTGCTCAAGGGGCGGTGACCACTCGAGCCCGAGGCAGTCGACGGCCTGTGTGAGGAGGCGTGTTAGTTCCCCTTCGACTCCAGCGCGGGTCCTGCTGGATTCCTGGGCCGAGGAGGAGGCGTGTGAGCCTGAACACTCCTCGCTGTCCGAAGCCATGATGGAACAGCCCTTATCCTCTGCTTCTTCATCCGAGATGGCAGCAGAGCAGCCGCTCGGCGGCACCTGCGCGTCCCGGGTGGGGGGGGAGGGTGAAGGCGATGCTCGAGGGATGGGCTCCGGCGAGGCAATCACTTCTACCACTGTTTCCGGCAGCCTTTGAGAGCGGCGCTTTTTCTGCGCTGCTGAACGGAAGGCGCGCGGCGGCTTCGGTCCTGAGCGCCGAGTCGAGCCCGCAGGGTCGACATCGGCAGCTCCTCGCAGACATCGCATCCGCCCGGCGAGGGCGAGCTCTGCATGCCCCAGTCCCAGGCAGAGAGCGCAGATGATGTGGCGGTCTCCGGTGCTGAGAGGAGCGCGCATGAGGCGCAAGTGGAGCGAGGCATCTTAAAAAGACGCCATACTCTTTTGTGAAGTTCTTTAAGAACTAGCTTGCTTTTAAAAAGGATACGTCGCCGGATGGCGTAGCTCGCAGGACGGCTAAAGGTGGCGAAGACGGCCGGCTTCTTCGAGCGCTGTCCACGCTTGCTTGATGCCCCTCGAACGGCGACGCGGCTTCCAGTTCAGTGATGCGAAGAGCTTCGCTGAAGAGATGAAAATCAGGGTTCCAGCCTACGAACTACGTTTATATGCACTCTAGTCACGCCCTTTTTGGCGGGATTTGATGCAGTGAGCGCGCGGACGCCTCTCATTGGATGCGAGTTCGCCCAAGCTCGTCTATAGGCTGCAGCAGTTGCCGCAGAGCAACCAATGAGCTCGCTAGCTAGCCCACTCAAGGTCTGCAGCTGCCGCACTGCGTTGACAATGGATACAAAATTAAGGATAATTTTTTGGCTTCAATATCTCAGAAAAGATGAATCTATCCCGTAGCGTAAGCTAGCTTACGCAATTCGAGAGAACCTCTCGTAAGAGAACTTGTCCCTTGTGAAATTACATCAGTTATTCGGTGTGCTGGGAAAAAATGACATATTCAGCACAGGGACAAGTATGCAATTATTTGGCCGAGATGAGTACATGATCTTATGATGAGATCCTGTACATGCAATAGTGCTCAAACACAAATCTGTGGGTGTGGACAGTACGACCAAAATCAAATCTTACCATATGAGTAGTTTTACATAATGGTAACTAATATAATTTGTTTCAAAGAAAAGGCTTCTATTATGGCTGTCGGTTTAATGTGTTAAATTGTAATTAATAATATAAAAAATAACTAATTAAAAAATTGGTACAATTAATCATGCCTCCTGACCCGTATATAAAGAAAAGTACATATTTTCCAACCATCAGAGCAATTTAAGCATTATGTACATTTAACTTCTTTTAAATGAGCTGTGCCAGCAAGGGGCAGTAAGCTCTTCAACAAATCTCATTTGGATTGCTGTTAACAGTAGAGTAGGTTTGTTCAATGAAATGGGAATAAAAACTATATATTGACTTCTAAAGCCACTTTTTGTATTGTCTTATCAATGCTTAACTCATCTGCCACAATAATGAAATATATTAAATTTGAATGTCTGATTATATGCTATATATATATTTACAGTATAATTATTTGAATTATTGTGTTCTAATTAAATTTAATTATCTTTATTTAAGGGTCTATCTCAGCTAATATTGAAATGTGATAAATTGTGATTCATTAATTGACATGTTATGTAATTAATTTTGATTTTTAAAAAATTATCAATTTACACTTATAGTTTATACAGTACCTATTAAATAAACTAATGTCTATTTTGAATTATATGAATTTAAATGTACTACTTCTTATTCATTGAATTCCTCTTTTTTCTAGAAATTGATGGAGAAAAACAAAAAAGAAAGATTACAAATAAAAAAATTATGATAGTGATCTGGCATCAAAACCAAGACAACTTCACATTATCTAACATTCAAGTTTAAAACCAAAACGTAAAACTAATATACTGTTATTGATTGTTCTAACTCTAAATTCTGACTGGATAAGTTACATTCAAAGCCATTTTAACCCTTGTGCACTGTATGGGTCTTTTTGGACCCATTTAGATTTTTTGTTTTCTTTAATAAAATGTTTTATCCTTTATCTGTGTGGTACATCTTTTTGGACTCAAGATGGCGCCGAGTATGGCTGCTGCGTTGCGAGCTCCGTTACAACACTGCGGTTTATTGTTTGTTTTGTTTACAGTTCTTTGTTTTTTTGTCTTGGATGTTGTCTGCCTTATTGTTTACGACAGACAAACGCTTTTGGACATTAGTTCTACAATCACACATCGAAAACCGGACTTCAAATTCCTTAATGCCGACCCGCTGTTTACAAACACGCCGGCGGAGCCCTTTGTCTGTGCTGCTCGGCCGCTGAAACGCAAAAGGAAAAGAGGAAAACGAGCCGGCGTTCTCATCAGAGTAAGACGTCGTGCAAATCGACCCCGCTACCCAGTATACTACTGGCAAATGTTCAGTCTCTGGACAACAAACTCTGCGAGCTGAGAGCCGGATCTCTTTCCAACGAGAGACGAGGGACTGCTGCGTTATGTGCCTTACAGAAACCTGGCTGTCTCACGGAGATTCCAGACTCGCCATCGAAATCACGGGCTTTTCCGTGCACCGAGCGGACAGAGCTGAAAGACCTCTCTGGTAAAAGCAGAGGTGGTGGTGTATGTTTTATGATCAACAAATCATGGTGTGATCAGAGGAACGTACATTTCATCAAGTCTTTTTGCTCTCCTGATCTGGAATATCTCATGCTTCTGTGTCGACCATTCTGGCTGCCGAGGGAATTCACAGCGGTCATCATCACAGCTGTGTACATCCCCGCAAGTCCGACACAGACCGGGCACTCAGGGAACTGTATGGGTGTATAAGTGAGCAGGAAACCGCAGCACCCTGAGGCTGCGTTCATTGTTGCCGGGGACTTTAACAAAGCCAACTTCAAAGCAATCGCCCCAAAATACCACCAACACATAAAGTTCAACACACGAGGGGACCGGGTTTTGGATCATTGTTACTCTCCCTTCCGGAAGGCTACAAATCCCTCCCCGCCCCCATTTGGCAATCGGACCATTCTTCCGTTCTGCTTCTGCCCGCTTACAGGCAGAAACTGAAACAGGAAGCACCCACCCTCAGAACGATCCAGTGCTGGTCGGACCAATCAGACTCTGCGCTACAAGACTGTTTTGATCACGCGGACTGGGAGATGTTCGGTCCGCCTCTGATGACGATCATCGAGGTTTACGCTGACAGCGTAACGTGTTTCATCAGGAAGTGCGTGAGGACGTTGTTCCGACCAAAACTATACGGATATACCCCAACCAGAAACCATGGGTTAACGGCGATGTTCGGCGGCACTCACTGCGCGGACCTCCGCTTTAATTCTCCTAACACGGAGGAGCCGTAAACAAGCCAGTTATGCCCTCCGTAACACTATCAGTGCAGCTAAACGCCAGTACAGGCACAAGCTTGAAGGCCAGTTCAACACCACTGACTCCAGAAGTATGTGGCAGGAATTAACACAATCACGGACTACAAGCGGAATAAAGTCTCCGCCATGAACACCGCTGCATCTCTCCGGATCTAACTTAATACATTTTATGCTCGCTTTGAGGACAGTAACACCGCCCTCGCGAGAGAGCACTCGCTGCTGACGCTACAGAGGTTGATTCACTCTCCGTCTCTGTTGTGGATGTAACCCGATCATTCCGACGGGTGAACATCCGTAAAGCCGCGGGTCCAGACGGCATTCGGGCCGCGTCATCAGAGCGTCGCGCGAATCAACTGGCTGGTGTTTTTACGGACATTTTCAATCTGTCCCTCTCCCTGTCTGTAGTCCCCACATGCTTCAAAACATCAACCATTGTGCCTGTACCGAAGCAAGCTATAATCACATGCTTAAATGACTGGCGTCCTGTTGCTCTGACCCCCATCATCAGCAAATGCTTCGAGAGGTTAATCAGAGATCACATCTGCTCTGTTCTGCCCCCTCTTTGGACCCATTGCAGTTTGCCTACCGCAACAACCGCTCCACTGATGATGCCATTGCATCTACAATACACACTGCTCTCTCCCACCTGGAAAAAGGAACACATATGTGAGAATGCTGTTTGTAGACTACAGCTCAGCATTCAACACCATAGTGCCCTCCAAGCTTGATGAGAAACTCCGGGCTCTGGGCTTAAACAGCTCGCTGTGCAGCTGGATCCTGGATTTCCTGTCAGGCAGACGTCAGGTGGTTAGAATGGGCAGCAACACCTCCTCATCACTGACCCTCAACACTGGAGCCCCACAGGGCTGTGTTCTCAGCCCACTCCTGTATTCCCTGTACACACATGACTGTGTGGCAACACATAGCTCCAATGCCATCATTAAGTTTGCTGACGATCACGACGGTGGTAGGTCTGATCACTGACAATGATGAAAGAGCCTACAGAGAGGAGGTGCACACTCTGACACGCTGGTGTCAGGAGCACAACCTCTCCCTCAACGTCAGTAAAACCAAGGAGCTTGTTGTGGACTTCAGGAAGAAAGACGGAGAACACAGCCCCATCACCATCAATGGAGCACCGGTGGAGAGAGTCAGCAGCTTCAAGTTCCTCGGTGTCCACATTACTGAGGAACTCACATGGTCCGGCCCACACTGAGGTCGTTGTAGAAGAAGGCTCACCAGCGCCTCTTCTTCCTGAGACGGCTGAGGAAGTTTGGAATGAACCACCACATCCTCACACGGTTCTACACCAGCACTGTAGAGAGCATCCTGACTGGCTGCATCACCGCCTGGTACGGCAATAGCACCGCATACAACTGCAAAGCCCTGCAAAGGGTGGTGCGAACTGCCAGGAACATCATCGGAGGTGAGCTTCCTCCCTCCAGGACATATACACCAGGCGGTGTGTGAAAAAAGCTCGGAGGATCATCAGAGACTCCAGTCACCCAAGTCATGGGCTGTTCTCACTGCTACCATCAGGCAGGCGGTATCGCAGCATCAGGACCCGCACCAGCCGACTACATGATAGCTTTTTCCCCAAGCAATCAGACTGTTGAACTCTTGATCTATCAGGATCAATAATTAGCACTGCACTTTATTAATCTATAATCTCACACTGGACTGTCAACATATTCTCCTCAATACAACTGCTATATATATATATATACACATATATATTTCATATACTCCCACTTATTGTATTGTATTGTATATTCTGTTCTATATTCTGCATTGTATATAATTATTGTGTTGTGTAAGTATGTGTACATCTGATTTGTAAATTGTTTTGTGTAAGTATGTGTACATTTGATATGTAAATTGTTTTGTGTAAGTATGTTGTTTATTGTAATTGGTATATGTCTCGTCACTGTCATGACTGCTATGTTGCTCGGAACTGCACACAAGAATTTCACCTACTGTTGCACTTGTGTACATGGTAGTGTGACAATAAAGTGATTTGATTTGATTTGATTTGATTTGATTACAAGACTTGCTGACATTTCATCCACTAGCAACATGAACACACACACAAAATCTGGACTTGATTCAATAAGTCTAAAAAAATAAATTATTAAATAAACACTTGTGATGTTCCAGGTCATATTTGACCCACCATAGGAAATGAATGGGAAATACTAAAATACAGAGGTTTCTTATTCATTCATTCATTCATTCAATAAATCAGACACAATGCAGAACACAACCACACATAAATGAAGGGGTGAGACTATAAGACATCCAAAATGCAGCCCCCACCTCGTAAACCATCCAAACCCACCAACACACACACACACACACACACTCACATGTGCACAAACACAGATATTTAATATTTTTTTTTTTTCTGACAAGGACATTTGACCCTCAATGGTGTAAACAAAACTGCCTGCATACAGTATATCAATGCTTAGCTTTAGTGGGCAACCAGGCAAGAGCTGATGGGTGATATGGCTGCTTTAACCCTCTGGGGTCGACGGACGCGCCGGTGCGTCATGCTGGATATTTTCGTCATTACAGCGGAATCAACTATAAATACTCCGTCATTTTGGGGCATACAGATACGTGTAAGACATCATTAGAGACTATAAAGGGTCTACTTTTATTTGTGTACACTCACAATAACAACAAAATCTTGTACTTTTGTAAAATAAAGAAAATAAAAAGGGTGAGCTGTAAGCAGTCTCTGTGTTCAGGAGCATATCTCAGAAACACATCACAAAAATGAACTGAAACTCCGCGAATTCTTATCACACAAACATGAAACATATGTCTAAAAAAAGCTTAAGATTTCTACTTTTAAATAAAATAATTCAAATTTAAAACTAATATTCTCCTGCAATGTAATCTGTATGAAACAAAGCGATGTACAGTTTCTACCGGTTCATCTAATTATAGGTAATGTGATCCCACCCACCAGCAGAGCGCACCATTCATACGCTAATGTGCTGAGACAATCAATGCAAATGGTAAACGCCCCCGACAGTGAGGTTTAATGTAAACAATTAATTCACTTTACTGCTCGTTTGTAATGATACGCAGGCGAGGAAAATCCTGGATACTAAGAAAGAGTTAACATTTTCCTCAGAAGAAGAGCGGGACTCCGATGAACGTTTGTATTTTGAAGAGAGACTTGATCCAGCCGAGGATACAATTTCGCACAACTAAGTCATTTAGTTTTCTTTAGCTGACATGCTATTTTATATAAACATGTACATATTTTACTAGTGGGACTGTTCCAGGCTTGACAGCCAGGAACTTTGAAATTTGAAATATGACTCCTAATAAGCAAGTTTTAGTTACATTTAAATGCTGTTTCTGCTAAAGCAGGTATTTAAATTGTATGCTGTATAATATAAATATGATATGTAATGTTATATAAAATTATATGAATGTTTTGAATATATTTTATCTGGTGTGTATGCTGCCTCATTATCATCAATGCTTGTGCTTGCAAATATGTGTTCAGGTTAAATGAGTAAAATGCACTTTAAATATGACCATATTAGAAAATCAGCATATTATAATGATTTCTGAAGGATCATGTGACACTGAAGACTGCAGTAATGATGCTGAAAATTCAGCTTTGATCACAAATTGCATTTTACAATATATTCAAATAGAAAACTGTTCTTTTAAATTGTAAAATGAGTTCACACAATGTTTTTACTGTATTTTGGATCAAATAAATGCAGTCTTGAGCAGAAGAGACTTCTTCTAAAACTTTTATATGGTAGTGTAGGTCTAAAATTAAGTAATGTCTTTATGTAAAGAAAATGTACACTCAGATTACTTCTTTGATCATTAAGTCTCCTCACATTCATTCTCTTTCTGTCACATTCCTCATTGATAGGCCCAGGGGAGGGGTATTTTGTCTCTTGTGTGAATTACCTCAATATTCATGATAGTTCACGCCTACTTGCATATGACATTTCTAACACTAAAAGTGTCTTACAAAAGTTAAAGTACAATATTGTTTTGTATGAATGAGTGATCAGGACGGTTTTCACATCATTTTGTAACAAAAACTCTAGGCTACCAGATCCAGTTCTCAAAAGTCTTGTGGACAAATGTTTAGTATGTGTTATATGGCCTTATTTCAAAGACTTAACATTTTAGTTTTTTCAAAAACCATGCATAAACGTTATTTTCTCAAAAATACAAACTCACATATTATTGTAGCCCAGTTTGTGCTGAATACAGTGTTATCAGACTTTAGCCATTAATATATTTTTAAGCAACTGAAAAAGCACAAATGTCAAGGCATGTCAAAACTTCTCCAGGGCCCAAAACACCCTCAGACCCCAGAGGGTTAATGATGTTCAATGTGTTGCCATGGCAACATTATAAAATATATCAATAAATCTGTATCATTTTACATTATCATTGTCCTGACATTATTCTAAACAAGTTTAAAACAATTTAGGTAAAAATGAGAATGCTATTCCATAGTCTGTAAAAACTACCACACTTCCTGCTGCCAGTTGGTGACACTATGACCGTGCCCCGCAATAGTCACATCCATGTGATCAGCCCCCAATACCAAATATACATCTAAATCACACAATGCATGCCATAGTTTTGAGCACTTCTTTTCTCATTTTGCAACATAAATGTATCGCCTCACCATGGCAACACCATTCGATATATCAAAAATCCGTTAGCAAACTAGGGGGAGCTGTGGAACTGATGAGGTGTATCTATGATGAATAGCAATATCAGATCAAAGATGTCCTATAAAACATTTATGTGTATACTTTTATAAGTTTTCAGCCATCGTAAGCCCTTCAAAACACCATGGGAAAATTTGAAAATCCCAAATTTCATCCAACATGGCTGACTTTATTTTTGGCAGAGTCAGATACAACCAAGTGAACTTTGTCTAACATGATGAGAGTTTTACGCAGGTCTGATGTGTGTGCCAAGTTTCTTGTGTTTTCAAGCATGATGAATGCCAAAAAATGGGTGAATGTGCAAAAAATAAAAATTATAATTGTGTAAAAACCTCCGGTACTCGGGCCCTAACAAAGAAAAATCCTTAGAAGAACAATAGGGCCTCAGCACTTTCAGAGATGGGGCCCTAAATATTACACATGTACTGTATGTTTGGGTCATTTTTGACCCGTGAACATCAATAGTGTGACTGTGAAATAGTTGATATACACACCAGTGTCCACACATCAATTAATTTCTCTTTTAGTTTGACAAGTTATGACAATGGTCGGAAAACTTTCATGTCACAACTTTGCTTTGCGCCTAAAAACGTCCCATAAAAGTTCTTCTTCATCACTTTTTTGGGACATGTTCCATATTTTTGCATTCCTCCATGTTTCTTTTGAGTAACGCAGTCCTGCCCAACGTTAGCTGTGCAAATATATCTATTGAGCTATAATCATAGGAGTAAAATCTCTTGCTTAACGCATTTGTACCATTGCATGGTATAGATTGTCATACTAGAACTGGGTATCACCAATTTCTTCAAGATATGATATATATCTTGATATATATGTCACGATTTAATATATTGCAGTGCATCACCATATAATTGGATCGTCATTAAAACTGCGGCAAATGGCAAAATCTCTCTTGCACATTTCACTATGTCAGTAGGGTGTTTCATTAGCGCAATAAGAAATACAGCTTTAAGAGTTTGCGCTAATTTCGACGACCTGCTTCTTCATTAATTGAACTGTAGGATATGACATGAAAGGACACAAATGAGAAAAAAAAGTATTGATACAAGGATCTAAATATCACTGCAATATCATTAGAAAAGAAAAGAAATATATTGATATATGATTTCATGGACACAGCCCTACTTCATAAAGACCAGCACAATTTTCTGTCAACTCGTGTTTTTATGCCATGTTCTCTTCCACAAAAGTGTCTAAATGGCTGTTTCTTCACCTTGAGAAACTTTTACCAAGCATCCGCCCATCCATCTATCCATATCCTCCACTCTTTCACTTCATTCCGTCCTCTGAAGAGTTGTCCCTTATTCCACTAGTATTACCAAGTGTCCTTCAAAGACTTCTTCCAGACGACCATCACTCAAGTAAGCCATAAGCCTTGCCGCCACCAACGCATGACTTCCCTTCACGCTGACGGTCATATTGAGACGTTCCATCAAATCACTGTCAGCAAAATGAAGGCAAATACAACACAAGCATTTGAACATGCGGATGTGAGGCGGAGTTTGTTTGTTGGATGAGGACGTGAGGGGGCGAGTTTTTATTTCAGATTGAAGCCTGAGTCACAACATCAAATCTTTTATAATCCTGAGTGAGTCAAGGCAACGACGCTAACACAAAGAGGCTGACTAACCTCATTAGGGTGCACATGTTCAAAATCAACAGCGCATCTAGAATTCTAGGAGAAACTGACACGAACGGTTGCCAGGTGGTATCATCACATCTTATTGTATGCCATACGGTGCCAGAATTCTCTTATAATCTGTCATGGGAGAAACTACAAGCATATTTTTTTTTTAAATATAGAATATATTGATGGATACAAAACTGATTTTACTATTAACAACAGGAAACCCATAATCGCATACAGAGCGAATGACTTAGCTTTAAAACAAAATCACAAAAACACGGAGTATAGGAACACGTGATCATAAACCAAAAAAAGACTTCCTTAAAGTGACAATTGCATGTATATTTTATTGCTCATATTTTGAAAGACCCTACGAACAAGTAGCACCCCTTCCTGTAGTTCCCTTCAAAGGCGCAAAAATGCTATTTAGAATTAATTGGTAGTGTATGGTCTAGAGTTAGCATGTTGTTTCTGAGAATTCCAAAACCCTAGAATCGGCAACATTATGCTGACACACCGACAATCAGCTTCTCCTATCAGATCATTTTGAATTGGCTCCAGCATGTTTACTTTCCCCTGTGGTGCAATCAGAAGTGTGTTGCTTTAGCAGCGTGGGAAACCCAGATTTGGGTCCTGCATTGACCCCAAAAAGTAATGTGTTTGCATAATCATTAACCAGCATAATTTTTTTGTCTCTCTAACATTAAATTTTTACTCCACTGATGGTTAGTCATTCCTTTTCAATGCATTACAGCCTCTTCAGTTAAAAATGACTCACTTTTGGCGCCCCTCTGTGGACATTTCACCACAAAATGGAGCGACTCATGTTCATATGCACAACAACACTTACTGAATTGGCCACTGGGGGCAGTATTTCGTATTTTGGTAATTTTGCTAAAGAAAAGTCAAGATAATGTTTCCGATTTCACTGTAAGATCAGTCTGATCTTGTTCCTCGTGGAGTTTTGTTGTCAGAGTGCAGCACACTTGTAGCTTAGTTGTGGTAATTGATGGTTTCATTTTTTTTTTAATACAACATATTCTGTAAATTATGTAGCAGGTAAACAACACACCCATTATATTCCCCATGCTTTTTATTTCACCCCTGAAGAAGCTAAATTATGCCTCTTCATCTTCCCTCTCAGATAAAGAAGAGAGGTTTCGATGACAACCTCCACCAAACACCAAACCAGTGTTATTAGGGTTAGCGAAAACCACTAAATGAATTTTTTTTTTTGTGAACTGGAATAAAAATAAACTACATTTCTAAGACTCCGAAACTAACTCCACTGAAATAAAATTATGAATTAGTTTTAGCTTTTAATTAACAGTATATTTTAAAATTCTAAACCTTTACAGACCGCCTACATTAATTGTGAAAATGCCACTAGATACCGATACACTGTATGGCCCTGAGGTATGTGATGCCCTTAAAAATTTTTTTATAGTAGATAAAGTGTGTAATCTCTGCGCCACTAGCATCACCAAATGAAATTACAAAAAGTCACTGTTTTCAAATGAATTGCGGAAATCTCCCCCATCTTCCACTGGTTGTACACATTTAGTCGTGCCCCATACTCACCATTGGTCGAGCCAATGTTGCTGTATCGGGCAGGATCGACCTAAAACTAGACTAAATCTAACAATCATAAAGTGAAAACTACCAAAAATAAAACTAAAAGGACAAATTGACAAATAAATAGAATTAACAACTAAATAAAAATGGTAAATTGTCTGCACTTATATAGTGCCATTTTTAACATTGGAGGTTACCAAAGCACTTTACACTGTGTCCCAATCACCCATTCACACACCAGTGATGGCAGAGCTGCCATGCAAGGTGCTAGTCTGCCATTGGGAGCAACTTGGGGCTCAGTGTCTTGCCCAAGGACACTTCAGCATGTGGAGTCATGTGGGCCGGGAATCAAACAACCAACCCTGCGATTAGTGGACAACCCGCTCTACCACCTGAGACACAGCCGCCAACAATGATGGCTGTTCATTCAGCTTTCGTGCACATTTAATTCTAGGGGTGTGAAAAATCTGAATTAATTTAAAGGCACGGGTATTGATTTAATTGTGGCAACAGTGTGTTGATGACTCATGATTGATTGAGGGTTTCGAGATTGTCAGTGGGAGGTCCTGAGCGGAGTAAGGACTCCTGGGTTTTTCTTCTCTATTAGCTATCAATCTTTTTTCTTTTCTTTTTTTTGTAAAATTAAGTTAGAGACACACATAAAACAACACATCAATGTGTCCTTTGGTAACCAGGCCAGTGCAAAAGCTGCTTTTTATTACAAGACTTGTTTAAATGTCAGAAATAGAAAGAAAATATGTCTTTTGGAGTGCAGAGAGAGCTTAGAATGGAAAATAAAAAAGGAGGTGGAGAGCATCGCAGCCAAGCTGGAGAGGCAAACACATATCTGCTAACTTCCTGTGTCTCGGAACACTTGATGTGACACAAATGTCCAACTGTGGAATTTCCTAGAGTAGACACGCTATTCGGAAGGGAAAATCTCACATAATACAGACTTCATACAGAATGTATTGATCATTCTGGTGCAGAGCCACGACAAACAAGACACGACAAATTTTAAGGTTTAAAATTTTTATATAACATAGTGAGTTTATTCACTGTTAAGCCACTTAACGAAATTCTATTATTTCGAAGATGTCCCCCAAAAAGGAGCTATTTTTGGTTTTCGCTAACATCTAGGGATATTTTGCAGAAATGTTGTCCCCAAACGTATAGTTAGGTTAGAAACATTCACCCACACACATATGCATTTGAGAGTCTATTTGATTATAATTGAAAGTGCTATTCTTGAATATATACATGTTGTTTTGCCAGTGTCGACTTTCCGAGTGAAATGTACTGACATGTAGTTATTACAAAGTGACGGCTCTTTAATGTTCCACTGTGTTGTGTGACTAGGGTAGCATACGCTGCAATAAGCGCCATTGTTCCCCGCAGCCTTATGGATTTAATTAGATTTGATAACTTGTTGTTTTATGTCGGGAACTGTGGCTCTGGGCACTTTCCATTCCAAATGTCTTTCCTCTCTTTCACTCTATCCATTCATCTCCCGTTCTTCTCTCTGTGGTGGTTTTGTAGTTTTTCTCTGCTACAAATCCATTATATGCACTACTACTGATGTGAAAAGACAACAAAACTACAGCACAATCTTTCATATTTTGTTTCACCATCCTCTATGAAACAAGAGGTACAAACATACTGATGACACAAGTTACTCTAGTTTGGTCACGGATGTAAGATTCCATCTACATTAAAATTGTGCGTGCGTGTTCACTCTGGCTTTTACAGATGCCGTTACAAAGAGTCTGACATGACACATGATTTTGCAAGGGTTGTCATATGAAAATCTAACAGCAGTCAAATAATAATAAAAAAAGATTGATGTTATGCAATACATAGTGCATATGCAGGAAAATAACTGCAATATATGGTGACTTAAGTATTGTTATAATATGCAAAAATGTAACCAGGACTAGGGGAGCCAAATGTAAAAGATAAGACTTGGTGATAGAAAAACTATATACTGTTAAACTACACTGAAAAACTATGTGTGTGTGTGTGTGTGTGTATATATATATATATATATATATATATTTAAAATATGACTAATGATATTTATATCGGGAAGACATGCAGGCTTGAGTGAAGTTTGAGATGCCATTTATTTGATAGATGTAAAACGGGAGGTAATGTCTCTCTATTTGGCGTAGGCCCCGTCCGGCAGTCCGAGGGAGTTGTACCCAGAACCGTCATGTCCTGCCGGAGATAGGAGGCAAGGGCGAGGAGCCTACCCCCCTGCGGGACAGGGCTCAACTGGTGGTGGTGGGGTGGTGGAGGTTGCAGTGTTAGCACACCGAAACAGCAATGTGATAGATTGTGAGCGGACTTATAAAGCAATGGCTTACGTGCAATTGGCTAGGAATTACACAGCTAATGATGTGATGATGTACACCTGCTGGTCTTCCTGCTAGAACTACACTCCGCTTCCATTTATGGAAACCCTGAACCACAAGGTGGAGAGTTTTTTTTTTTAGGTATCTTTAAATCATGAAATCCAACAATTCAATTACTATGCCAATTATTTGAGGTTGTTTGATAGCCTTCACCTCAGAGAATATCAATGCTGCTATAAATGTTGTACTTTTTTAAATCGCTGGCCTCCATAACCATGTGATAAAGGGATGTTTATGACTGTTGAGACATCCCTCACTGTGTTTTCATATTTTCAGTGCTGTGTTTAAAGGTGTTTTAGACAGGTGTTTAGACAAATCCTGTAAAAAAAATTATAATAGTAATAATTTTGGTTTTTTTTTTGGACAGAAAATCAATTTTTTAGAGAAAAATAGAATATGTTTAAGAGAGAGAGAGAAAAAAGTATATTTTTTCACCTTGCGGTTCAAGGGCTTCCATAGATAAAAAATTAAGGAAAGATGGAAGATGCCCTGTCTATGGATATCTGTGGATTTATGTCTATAGATTGACAAACCGATGGTGATCGCATCCAAATTACTGTCTCATATAATAACCTTCTACGTTCATTTATCAGACAGACACTTGATGCTCCGTTTAGAACAACTGATCAATATTTAATCTAGAGAAATAAATTGCACCTGTTTGTCTTTCATCTTAAAGGGGAAATGTATGTATTGTGACAATGCCAGCAGCACATTAATCAAATAATGGAATACTGATTTTTGGAGGGACAAGTGAGAGAGACAGACCTAACTGCTATATTATATAGGATTTATATAGGAATAGTTCACCCAAACCTGAAAATTCTCACATAATTACTTACCGTGATGCCATCCCAGATGGGTATGAATGTCTTTCTTCAGAAGAACACAAATGAAGGACCTGACAGAGCTCTGTTTTCTTCTTAAAATCTTAATGTGTGTTCTTCTGAAGAAAGATAGTCATACACATTTGGGATGACATCAGGGTAGGTGAATAATGACAGACCTATTATTTTAAAGGAATAGTTCACCCAAAAATGAAAATTCTGTTATCATTTACTCATGCTCAAATT
Source organism: Xyrauchen texanus (assembly GCF_025860055.1). NCBI lineage: Eukaryota > Metazoa > Chordata > Actinopteri > Cypriniformes > Catostomidae > Xyrauchen > Xyrauchen texanus. The sequence goes on from NC_068324.1 coordinate 16,463,742, forward strand.
GTTACAAACAATATGACTTTCTTCTGGAGAATACAAAAGGATATATCATAAAAATAATGTGTTCCAAGGAGGAAAGAAAGTCATACAGGTTTGAAAAAACATAAGTGAGAGTAAATGTTGAACTATCCCTTTAACTGCAACCCCAAAATGTTGATGTGATGCATCTCGCATCCTCTGTCTTGTTACCTCCACACGGCTGAACTTCAGTGCAGCTCATCTCAGCCTTGCGCTGTCGAGAGTCAAAGCTGAATTGGGTATCTAAGAAAAGATGTAGATCCCATGTGTGCATTGTGAATAATATGCTGTAACATGTGTGGATATCACACACTTGTACTTTTGACCTTCCTGGCGCTGACAGAGAGGAACTATTTTTTTTTCTCCATTTATTCTCAGCCTCCTTGTCTTCGCAATTACCGTGTTCCAATATTGCCTCATCCCCACAGTCACCAACAATACCCAGAAGGATAGGCAGTCTTTTTTGTGGTGGAGCAATTACCACTCCTATCTCCCTGAAACAAAACTTTTAGACTAGGATATTAGGAAATGTCAAATTCGGGTTAGATTTCCCTTTTCTCCAAAGGTGACATGGTTTTCACTTGAAGCGTGGATGTGGCCATACTACATAATGCATGAAGCACACTAGTTACCCCCTGCAAAACCTCGTATAATTTAACCTCTTTACTGCTAGACAGAATTTGAATATTGCACTGTATTTGACTTTGAAAAATAGAAAGTTTCAAAATAGTTTCAAAATCACAACTTCAGCCGTGAACTAGTTGTTCGTAGGGATGCACTGACACCACTTTTTCTCTTCTGATCCCAAGCCGATACCAGTGTTGTTTTTTTTGCATAATCAGTTTAGAATATCTTTACATTATTGTGTGGAATTAATTGGCTGTACTCTTTAATATGTAAAGAAACACAAACCTGTAACTACACATTATTTCAATATAAATGTATAGCTTATCAAGAAACACTTTATTATTCACTAGTATAATGGATAATGTAGCAGCAAAATGAACAGGAATTCCAGTCTTCAAGTCTTCAGTAGAAAAGAAACCAGTGTTTTATTTTTGAACTTTTTTTTATTTTTTATTTCCAAAAATGTTTCAACCTGCATCTGGACTTTAATGGATTCAGATCTCTTTTTTGTTCAATTTAGTTGTAAGACATCAGTCCACTTTTCATTCACACAGTTATTTTTTGGAACCCATTCAACTTAAATGAGTCGTGAGTAGGGTAGAGTAGAGTATATATATATATATATAAGCAATATTATATGAGCAAGAGTGTTATATGGCCCTACATCAGCACTGTTCACAGACCGAGTGCCGTAAATAATTAAAACAGTGCTGATGTAGGGCCATACATCTCGATTGCAAGTGTGATATTGCTTATATACAACAGTTCAATGAACAAGTACATTTTACAAAATTAGGAAAACTGAGTACGGTCACATAAAAAGCATTTGTGCATGGAACTACTTTTTTACGTGACGGATCAGAACCTGACGTTGTTGGATCAAAACAAATGATGCGTCCAAGCCTCTCAAAAACATCACTTCAGAAGTACTACTATTATCACATGTTTCTAATATGTTATTGGAGAAGCAAGGATGTGTGTGTGTGTGTGTGTGAGCAAGAGAGAGAGAGAGAGAGAGACAGAGAGATGGAGCAGGTGCGATCACCTGTTGATGTAGTCTGTTAGTCAGCTTTCTGATGATAAAGTAATTTTGGTGAAATGCATCCTATATTCTCAGTGGAAAAATAGCTGTTCAAGTGGGGGTATTTCTCCCTATTTTGCAGAAGCCGGTGCGCAAGAGTCTTTCAATATAGAAACCGCAATGTCTTCTGCCATTTTGTCCACTCCAATGTGGAAAGTCTGGAAACAGGTAAGTGCCTTGAGTTTGTGTAATTAATCAGTCTGTTGGGTGATGAGCCTTAATGCTGAAGTTGTTAGTTTCAAGCCGTTTAAAGCTATTTCCTAGCTTTAGTAGTGTAGTAGTAATACTAGAGTTCACAGAGTGCTGTTGAATTTTAACACTGAGTGACGCTGACTCACTTTACAAACCTGCTCATATTACACACAAAATTTTTATTTTGCCTGCACCTGCTGGCTAAAATATGCAATGTCAAAAAATAAATGTAAAGAGACAAATAGCTGACGTGCTTATGTCACACGACAGCTACGTGATGCACCATCTACTGGCAGGAAGTGCTTTTTAAAAGTTAATTTAATCTATTTATTTTTTACACAAACGTAACGATTTTTCTTCAGAAGACATTCAAAGCTCGACTGGAGTCACATGGATTACTTTTATGCTGCCTAAATGTGTCTTTTGGACTAAGTGCTGGCACTATAAAAGTGTGTGTGTGTGTGTGTGTGTGTGTGTGTGTGTGTGTGTGTGTGTGTGTGTGTGTGTGTGTGTGTGTATAGAAATCTATTGACGAATTGGTCCCACTTCATATCAGGTGTCTTTAACTACTATGTAATAACATTAAAATACATGCAATTCAATGTACTTATTGTGAAACTACATGATAATCTGCAAAATGTTCAAAATATTCACATTTGCTGCCACTGAGGTTAGGGTAAGGGAAGACTTGGGATTAGGGTTAGGGTTAGGTTTAGGGGTAAATTTAACAGTGTAACTACAAATGGAATTAAATGAAGGTACGTCAAATAAATACTGCAATTATAAAAAATATACTGTATGAACATAACAAGTATATGGTATCAAATACTTACGTACATAGAAGTAAAAGACACCTAATATAATGTGGGTCCATAAAATTCTATATTTTTATATGATTAGAAAACATGTGTTCTCATAAAGGTAAAAATAAATGCCCCTGGAAATCAACAAATTGCCCCTTAATGAAAAGTTAATTTCTGACACATTAATCCAGTGTGCTCATTCAGTCAAAGTACGTTCAAATCCAGCTTGCAACATTTCCTAAGCACCCCTCCCCCCCCCATAACTTTGCTGTCCTCTCTATCAATAAATATGGTTAAAGGGTAATCATTGCTTTACTTTAAGTATGTTTAAAATGTAAGACTACTAGAATTGATACAGTACATACCTTAAACATACTGATACATGGCCAAAAAAATTACTATAAAATATGCGTAATATCAAATTAAAATAAATATTAATAATATGTTGTAATATGTATTTATATTTATATATTACTACATTTTATTAATTATTTAAAAGTAAAATAAATACAAAATTGATATAAAATATTATGTAATACTCTTACTAAATATTATGTAATACTATGATTTACAGTGGTATCAAAAGATTTTAAAAGCACACTTTTGGGAAAATGTGTATATACTATATGAATGTCATTGTATTAGATACAAAATATCAAACAAATGACAATTTCTCAAAACAAACTTCACTTTTCTTTTGCCAAAATTATTTTTAGTAGATGCCAAAATGATACAAAAAGATTTTTGGTGGATTTATGAAGTCATCCTCAAGTTCACACCTGTCCTGGCAAAGTAACCATACGTTTGACAATCAAAGAATGCCCACATGTGGATTGTCTTAAATTTGAACAAAAGGTCTATTCATTTATAATAAGAAACATAACAAATTATTTGTGCAAAATGTTTACTTACTTGCTTGTAAAGGTGTATTTGTGCTATATTTATTTAAAGTAAATGCCATTTGGTTTGATACTTTGTTATGTAAATGCAAAGACATTAATACATTTGTGAGTGCGGCTACTGTGTCTGAATGCTTTTTTTGGGCCAATGTGTATAAATGTATATTTATATTTGATCTAAATTTGTAGATATAAGTAAAGTTTATGCGCTAACTTAATTTCAGACCAATATGCTTATGTAATTTTATATCCCTAGACAGACTCATCCATCTAGTGGTGTAAATTCAGCTGGTGAGTCAGTGAGAATGATATGCATGGACTCTGCGAGTCTTATCAGCGTCCAGCAGGACAGGCTAATCTCACTCTCAACAGTCACCTGTGTTACTTCCCTTCTTCCTGCTGCCAAACACTCATCACCACCCCATCACTGATGCTCCATCTCGGCAACTTACAAATCTTTAGTTTAACGCTTTGCTGCTCATTTCAGTCGAGTAACAAGCTTACAAACTTTGATATGATGTCAAATGTGACTAGCCTTTGTCAAGTTTTGTTCTGTGACTGACGATGTGGATTATAGAAGTATTAATAACCTTGCAATTAAAGATGCAATATCTAACAATTTCCATGTAATATTAACCCTTTTTTCATTCATTCCTAGCCCTTCCTGGACTTCCTAGGTTGCCTATTAAAGCCTGTAGACTGATTTTCATGCAAAGGGAGCGGGTCGCTTTTGCCAGGAAAATCCAAAGGATGAGATGTTTATGCCTGCTCCCGAGAGCCTTGCCTCAGTGCTTCTCTTCTGCTATTCAACATTGTCTTCTACACAAACTCTGAGTAAACCAAAAAACAATGTTCAAGATAATGCAAAAAGACCCATATATTAGTGTAACTTAACTTGATTATAGAGAAAATATATACATTTTATTATTATAAAACAATAGTGCATCGATACATCAAAATGACAGTTGTGATGGAATCACATCAATACTGAATTATGTCAACATATTTATAATGTACAGTCTATTTTATAAACAGCTACTGTCATCATCCACCAAATTCAGCTAACAGCTATTGATAAAGCTGGCTAGCTAGCTAACGCCGATATAGGCTATTGTATAAATGCAGTCAATGTAACATTGCAAAGAAAAGTGATTACTTCAAACTAGAGTCTCGCATAGTCAGACGTATATCCACACTTTGTTTTAGCCCTGTTCCAGCACTGGAGTGTCAAATATAATATACAGTCTCAAAGTTTGTAGTAAAACAATCATAACTGTGTAGTTTTAATTATGCTACCTCATCTGTCAGCGTGATGTCAGTGAATCATCTTCAGCCTCTTTGTACGTTACGTCATTGTTTTGGTCGATGCTCGTGTCCCTATGATGTGCGTGAGCAACAGGTAGTTGACTGCAGTTCACTTAATGACCACAGGTGTCATTAATAACAAGGGTTTCTGAATCTTACATACTGCACCATTAATGTTAAAAATGTACATTTTATTTATCAAGACAATACTTGTACGTTTGCAGTAAACTATTGTTTAAATTATAGTTTAAATTATAAAATGATGGTGAAAAACAATAATTGGACATTCCTAAAAGTCTCTGCGTGACATTTGATATTTAAATATATTTTACTGTTGCTGTATTTTTACAGTAAAATATATCTAGCAACCACAGCTAACATTTTTGTTTTTACAATGTTTTTCAAACTTGCAAACCCTGACCCAGTGTAACCCTAACTGTAAACATAACCAGAGTCACTATTCAATAATTAAATGACTGACAAACCCAGTTCCCCTTTTGTGTTTCACAGAAAAAAGAAAATAATTCAGGTTCTGAGCGAGCGAGTAAATAATCACAATATCAATATTTTTTTTGGGTGAACTACTCCTTTACGTAAATGCCTCTTAAGAAACCCGAAACCAGCCCAAATATAAAGGGCTTTCTTAAAATTGATTAGTCAATGTTTAAAATATATTTAGCAAATCGCTAATTCTGAATCAGTTTAGTGAAAAAGACAAAACAGATATGTTTCAGTTATCTTATTGTTTACAGAAAAGCCGTCCTCAGACGGGAAGTGAAGTGTGAAAGTTTTCAGTAACTCTGTCTGCTGTCTGTCTGTTGGCCTGAATGAGATATGCATTCTGTGGAGTTGAGATTGGAAAAGTCCAGTGATGTAACAGCTGTTAAATGCAGGCATTCCACATCTCCATTTTTCCTTGCTAACACTTTCCCTGCTGAGCTTTCCCTCGGTTTCTCTGCTCTAAGTTCCAGCACTCTGATTACAAACACTGATGAGGCAGACAGTCAATGAGGACTTTTGTTAAACTGTCGCTGTGCCAAAAATAGACCTCTTTCCAAGACGAAAGCATCTGCACAGTGTCTGTTCAAATTAAAAGCCATGGCTATGAGGTCATATCCCTCAATGAAACCTAAACTGGCTAACTGTTAGGGCCCATCAACTTGATGGTAGGGGAAAGTCTTTCATGGTTGCACAAATGACTGACTCTGGAGAGGTCTTTACACTGGTCCATCTTGCTGTTGCTTTGCCCAGATTGAGTAGTTTGCAAGAAAGGAGAGTCTTAAAATCTTCAATGGTTCTTTTAAAGAACTTCTTTTGCTCTTTTAAAGTTGGCTTTATGTTCTGGTTGTAACATTATAGGTTCTTTAGGTCTCCATATTGGTTTCCTGGGTTTGTTGATGGATAATTTATATATGATTTTCTAAAGAACTTTAAGGATGTTTATGCTTCATCACTGAAAACTGTGAATCTATTTATTTCAATCTGTTTAGGGCTGGGTCAAAATAGAAATGTTCTGATGCATCTCGATCCCGATATAATTTCATAAAATCCCAAGATCAATCTTTTACTCTCTGTTCATCCCTATAAAATGTAAGTAAATGACTTCCATAAATGACCAAATGTATGTTCCCCGTCTGTCACTCACTTCGTCGTTGTGTCGAAGAAGCGACACTAGGGGTCTCCCTTTAGAGTCTTGCACATCTCTGAACTTGAGAAAAGGCCAATGAGAAATTGGCAGACAGAATTTTCATGTCCCTCCCCCGGACATACGGGTATAAAAGGAGGAAATCATGCATCTGTTCATTCAGATTTTGCACTGAGGAGCCGAGAATGAGGTTTGCCATAACAGTGGCTCGGTTCAGCATCGTGGCCAGCATCTCATTCCCTCCATCAGTGAACGGAGGTTAAAACAGTAACCTAGACATTTGCCATCTGTCGCTCACTTCGACGTTGTGTCGAAGAAGCGACACTAGGTGTCCCTATTCAATCACGCCATGCACTAAACCATGTACGTGCGCTGCTGATGCAGGTGCGGGCAGGCAGTTGCTTGCTAAAGCGACAGGCTCCGTCAGACTGCACGTACCCTTCCCCAAAGCCCCATCAAATTTTCTAACTTTTTAGGTTCCCGGCACCCAGAAGGGGGATCAAAGCGACGTGCTAAGCAAGGGACCAGGCCACGCCAGCCGGACCTTTTCTCTCTCTATGTTTCTCGCATAGAGTCAAAGTGGCTGGGGCATATTAAAGGAAATTTAAACGAGTTTCCTATGATGTCAGGTGGTACGAACATGCTTGGTTTTAAGGGGTTGTTCAGACTGAACATGCATACAGTACATAGCATATAATACAACTCAGGTGTCTCGAAATTGATTGTGAGCAGACGTTGGCATTCTTTTTTAACCCGACACGATGTCTAAAACTGGGCGCGCCTGTGTGTGCCACTGAAAATACAGCAAGACATGGTGTAATGGTCAGAGACGTCAATCTAATGCATGTTTTCAATGAAACATAATGGATGGATGAAAAAATGCATTCAGTGTGAATGGCCCCTAGTGGAACCTTTATTTTGGTAGGTTGTTATAGAAACATAACAGGACAGACAATGCTGTTAATACACACAAAGGCCTGTGCTCTCTGTCTCTCCACCCATTCTATTTGTGTCCGAGCTGCATATACTCGGTAAGACCCAATATCCTGTTTTGGCTGTAAAATAGTTGTTTTAACCTTTGACCCTTCTGCCCCATTTGTGAAGGAGAGAATGAACAATATTCCAGTGGCCAAATCCTAATACAGGACAATCAGGCTTGAACTTGAGCTGGAAAGTCAGAGAGAGAAGGTCCTATCCCAATTAAGTTAGTTTCTCTCAAAGTCAAGGTGGACAGATGGTGGTAGGGTGTTGCAGCCGATGGTGTTGCTCTTGCCTTTTGTATCTCCTGTGAGATCATCCAAATGTAACAACTGTCCTTTTTATAAACCCTACCTCTCTCAGAGGAACTAGCCTTCCAGTACCAAACGCAAGCTAACCATCCTCTCAAATTGTCTTATCTGAGAGCAGCGGAGTGTGTATCCTCATCACTGAAGGAATAGTTCACCCAAAAATGGTAATTTTCTCATCATTTACTCACCCTTATTTCATTTTAAATAAAACTTCTTATGACTTCTTCCTCCCTTCAAACACAAATGGTGATGTATGGAAGATTACTCAACAGTTTATATTTGATGATTGTTGGTTGTTGGTACTGCAATCTGATTGGACTAGAGCCATTTCAGGAGTGCTGATATTCAGTCCATCAACACTGGAACACTTTACTATTTGTACCACTTCACTGTTCATGGCTTTCTCAATAGTGATGGGGATTTTGATTCATTATTTCAATCACTTATTCATTCGGTGACCACTTCTGGTGATTGAATATTTACACCTGTTGGGGGTGAAACGTGAATAATAATAATATATAATAATAAAGTATCGGCATCTAACTGTGCTGATTTTTGCCGATAAATAATAGTTCCAAAAACCTTTTAGTACTGATATATTGGTAAAAATGATGTATCACTTTACCTCAAACTGAATTATACCCAAATAAATCGGCATCAAATAAAATTGAAATCTGTATTGAGCCCAGCCCTAATGGGGAACGTGATTATCAAGGAAGTTGAAGAAACATGAGTAGGTGGTGACAAATGAGTGTATTTTATTTTATGATAGAGTCATTCAATCTTCAACTCAACTGATTCGTTAAAACACATTTTAGAGTCATTCACCACCAACGCAATGGAAGTGAACAAGAACAATCTGTTCACTTAAAAATACTGTATATGGATCAACAACACGCTTGATTGTGTGGTATTGGTTAAATATCCTTGCCATTCATTTAACCTTAGCACACCTTTATGGTGCTTTTTTGGTCAGTAAATAATGGCCTAATTTTCATTATTGGATAAACTATTCCTTTGACATCTACTGTTGCTCCAGATTTGGCAATGTTAAATCAGCAAACAGAAGAACAAAGGCTTGCCGTGACCCGGCACATGAACCAGGGTAACGTCGGATGACACAGATGTGAGCAAATTCAATTACACAGGCTCCAAAGTGCTGCAGGCACAGGAGGGAGAGCAAAGAGGGTGATGTGACAGAAATTAAGCTTGTTACAAACTAATTTCAACTTCGCTTCATCGAAACATGCCTTACCACTCCCTCTCCCTCTGTCTCTCTTCTCTCACTAGAGGCATTTACATATCCCAGGTAAACTGGGGAATAAAGACAGCGGATCCAATTAATCCTCTTGGGAGCTAATTAGTTACAATTAAATTTATGCTTCACTTGTTGTACAGGAGTGTGTAGTAAACACGTAAAGAAAATGTAAAACTCGCCAGTTTTTCACACAAAGTATTAATGTATTCTCACGTAAATAAAAACACTGAACGCACTTTTGGACAGGCAGATTTTCATTCATGGGTGATTCTTACGAAGCCCATCAAGAAAATGATTATTTATTAATAGTATTATTATATATTTCACAAAAACATGTCTTAAAATGGTTATTTTATATATTCTGCTTTTAGTGAATCAGTACAAAATATACATTTTAGATTTTAACATTCTCTTTGCAAATAGAATTGAATAGAAGAAGAACAAGGAGCCCAACAACAGATGGTTTTGCCCCCACTGAGCCCGGATCTCAACATCATTGAGGCAGTTTGGGATTAAATGAAAAGTCAAAAGCAATTGAGTAAGCCTAAATAGATAGAACAACTGTAGAACGTTCTCAAAGATGCTTGGTACATCCTATCTGCCAACAACCAAGAAAAACTGTGTCCAGGTGTACCTAGGTGAATTAGTGCGGTTTTAAAGGCAAAGGTTGTCAAACCAAATATTGATTTAGCATTTTCATGTTTACTGGACTTTGCAACCGATACACAATTTCAGGAGTGTGTATATTAATACATTTCTACTGACATTCAAACACACAGGTGCATCAAGTGCCTCTATACTGTCGTCAGCCATTAACTTTGATTTCCGTGTGTCACACCATCCCACAATGTGTCACTTCCTGTTAACATTCAGAGAGAGATCGAGCCAGCACAGGGCGCTCTGTCACACCTCACCTCAGTAACAACAAACAAACAAAAGACAAGAGAAAAGACACCGGAAGACATGAGGAGACACAAGGAGATGCGGGAAGACAGATAGAGACAAAATAGATAGAGACGGCACATGCATGCATAAATAACAGTGTTAACCCTTAAGAGTTTAATTTGTAATAACTACTAATAGTCTACTATTCCAAATTTAGAAAATGATAAACATACTTGAAATAAACATTGAATGGCCATAAACAGTGAATAGTGACTGTGGCTAATATTCTGCCTTCCATCTCCTTTTGAATTCCACAGAAGACAGGTTCAGAACAACATGAGGGTGAGTAAATTATGACATACTTTGTATTTTTTGGTAAGCTATCCCTTTAAAATATTAACGTCAACATGAATTTTTACTATGTTAAAAGGAATATTTCACCCAAAAATTGTAATTCTCACATTATTATCTCTGGGTTGCACGATTTGGACAAAACAATGAATAAATAGATAAATAATGTTGCCGCTGCTTTGATATCAATTACAAAAGAAAAAATAAATAGATAAATTACATTAAACAGCAGCTCTCATGTTGAACAAGGTGTTAAAACGACAAACTAGTAAATAATGCCTTTTGACCATAATAAAGTCATGATTTGCCCATGCCAATATCAGAGTTACTCTCTATAATTTTCACACTTAAGTCCTCATTAAGAAATCACTTATTATTATTAGGGCTGTCAATTGATTACAATTTTTAATCGAATTAATTACATGATGTCCTGGTTAATTAATCGTGAATAATCGCATATATAAATATTTGCTGAGAAAGCCCCTCATATAACAATAATTCAATATATAATGATGAAATAATGATACATAGTTATCTTTAAATATTAAAAAATTATATATATATATATATATATATACAGATAATTAAAGTGTATTACATTCTTGTGGCAGAAGAGTTAATCATTGATAAAACAAGACAAAAAGTGGCTTTAGAATACAATGTATTGTTTACTACCATATTATTGATCATAATCCAATCATTGGCACACAATCCATTTCACAAGTGAATTTGTCAATCAGTTGGAGATTTATTATGAGGGCTTGTTTAAGGACCCGTCAATTTACACCTGCGTCAGACATGCTTGAGTAGTGTCTCGGGTGCGTTGCATCATAAACATAAAATGTTAAGGTCACTGTGTCAAGTTAAATATAGTTAAATATTAGAACACATCTTGAGATCCCTTAGTTCGAATTTGTACTCCATCAAATGTTTTTAATGCAAGAACATAACGAATGTCTGTTTTGTGCTGTCTGGTTATTTTCTTCACTGTATAAACTGTGCGTTGCCCATACATCTGAAATTACAATTACTGCCCTCTGGCGTAAACGGGTGGTACTACAAGGTTGCATTTCTCAGGAATCTTCCTTATTACAATCCGGGGGCATTGCGATTAATTGCGTAATTTTTTTTTTACGCGTTATTTTTAATAAAATTAATCGCACTGAATTTACGCGTTAAATCGACAGCCCTAATTAACATTATTATTATTATTATTATTGCATTAAACAATTGTAATATATTGCTGTCATAATTTTGTGGGCGGTAATGCTTTATGGTCTCAAGCCTTTATTTTGATGGAAATAAAAAATGTTGTCAACAGCATTGGCAGGCGCTGGTGCTTCTTCCATACACTCTTATATTTTCCTCGGTCCAGAAAACTCAGGTGCTATCGGCTTACTTTAAATTTTTTTAGACACTTGTGATGGCTAAACATACTTGAAATTATGCAAATGTACTACTGAATTAAATCGGGAGTGCTTTAAATATAACGCGGTCAGCGCATGTTAGTGACGTGCACTAATCGAACTATACAAGATCACAGAACCGCTCTGAGACCACTGAGAGTCTGCTGTAACACCAAGCTGCATGCAAATGTTTAGGCATCAGACTTGCATGGCTAATCAATAAATGGCTTAACAGACAGCATTGTTGAATGAATGAAACTCTTCAGGAAACTGGTCTCAGAACAGTTTGAACGGCACCCGATTTTCATCCTACCTCCAGTGTCCGAATGTAGCGTTTTCCAGCTTTCTGACGTGAGCCTCTTGTAATCAATCAGAGTGGTGCACTTTCAAGACATCCGCTACTCAAACTTCTGCACATCTGTATTTCAGCGCATGCTCGAAAGTAAAACAGTGATTGGTCAGTGGTGAACTTCTGAAGAGAGCGTGAATGTGATGGGAAAGCTGAGTTGAAAAAATTATTCAAAAAAGCTTGTGATTTAGTCTATCATCCATAGACAGCCGATAATGAAAAATAGCCACATTTTGCAACTTTACTTGGCTGATAATTTCTGTTTACTATCTCACTAATATCGCAGACAAATATACTTGTATTATTAACCATGAAAGTCAGAAAACGTGGTTGTGGTTAAAATACGTTTAACTGTGCAGCCCCACCGTTAAGGCTTGGCTCCATTCTGCTTTGGAACACACACTTTTCACAATCCAAACAATTTCCAAGAGATAAAATAAAGTTTCAGTCACCTTTTTTTCTCTCTTGTTGAATATTCACTTAAACAGAGCATCTCATTACGGAAGTAAAATGTGTTGTGAACGCTTTTTCATGTTACAACAGTGGTTGGTCGCAGACATCTGATAAAATCATCTCTCAGTCACTTAAATGGACAATATGGAGCAAAAATAGACTGAAAAAAAAAAAAAGGATTTTGCAGCCAAGTGCTGCAGTTTGTCAGACATGGGCTGTGTATATATTATAATGTATTCGAGAATCTCTCCAAGAGTCATTTTAATAGCTCTGACAGGCCATCAAAGTGGGATCTGAAACCCAGAAAATAGACGATCACGACTCTTTTCACACCTTGTCAGTATAAATAGCCTCTACATCAGAAGGTAGAGGGTAAATCTTTCTCTTTTTTCCCCTCACAGAGGGATAGGGCTGTTCACTTGGTACAAGGAGACAGCTGACAGTGTGCTTGCTAAGAAAACTGCCAACTTAAATCAATAGGAATTCATTCTATATGGTGATAATAAGTGAAGAGATTAGTCATGGGAGTTTAGCACGAGTTAATCTGCGTGACAGGGCAGTGTCATATGTCAGAGTAACATAATAATCATGTTCTGCAAGAAAATTGGGTCTATTACGTGGCCTTAACTACTATGCACTAACATTAAATACATACAAGACTATGGTCCCAAATTCCCACATTTGCTGCTATTGAGGTTGAGGTACAGGCAGGTTTAAGAGTAAGGGTAGGGTTAGGATTAGGGGTTAAAGTTAGGTTTTGGGGTAAGGGTTGGGTTTGGGGTAATGCTAACAGTGTAACTACAAATGTAATTAAATGCAAGTACTTTAAATGTAATTACAATGCAACAACATGTATGTACATAATAAGTACCTTGTATCAAATGATTAATTACTGAGTAGTTAAGGCCACCTAATATAAAGTGGGTCCAAAAATTGTGTTATGTGTGTACTTCACTTAAGTACTGATTAATACTAATGAACTACATTTATTTAATGTGTAATTATTGTGAGGAGTAGCTTATAATAACACACTGTTATTGTTAATTATTTGTTGTTGATTTAATATTTATCTAATGCATGTGATCAGAGCCAATGTTTGAAAACCTTGCTGTCTACTTAGGCATCTACCTATCCATCTTGAATTCAAACAGAAATAAAACTTCAAAAGTGACTGATTCGCAAAGCTTTGCATATTCAGCAACTTAACTAACAATTGATTTCAATTGAACTTGGTGCTAGCATGTTGCTTGGCTAGTAGCGCAATCCTCTAAAATGCATACTCAAACACTGGATAAAATACTCAATGTGATGCTAGAATTAGGCCAAAGAAGGTTTCTTAGAAGGCAGCATAATGATGTTCCCTAACATTTGGAACAGTCATTGCATCTTTTATGCCTTAAAATGCAGCCTCACTAGGTTTCGGAAAAGAGTCATGGACACTACTATAAGGTACAACCTAATTTAATTTGTAATATCCCAATGAGACTGCATGCAAAATAACACAGACAATTACGAGTTTCAAAAGGCCCGATGTGGCTGTCAAGCTTAAGTTTGCAGATGTAAATTTGTGCGATGATTTCAAAGAAATCCACATGAACAGCATTAAAGGACACATGAAAGGGGAAAAAGATGCCAAAAGCCTGATTGCAAAAAGGTTACATCATCCAAACAAACCAAGACAAGTTGAGTCTACGCAGACAATTTGCTGCTGCACCAGTATTTTGTTAAGACAATGGGTTGTCTCCACCGCCTAACACTAGTTTCAGCATTCTTGCATGCCGTGTTTTGCTCTCGTGTTAGGAACAGAGACTAAATAGACGCTCTGATTTTCAACAGATTAAGCACTGGAGAAATTTACATGACCAACCAGTATGCACTGTCACACAGACAAAGACAACCTTGAACACCGACTGAACATATAACACAGCTCCAGATGTCTTATTAGATATTCTTAAAACAATTGTTTTAGTTTGCATGAGAAGGAAAAAAAAATCTATTGAAATAGTAATCTACGCATTGGTTTACAAAATACATTTTCTGTAAAAACTAGGGGGAAAGATTTCCATACGAGAAAGAAAAAGAATTGAATTTCTATAAAAGTGTCGGCAAAGACAAAAAAAGAAGAAACGAAAAAAAAAAAAAAAGACAGCAAGAGCGAATGAATAATACAGCAGTTTCATAAACACTGGTAGAGGAATTACATAAAGGAGATGGGCTGGCCTAGACAACAACATCTGGCCGAAGGAATGGATAGGAGGGAGGCACGGAAAGTTAAACTAATTAGGTGATGAAACAAATGTGCCCAAATTAATAATGTTTCTTGAGAAGGTACAGAATGGAAAATGTTTTAGTTGGTCAAGAGTTTGCCTCTGGTTGGACAGCTGAAGCTGTCTAAAAATGAAATGAAATCATGACAAAATTGAGGCATGGAAGTGCATGTGATTGCATAACAGATTTGTGCAGTTGAGGTTATCATTAACAAAGGATGCAGACATAAACTAAATGTGTACAAAAAACATGAATGGTGCCGTGTTTCAGGCCATATATACCTGATTTAACATCTTAGGATTTTTTTCTTTTTTTCTTGCCAATGTCACCTTTGATTGCTCACTGCTTTGGAACAATACGTTTTGTGAAAAGAGATATACAAATAATCTTGATTGAAATAAATTCATACATTTCATATATAAAAAATTATTAGATCTGTATATTTTGAAATAATAATAATACATTCTTATATTTCTATATTATATTTAAAAATAGAAATTATATTTATATTTTATTTTATTAAATATATAAAATGTATGCTATTTTTAAAAGATTCAGCTTTAAAACGATCATACATATACTACTACTACTACTAATTATATAAATACTAATAATATTAATTATCATATATAATATTACATAAATTATAAAAGTCCTTAAACCAATTGTAGAACATACCAAGTGATTAAGGTGTTGAAACGTATTAATTAATATGTTTTATATATTTATATAATACAATAAAGTAATAATATTGTAACGGTTACCCTGTCTTGTTTCACTGTTCCCTCTTGTTTGCCATTTTTGTCACTTTTTGCATTCCTTAGTTTTCACTTTTGGCACCCTTGTAACTCCATAGTCTTGTTTTCCCTCGTGTTCACTGTTCATTGTTTTCACCTGCCCTTGTTAATTTGTCATTTGCTTCTGTTAATCACCTTGTTACCTAGTTTGAGTTCTGTTTGTTCATTGGCCCCTTTGTCCTATGTTTTGTATTTATATCCTGGTTTTTGTTTCAGTCCTTGTCTATCGTTGAATGTTGTTGTGCGTAGTTTATGCTCGCTCCCATGCCTGTGTTCCCATGTTTCCAGTTCCTGTGTTTTCGTGTTTTGTTTTCATTTTGCCCATCGTGGTAGTTTTGTTTGTTCATGCCTGTTTGTTTCCTTTTTATCAATAAACCCGCATTTGGATCCTCATCCCTTGTCTGACTCCGACCTCATTAGTATCAAATATGAATGTATAAATATTATTATTATTTAATATAAGAATATATATATATATATCCAAAAAAAAGTAAAACAGAGTTTAGGCTATTTGGCTACAGTTCAAACTTAATCCATACATTGAAAAAACAAAAACAAACAAACATTAATATACAATAATGCTAGTTACGTTTCATCTTTCTATCAAGAGTTGAAAAAGTGTTTAAATGCAACTCAACATCTGTGTCACATTTCAAACTCATCTTTGAAACGAGCCATACATTTCCGGTTTTGCATTGTCAAACCAAAACCAAATCACTGCTTCTGGTAAGGAGCCTCTTCTACACAAATACCTGAAAAATGTCTCAGGGAACGATGCCATAAACCTCTGAGCCTGCAAGAAGACCGGGCAGAACACCCAAAACTGACATTTATCAAGAAAACACAAAGAACTGATGGAAAAAATTTACTTCAGAGAGAGCGAGAGTAAAGAACAAAACGTAAACAGAAGAAAAACGATTGCCAAACTTTTTTGTCCTATGCCTTTTCCATCTGCACAGATACGTGCTGGAGCCATTGCAGCTGGCTGCCTGAAAAATAGGGAAAAATTGTCCAATTTGAGCTGGTCGTTAGCAGTTCGGAGCAGTGCATTCCAGATAAATGAGCGGCCGCCTCAGGTATGGCAGCAGATTCTCTTAGAGCATTCCTGAGGGACCGGGCCTGTATTACGGCACCCCCTTAGCCATGACTTCGATCTGCCTGCCATGCCCAGCCTGGCTACAGCAGAGGTGACCTTGCCTCTCCGCTCCTGCTGGGGATCTTATTTTAACCATTACACCACCCTTTTTTTACATAAAAACACACACTCTCACACTACTAGTACTTTTTGCCCTGTTACTACCTCAGCTACTAAATTAAGGCATAATACATTTTTATAGCATTTTATAAAACTCTTAAAATATATCTATTAAAACCTTGTTTATAAGAACTGTTTGATATAATAGCAGTTTTACACCAGGATATAGAGCATAGAAAGCGAGAGAGAAAAGGAAGGAAGGAGAAAAGGTAAAAGAGAGAGAGCATAGCGTAACAGCTAGCTCCGTCTGTTTTGGCTAGGTGAAGGTTAGAGAATGCAGTCCATTACACACATCTGAGAGGGGCTGAAAGGAGTCAAACACTCAGTGTGGCATTTTAACTCTGAAGTTCCCTCAGTGCAGCTATACTGTGAGTGTGCTGCTGGGACACTCTTGATCTGAGGACATTCTCTGTGGGCATTTAGAGAAGTCATGCAGGCTTCCAGCAGGTGAGGATACAGTCTGTGCCACTGGCAAATGAGCAAATAAACACTAGCATGTTATATCCAGCTTGATGGATGGATGGAATGGATGGATGGATGGAATGGATGGATGGAAGGAATAGATGGATGGATAGATGGATGGATGGATGGATGGAATAGATGGATGAATGGATGGAATGGATGGATGGAAGGAATAGATGGATGGATGGATGGATGGATGGATGGATGGATGGAATAGATGGATGGATGGATGGTTGGATTGGATGGATGGATGGATGGATAGATAGATGGATGGATGGATGGACGGACGGACAGACAGATGGAATGGATGGATGGATGGATGGATGGATGGAATAGATGGATGGATGGATGGATGGAAGGATGGAATAGATGGATGGATGGATGGATGAATGGATGGATGGATGGATGTATGGATGGATGGAATAGATGGATGGATGGAATAGATGGATGGATGGATGGATGGATGGAATAGATGGATGGAATGGATGGAATGGATGGATGGATGGATGGAATAGATGGATGGAATAGATGGATGGATGGATGGATGGATGGATAGAATAGATGGATGGATGGATGGAATGGATGGATGGATGGATGGATGGATGGATTTTAGGCTTTTCCCTACTTCACGAATGAACAACGCTAGAGTAAATAATCAATGTCCTTTTATTATGATTTTGGTCGGAATTTGAGCAGAAAAAGAGGCAGAACTTTTAGCAGCCTCCGGAGTCGTATCTGGGTGCCTCCAACAGATGTACCTTCGTTGAAATCTGTCTGCCAGATGTGTTCGGCATGTGACCCCCATTACACCAGTGCTTTATACAGTTTGATCAGCTAGCAAATTCAAAATCTACACATTTGTACAATCTAGTCTCATAAGAAGTTGTAATAATAGTATGAAATGGAGAAATCATAAGAAATCGCACAAGTGGGCTTATACACAATGGTACGACTTTAACTTTTAGACAAACCAATGAACAATGTTATAAAATGTTTTCCAGAGTTTAACCCCAAACACAATCCAACACCTAACCATGTAGTCTAACCCCTTACCCAAGCCCTAAACCTTATCATAATTTCAGTAGGGAAATACACTTTATGTACCACCAATAAAAAAATACAAATGAAATAAAAAAATATCTGGGCTTTGAACGAGACGTATTATAGGTTGATGACATTTATAAGTCATTGGTATTGCATAAATAAGTATGTTCAAAGACATTCCCTTTCTTAAAATATAGTCTTGGCGAGGTGGCTTGCTTAAATTTGAGGGCTGTGTTTTATTTAATTTGAAATTTAGTTTCTTGATTTTTTGTTGGCCTGTCTGGGAATTAAAGTTGTCATTTTTGTACAAGCCAAGTCGTACGATATCTTACAATTCTGCCATCTCCTTCAAATTATTAGTTGTTATAAGACTATGTTGCATTTGTAGAGTTTTATGGCTAGTCAAGGTTTCTTGGAATAAAAACAATTCAATTTAGCTTTACATGACAGTTTTTTGTTACTGTACCTTTAAAATGTTTATATGAAATTGACCATGGTTATGATTGGCTAACCTCTGCATAATGGCATGATTCACGTTAAAACTTTCTTTTGAAATAAACCTTCTTCATATACACTATGGCTGGTTATCGCCAAGCACCTTCCTATTCAATTCATCTTTCAAAACGTATGTCACGATTCTGTATATTGCGATGCATCACAGTATTATAATTGGATCATGACTGAGAGAGCTGGGTCTGTGTCTGTGAGAGAAATATTAATTTGGCAGCTTCGGTTTCAATCTCTCTTGTGATTATGACCATGCTAAGAAATTGCTTGAGAGTTTGTGCCTTTTTAGATGACCTGCTTCTTCATTATTGAACTGAAGGATGTCTGAATTATCTGAATATGAATACATGATAGGAATACACAAAGAGATCAGTAAAATATCGAAACAAGGATCCAAAATATCAATACAATATCGTGAGAACAAGTATCACGATATATCGATAAATGATATGTGTATCAGCACAGCACCTTCTCTCACATTACCTTGTCCTCACTGTCATTATCTAACATCAGATCAAATCAAATCTATTTGTATCTGTGCAATGCTGATTTCCTTGTCCTTTTTTCCCCACTAAGCTCTAACAACAAACAGAGGCTTTGCTCTTACTCGCCAGTCTGTTAGTTTATTTGGCCTGAGCTAAGCTCTTCTGGTCTGGGTATACTTTACTAGCCTGGATGCGATACTGGAGTGCATTTAATTCCAGATATTCTACAGGAATATTTTTTCCCACCATAAGAGGGGGTTTAACACCCATGAACTGCCATTGGCGGCCCAGCCAGACCGGAGAGAATGAAGGGATGAGACGCAGAGGAGATTCTTTTTTAACCAGAGCCAAAGCCTTGCTTTCCTCTGATCTCTCAAGGCTGCCTGCAGTGCTCTGTCATTTTCTCTTGCTCTTTTTCTCTGTACACACATGTATTTCATTCTTTAGGTTTATCATTCTTTGTTCATAAATCTAAACGTCAAACACAGGGTCTCGTTCACTAACAACTGCATACAAGTGTTCTTACTTGTGTGCACAGAAAACAGATTCACAACATATTTTTCTTTTTACCCTTGTGACTATTCTAAGGGACCATCCTCACTAATATTTTTATTTTTAAAATGCATACATTTTGGTACATTAACACCTATAATCAACACTAGAGCATTTTGAAAACACTCTCCATTGCTGCATATTAATACCGTATATTACTGTATAAACTATATACAGTGTATCCACCTGAGACCCAAGTGCAACTGCGGTGTGCAATTTCCATTTCCCTATTTTATTTGAAACTAGTAGCCTCTAGTAAATGGATTGTTTTTTTGGAAGAGTGAATAGTTTTCATAAAAAATGATGTCCTCTTATGGGGAGAGTGGGACTAAGTTGTGAAACTTAAATAATACCAACCTATATAAAGTCAGGTTTTTTTAATCAAATTGTTTATTATGTTTCCAGGAGTGTTGATTATTCATGTTTCTGAGACGTACAGACATTACAGCTGATTTTCTGTAAAGCTGCTTTGAAACAGTGTGTATTGGGAAAAGCACAAATAAAAAACAAATTATTTGACATAATTTGACTTTTATATTTACATTTATGCATTTTTATCCAAACACATTTAATGTTTACATTTTATCAATGTGTTTGTTCCCTGGGAACACATGATCTTGGCGTTGCTAGCACCATGCTCTACCAGTTGAGTTTGAGGAACATCCTTTAATGTAACAAGATTTCTCTTTTCTACTTTGGCAACAAAAGCTCAATATTAAATCTGATTCAAAGTAATTGGCAGAATCGTCCAATCACAGCCAACCATGTTAAAATAAAATAATACATTACAAATTCTTAATCTATGTACTGATTACCATTATCCCATATCTATCAACCATGTTGAGTGGTCCAAACAACATCTGCAGGCTGAAACTAAACTTTTGGTTGGATTATAGGAGTGAATGCACTTGGCTTCATAGGAAGTTATAGGATGCTCCCTTGCACCCCATATTTAGTGAATGACTTAACCTCCAATATAATATAATATAATATTATTTTAGAAAATATAGCCCCATACATTTGTATTATTGTTGACGTTGTCAATAATGTCGACTAATCTTTTCAGCCATACTTCCAACACATTGGAAAGGACTTCTCATTGGTTTATGCATGGTTTCTTAGCAACATTTCAAACCATCATCCTAAGGGTTGCTCTGAGGCTAGAGGTGAGAAAGATCTGAGTGGACCAAGCATTAAATTGCCATGTGGCAAAATCTGAAACAAAGTAGCCAAAAAGACAAATCTTTAACTCCTAAAATGGACACCAACTACACATTTTCACTCCACGTTTGTGTACAGAACTATTTATGTAAATTGCAGTTGTTCAATTAGCACTAGTACTTTAAAATATGCAAATGCGCCACGCAAAAAAGAAGGATGGGCCACACTGTGTGTTCCACCTCTCATCTTAATACCCAATTATAACCCTTAAACAGGAAGACGACAAACTGAAATCTCCTCCTCATCAGGAAGACATGATCTCAGTAATCTTTGTACTGAGTTCCCGGCTGTTCAAGTTCGGGAGAAATAACAGAATAATAATCAACATTCTGGGTCCTCAGCCTTAGTGTTGGGAGATGTTAACAGAATAACAGTAACATTCCAAAGTCCTGAGTCCCTGTCCAGAGGGTCGTTAACAGAGCACACTTCTATAACACTTCTTGGTTCTGGTCTCACTCCATGAGAGAGAGGATAACAGATCATTCAACATTCTTAGTCTCCATCCGAGAGACAGTGGAAAATGGACCAAGCAACAAGTCTCACTATAAGAGACTATTGCAATGCCAAGTTCGGAATCCCTTTACCAGGGAGATAAATACAGCAACCAGGTTTAGCTCTGGTGAGCAAACCTTCTCTTTAAGTTTTGTTGGCAATTAATTGATAGTCTATGTATTCCATTATAAGAGTGTAGTCCATCATTAGTTATTTATTCTTGTTTATATTTTTGTAAATAAAACGCATGTTATTACAACTGTGTGTTCCTTGTGTTGATTATACAGAAGAGTTTTAGGCCAAATTGTACAATTACTTCAGATTATTCAGATGACCAACTCATTATTGTGGTTCAATATAAAGAGAATACTGTAGATAAAGAGTTTTCAGATATCAGAATAACATGATATATTAAATACTTGCTACCTGATACATTACGCACAGTCCATTGCACATAGCAAAAGACAAACGTCATGCCTCGTAAAACCAATTGGCATCGGTTTGTGGGACACAGCAAGCCTTCAACTCATTATCCCAAATAGCTAGTAATGTCACAACTCTAAATGGATTCTTTGATACTCGAGAGGACCAATTCATTTTCTCAATCAAACCAATTTTCTTATGATTATTGATTTTCATTGTTGCGAAAAATATAAACCTTGATGTGGTTTACGCAGACCCCTTGTTTTGTTTGCTAAATGCAAAGCACATCTTTCATGTAAGTAATTGTGTTTTCTTATGGCAATCCAGAGCTGAGACTCTGCCATTTTTGCTATATGCAAACAAAATTGCAATGTCAAATTGGGTGTAGACTCCCCAGCTACAAATAAATGGACTGAAATATAGTGAACTGAATCAATTATTGCTTTGAGGTCAGAAAATATTAAAATAATTTTCCCTCACTAATCACAGATTATCATTTGCCGTGAAAGTGATCAAATGTTTTGCCATGTAAAATGTGTCCTGAAAAATCTTTCAATATTACAAAGTTTTTTTTTTTCAGATCTGGCTGCAAGTGCATGCCTTATGTATGCAAGCACATTTTTTTTTTATCCATATTTTCATTTCCTTAAGGAAATACCAGAGCTTGAAAGGGAGAATATGTTTTCTTCTTTTAAGTTTTAGGTAAGCTTCGTTGTGTGTGTGTGTGTGTGTGTGTGTGTGTGTGTGTGTGTGTGTGTGTGTGTGTGTGTGTGTGTGTGTGTGTGTGTGAGAGAGGGTGTAAATTTAATGTTGCATCAGAGCCACTTTTCCATTGTCTTGACACTCAGCACGCATCTTGTTTTCTCTCGGCTGTGCACAAGAATTAACACATAATAAGATGGTTTCTGTGTCGCTTTTGCAGTGTAAAGGCAGCTATATATGGTAAAACAGATTCAAGGATGAAAAGACCAATCTTAATTCAGTATAAACTATACATCAGTATGCAAATATTCGATTTAGAATATTGAAAATTAAATCAATGAAAGTCAACACACGATTTTCAATAACCTAACATTTCTTATAAAGCTTAACATATAAAAATAGATAGCACACCAAAGGGTGCTAACGTTCTTCCAAAGACTGAACTTTCTTGCGTAAAAAAATGTTCTCAAGATGTGTCTTCAAAAGTTAAAGTTCTTCACAACTGACGTTGTGTCTTAAAATTGAAACACTCATGTGCTGGGATACAAAGCCTGCTCTGCAAGCACTGAAATGAAACAAGTGTTGTTTAGTTGTGGAAAAAGTCAGTTAATGGCAGAGGTGGGGGACTCGAGTCACATGACTTGACTCGAGTCTGACTCGAGTCACAATTTTCAGGACTTGTGACTTGCTTGATTAAAGTACGAAAATGACTTGACTTGACTTTGACTTGAGAACAAGTTACTTGAGACTTGACTTGACTTGAAGTGGAAGACTCGACAATGACTTGAACTTATAATAAACAAACAGCAATACAATTAATAAAAATATATATATATTGTGACGCCAGCATCACTATTGGCATCTGTGCTGCTCAATTCAAACCGCGCCAAACATGGCAGACAGTAGTCGAGCTCCACAAATGGCCTCGCTTTGGCTATACAGACTTTGAACTGGACCGTGCCTATAAAAAAGATTTGCCAGTTGCAAAATATGCAAGGCACGTAATATCCGACACTGACAACCACAACGCCAAATTTCGCTTCGACATATCAAGAAGAACCACAAGGAAAGGTAAGAAAGTAATCTCTTTATAGTCAGTTTCACTAAGATCTACGTTATAACGCTTACTAATGTAATGAATTAATCTTTTCTGTTTGTAATAATTTGGCCTTGATGGCATATTATGTTTTTTTCTTATTAGAAATGTGACCATGGCATTATCATTATACTGTTACGTCTCGTAAATAGATGTAACTTATTGGGGAATTTGACTATAACAGTGGCGTAGCCTGAGTTTTTTAATGTTGATTGGCATCTTAAAATGAGCGGGCAGCTCAATATTACATGTCGGTTATAATGTATGTATTAAATGTGCGCATTTTCAAGTTCGTGGACTGCGTTTGGAAACTATAAAGCATTGCACATAACGTTACTGCATGACAGGCTAACATGGAGATAACAATGTGATCACTATTTTCAGATATTAATGTAGCACAGATATGCATATGATTAATATGTAGCAAATGTATAATAAATAAGATACATAATATATGTATACAAGTTCATCTTTTCTGTGCAAAAATAAATATGTATCGAAAAAATTTACCTCTATTTATTTTAGTAGTGTGACTTGACTTTACTTGAAACTTATCAGGACTTGACTTGACTTGCTTAGGGTGAACCCTTGACTTGACTTGACTTGCTTGATTTATCTGAACTGCGACTTGAGACTTGACTCGAGACTTGATGGTTAAGACTTGAGACTTGCTTGGACTTGACCATGTGTGACTTGTCCCCACCTCTGGTTAATGGAATGCATTTTGAGCATGTTCTTCGATGTGACAATTTTAAAGAACCATAAACAACTTGCAAAAGTTCAACAAACACCGGAACAAACAATGAAGTGGCTATGTTTCTCAATCTCTCATATCTTCTCTAATAGAGTGTAGGTGCTGCCCTTTTTCTGCTCCCCAGCCTGGTCCTCTGGTGTCTTACAGGATGTTTTTTAGATGTCGAATGTGTGTGCTTCCTGTCAGAGCAGGAACTGTGTGGAACCCTGAAATGCAGCAATCCCAGATGGGCGTGTTCAGCCACCTTACTATCATGCTAAGAATGCACGTCCTGTCAGCTATTGATCACCCCCACTCTGTTCCTTTTCTACTATTTAGAAAGTACAAATGAGCTGCTTAGCTTCTCCTGCATGTGCTACTACATATTAAAGGCCACCTAACATCATGGGGGAAATTTTTAGATGTATCAAAAAAAAATTCTGTCTTTCCTGCTGAAAAGCAGCTGGCCTTAGCTGGTCTCCCAGCCTGTTCAGGCTGGTCTGGTTTGCTAGTTTTAAATGGGATTAGGTACTTTTCTGCTGGTCAGGTTGGAAAAGAAACTGGCAAACCAGCAAAACAAACAGAAAAACAGTTTAGTCAGGCTGGGAGACCGGCTAAATCAGCTGAAGACTAGCTTGGCCAGGCTGTGAGATCAACTAGATCAGTTAAAGACCAGCTTTGTCAGGTGGGGAGATTAACTAGACCAATTGTGACCCGTCCACGGAACCAGTGACACAAGTCGGCAGCACAACTTGTGAGCAAAATGAGAAACAAGTGTTTTTTTCCAAAATTGGTGATTTCCGCTTTTTTGCAGAATCTGTTAGTTGAGATCATGAAGAAGCCTCTCCATGTTTGAGATAACAGTATAGGTATATTTAAAAGCGTACATTTTGAGGTTGAAATCGGCTTGTTTTTCGGAGATTCTAGCATGCAGTAGGGGCGTATCATTGTCTGTGTGTATTTCCGTACTGAATAGCTGCCGCGCTTTTGCCCCCACCCCAACAGCGTGGCTACTTATTATGCAGCGTCTAGCCGGCTCTATCTGATATCAAAATTCAATGAAGATGGACGCCGCAAAGAATGTCGCAGACGAGCTGAACCGTGGCCGTTACAACGAAAATGTTTTGAAGTACTTCTTCGACAAGCCGGATGCTTATGAACAAGTGTACACTGATTCTGAAGACGATCTGAGCGACGATGAAAGTGGAATGTCACTTTATCAACCAACCACCTGAATTTAGTTTTACATTCTTGTATGAAAAGCACTCAGTGTACATAAGAGTTGCCTATACAGTTTTATCGGTAGATGCTAAGAGACATTTATTTATTACCTGTTTGCAAACTTTTTTTTTCTTTGATGGCACATTTTCCTGATCTTTTGCTCCCCTGTGCTTTACAGGGGGAGCTTTACAGGGGTATGGCTTATCTAAATGAGATGTAAATGAGCCCTATTGTCACTCCCAGCAGCAGAGAGAGGTGAGAACTGCACAATCTTTTGAGGCCGTTTTCTACCCTTTTAGCTTTTTTGAGTGCCCACCTTCAAATGGCCACAACTTCTCCAAATATTGTCAGATTTCCATGTGTTACAAATCGTTGGAAAGCTTGGAGACTACACTTTCAGAATATGTGAATAACTCAAAATGCCCCAAAACCGACTTGTGTCCCTACTTTCCGTGATCGGTCACAATTTAAGAACCGCTTGGCCAGGCTGGGTATAAGACTATATTGGTCCGGTGAAAGACCAGCTGATGACCAGCTTGGTCAGGCTGGGAGCTCAACTAGACCAGCTGGGCTAGGCTAGGAGACCAGCAGAACCAGCCAAACAAGCTAAAGACCACCTTGCCTAGGCTGGGATATAGACTAGACTACCTAAAGACCAGCTTGGCTAGGCTAAGAGACCAGCAGTACAAACTATACCAGCTAAAGACTGGGAGATAAACTAGTCTTGCAGACAACCCGCTTGGTCAGCCAGGGGGATCAGCTAGCCAGATCAATACCAGCTTGATCAGGCTGAGAGATCAACTAGCATGTTGAAAACCAGCTTGGCTAGAATGAGAGACCAGTTATACCAAGATCAGCTCGCCCAGTCTGGGATATAAACTAGCCAGCTGAAGACCAGGTTGGTCATGCTAAGAGATAAACTAGCAAGCTGAAGGCCAACTTGGCTAGGACAGGAGACCAGCTATACCATCAGAAGACAATTAAACTATTGTAGGATGGCTTAATCTGTGTCTGTTTCTCTCTCTCTTTCTTGCCCGTCTCTCTCTGTCTCAGGATCAGAAGCTGAAAAAAATCTGGGTCATGACCTTTCCCAAGATATGATGAAAATAATTAAATGATATGAAAAAATTAACAAAGGGTTGAGAACGAGTAATCCTGCCCCAGTTGCAACCATGGTGCTCTCTGGCTTACATGATCTCTGCAACTGAACTTTTTTCAAAAGAATTCTAACAATTTTTCCTTCCTTTCATAATCAGAGTATTCAATTTTAAAAATTGTATCTGCCCTAGAAAAATAATTATTGTAAAAGTAGCTATTGTGGTGAACAATCGAACCAGATGACATTCCAGGAGCCAGTTTATGGCAAAACCCCTCTATAACTGTCAATGCATAGAAGAGTGGCTCCATTTTGATTGGATAGTGGCAAGACCAACACAAACAAATACCAAGAACAGCCATCAGATAAGCTGCTCGGACAACTACCAGATGCTTCAGAAAGTAAGGCCACAGACCTTCAATTATGTTGGAAAATACTTTTCATTGGTCCATGAGAGGTTTCTTACCAATCTCTCAAACCACACATCCTAAGCAGGGCCGGTTCTAGACATTTGGAGGCCCTGGTCAAAATGTATGTTCGAGGCCCCCCGCCATGCCCTCCTCCCCTCCACCTTTTAGAATTCACGAGTTCACACTTACATCAAATTAAATAGAGTAAAGATTATGCGTATTTGGCATGGGGAGGTCCAGGGGAGGGCTCCAGGCTCTGAATTTTGGCCAGATTTACACAGTATTGCATTGTATTTTGGATTGTGTTGTTTACATCCAATAAGAGATTATTAAAAATCAAAGTGAGGAGATGGGGGCCGTGGAGGGATGCTGATAAACTGTCAATGAACAGAGGTAAGTCTGCAGTATATATACCTCTTATCTCGTTGATTATCTGAATGTGCTCCTCCCGAACTTTGTTAATAAAACATAATTTAATAAAAAAGACTTGAAAACAAATATGATTCCTAACCATTTTATTTATACAAAACCTGTTATCAGTATTTTTATATTTTTACTTAAATGTGCACATTAATGTAACTTTAATTAAGGTAAACAAATCATCTGAAAAGTCATCTTTTTTTTTTTTTAGCAGTCAGGAAGTTTTTTGCAGTAATTTGTTCAGTAATTTATTTATGGTAACACACTAACCCACTATTTGGGATAATGAACAGTTTTGTTTTTGATAGACTAAATATAGTCATATTAGAGAAATACCTTATGATACACAAATCAGCTGCTAGTGGAAGTGAAAAGACAAGTTAATTTCGTCAACTGTAATTGTGTGCTTATTCATATGCTTAAGATTGCATATTTATTTTCAATAAATATTGCAGAAGTATTTATGATTGGAAAACGAAAAAAATGATGTCTATTATGGTCTACAGTCTATTATGATAGACTAGAGCAGTTAATGTAATTTAATTTAATTTTTTTTTTAATTTAATTAATTTAATTTTAATTTTAATTAATTTGACCAATTGTCACACATTATACATACATTTCTGCATATACATGGTGAAATTATTTATTTTTCACATATCCCAGCTAAGCTGGGGTCAGAGTGCAGGGTCAGCCATGATACGGCGCCCCTGGAGCAGATAGGTTCAAGGGCCTTGCTCAAGGGCCCAACAGTGGTGTCTTGGTGGTGTTGGGGCTTGAACCCAAGACCTTCTGATCAGTAACCCAGAGCCTTAACCGCTGAGCCACCACTGCCCAAGGCTAAACATCTGCGTTTTAGAAGATATACAGACTGTTTTAAAACATAATAAACAATGCTTTAGTATAGTGCGTTTGCTCTTTGACTGACAAACTTTACTTTTTCTGTAGTATTTTGCGAGTCAGCTCCTGACTAGGGCTGGAAATCGATTGTAGCTACATACGCTCGGATTCAAAGTGTCAGAAGTGAATTCAGTCCATCAACGGTGCTCGCGCTCTTTTGAACTGGAAATAACCGTCAAATGATCTATCTCAAAATGACGCTGATCGTTAGAATCAGTTTATTTTTACAATACATTACAATCACTCAAAAATAGATGATACCTGAATCACGAGCTGCACTTTCTTTGCGTGCCTGCTTAGCCTTACGCTTAACAGCCCCTGAAGGATGAGTTCAGCTCGCGCCATCAGATAAATTTGCAGAAAAGTTGGATTTTATTCATCTACAATCTCTTCATTCATAAATTCAGAGGTTGGGAGTGACTCGCATGTAAACGGTGATATTACTTGGTTTAACTACAGGTGAATGACAATTGTTATATCCAATGGACAAACAGCATAGTATTTTGCTGCTCTTGATTGGTGGATAAGCATGTGTATGTTTTGGAGGCCCTGCCTCCAAGTCCGAGGCCCTAGGCAACTGCCTAGTTCGCCTATAGGTAGCGCCGGCCCTGATCCTAAGGTCTGCCCTAAGACCAGAGGTGAGGAGAACCATAAAAATTCTTCAAGAGCTCTAGAGGCAGCATTAACTTACCATGTGGTAAAAGCTGAAACAAAGAAGCCAAAAAGACAAAACTTTAACTTATGAATCATACATTTTTGCTCCTAACATGGACACCAACTGCAACACATCCTCTCCATGATTGTTCACAGAACTGTTTAGGTAAATTGCAGTTGTTCAATTAGCACAATAGTTCACACAAACTGAATTATGGTGGTATAAATGAATGCATGGATAATTTTTAATCATTCAATATCATGTTTGGTCTCTATATCTTCAAACAAATATCAATAGTATGTTTGAAGAGGTTTGGAAAAGGAACAATGCATAGATGAAACTTTAAAGGCATTGTTTAAACTATGTAACACTTGAATAGCCTTTTACAAGAGTGTTCTCTAAATTTGTTTATGGAATGTTCCTTGGCTTTCATGTGGTCCAGTTTATATGGCCCTGTTTATACCTGGTATTAACATCCATCTCGGGTGATTATAAATCACATTTCTAAATGGGGTGCAAAAGTCAGAAATGGTCAGAGACTGATATTAATCCTAGTTGTAAACAGAGCCTTTAGAAATGTTAGTGGTGATGCAAGAGACAGGTGTAGCTATTTGGAAATCAAGTGCAACTGTAATTGCGTGACTTGTGGATGAATGTTGGTTATTTCCAAGTAAAGCAGGAGGGTAAGTACTTTGGTTTTCAAAGTAAGTTTTGGGGTATTTGATGTTTATTAATCATTTTATATATATAATATTTACTTTATATATTCAAATATTAGGATTGTACTCCTTTCCTTCTATAAGACTACGTTTTATAGGTATGTAAGAAATGTGTTAATACAAGTGTGTGTGTGTTGTCATGTCATGCTATAAGATGACGATGACAGAATTTTAAACATGAACACTTTCAGTGCAGACATCTCTACATATGACTGAACTGATGATTATTTCTGATTTCAGACACAGTGGACATTTTGAAGCCTGACAACATAGAGCATGAAGATTGTGATTTTAAGAGCATGCACTGTAAAAAGTGATTCTGAGTTTTAGTCAGGTGGACAAATACAATCATGTCCTGTCAACTTGCAGTGGCTCACTACACAATATGATAAGTTATAACAACCTCAACTTGAAGGGAAATGGAAAACTTAAAATAACGTGTTCACATAACAACAAAACATAGGTTCTCTCAATTTTCTGCCTCATGCGCATGTGCCAGAAACACTACGTCATGATGACGTACTATATTAACGAATTTGAACAAGACGCGCCATCGCCATTTTCTCCACGAGAACACGACACAAATTGCTGATGCGAGAAAAAGACGAAGGAGCTGTTATTTCACCAACTACAGATGGATTTTTATAGTAAGTATACCCTGATTTGTTCTTTCATGTAAAATGTGGCTTGTTTCGTTTGCGCTCATCGACTGCTTATTGATTGCAGGCCATCACATTTGACAAACTGATTATTAGTAATATTTTTGCTAGCTATACAATGTGTTAGACACCGAGCTGCTGTCGAGACGTGAGCAGAAAGATAAATCGTCTTTGACTAGTATAAGTTAATGTTGGTAAATAGATAAAAAAAAAGTGTACATTTAAGTTACTTCTTAGCGTGTTCTTGATCGGATCTTTTTATCGTTAGAAACACAGAATGACCAGTAAGTTAACGTTAATATCTGAATTTTTTTCAAATGACATACCATACCATAATGTTTTTGAGCACGTGCAAACGGTGCGTCTTCTGTAGGCTTAATTATGTAACTTACCATGATTTTGTATTAATATAATGTCAATTTTTTGTAGTTCATATTCATAATCACTTGATTAAACTTTTATGTCAATTGTGTTACCTGTGAAGCCCTGAAGAATCATGAATTTCAGGATTATGTTATTTATATAAAACATTTTCACATAATAAAAGCTATATTTACAGCACTGCTCAATTTTATATTGTCAGCAACATCATTAGAGTAACATTAAATGCATCTCCAGAAATATAAATTTTTCTATTAGATAGAAAAAGTTTTTTCCTCATAATTGGTATTTGTGAAGTACAATGTTTTAGGGCTGCACGATTATGACAAAAATCACAGTATCTACTAGCACAGTATAACCACTGACAGGTGAGAGACTTTTTATTTCAGCATGCACTTACATCACTGGTAGTTCCTATTTTGCTGCGTTCTTGTTTGAACAATTACGTTACCGTGGCATCCGCAATTATATATTTGAATAGTTGTGCAGCCCTATGTTCAGTGAATATTTCTGTATGTAACATGTATATGTGTACTTGGATTGAGTTTTATTTTTATATATATATATATATTTTTTTTGCAGGATCAGTATAGTGGAAGCAGAAATCGATGAGGTGGTGTTGCAAGATTTGCAGATTTTCCTCGCCCAACCAGCGTGCCCTAATCACACACTACAAGCTTAAACACTGTCATCAGGCAAGTCACTGTCCACTCCCATGCATCTATAAGGATTGTGTATGCACATTTAGGAGTGAACTGTCTCTGAAGAAGCATTTAACCTGCGAACATAGTCAATGTTTTCAAGCCTCCTCAAAATTGCTTAAAGCAACATCAAATGTGAACTGTGACCTGTGTAATTTTTCAGAGGCTTGCAGTATTTCACAGTATTTTGCTCATCTTACAACACACATTAAAAAGAGTCAGTGAGGTGCCCCTTTCAAAACTGTAGTTTCCAGACCAGTGTGTGCAGCACTTTCCGTGCTCACAAAAGTAGGAATCATCGCCAAAGCACTTTTCAAGATTATATGACCAGTTCTTTCATGTTGAGTGGAATTTTTTTTTTTTAAACTTGTTAATGTTTTAAGACTATCACTGAGACCCTGGCATTTTTGTTCAATTTGTAAATGTATTTATGTTTTTATAGATCAGCAAAGAATTCACCAGGCTTGTGTCAAAGGACCTGAGCAAGTCCTTTTTGGAAGGCCTAGATGGTCATCTCTCAAAGCTGATACAGTTATTCCGGTCAAAGCGTTATGAGGACATTCCAGAAATGACTTCAATATTGGAGAGCCTTGATAAGAATGTGAGTCAATTTATTTTAAAGCAGTCTTTCTCTCCCCAAAACGACAATGTGTGATCTGTGATCGTTTACTCACTCACTACTCACATCATAAACCTATTGATAGTGACATCTTTTCACACAATGACTTCAGAGTAAACATCTAAAAAGTAACCTATTTCAATTTGCATGTCATAAAGTCTTCTGAAATCATACAATGTCTTTGTATGATGAAAACATAAAAACGTCAGTCTTTATTTACAATGATGTTTTATTGTATTAGCTACTACATAAATATCAAGCCTAATTGGTTCTTGCAAGTCTTTTGATCAAATGTCATGACACAAGAACTAATGAGGTTTGATTTTGTTGTAGTATGCTGTAGTAGTAGAATCAAAACTGATATGATCAGTTCATTACACAAACTTTGTTCATTTTCATTATTATGAATATGTTTGCATGTGTTTGGACTGGCATGTTGGTGAGTAAATGACAATTATTATGTTTGGTAACCTATCTTTTTAAATAATTTAAAGTGTTGTTACAACCCCAATGAATTTAAGGCAGGGGTGTCCAATCCTGCTCCTGGGGAGCTAATCAAGTTGTTCAGGATCACTACAAACCTCCAGGCAGGTGTGTTGAATCAGGTTGGAGTTAAACTCTGCAATACCTTATTGGCCCTCCAGGAGCAGAAGTAGGCTGCTTTCACACTGGGCTTGTTTGCTGGTCCAGGTCCAAGCCCAAGCGTGATTATTCCTGCCGCCCCCCGCAGCGCTGGTCTGGTTTCACACTCGACAGAATTCTGTCGAACTCTGGTGCATTTGTGTGCATGTTATGTCATTGCAAACATGCACGGCGCATGATAGAATACAACAGGGGTCAATATATTGTGTTCTTTATTAATTCTGTGCTATTATGCGCAGCTGAGTAAACAACACAGGTTTACTGTGTGTGTGTGTGTGTGTGTGTGTGTGTGTGTGTGTGTGTGTGTGTGTGTGTGTGTGTGTGTGTGTAATGCATAAGGTGGTTTTCTGCTGCTTGCAAACAAACTCTTTTGAGGAGACAGTGAATTTCCAAATTTGTTGTCCTGATTCCACACGCTATGCACGAAAACACTGCAGGCTCACTCTCGCTCATATCCAAGGTAAATCATCAACACTATCATCCCTTACATGTATTATATTTAACTAAATAAATCATAATAAGCTAAAATGCATGCGCAGGTCACGTTACTTCCTGAACAAGTGTGCACCCTTGCAAGCAGCAGAAGCCCACATTATACGACACACACACACACACACGTAAACCTGTTTTGTTCACTCAGCTGGACATAATGGCACAGAATTTAAAAAAAACCTATAGATTGACCCGCATTCTGTTTTCTATCACGCGTCAGGCACGTTTGTGATGAAAAATCCACTCCATAACACTTCAGGGTTCAATAGAATCCAGTTGAGTGTGAAACCAGACCAAAGCTGCGGGGTAGCAGTGAACAATCACGCTCGGGCTCGGAGTCTAGACCGTAGCAAACGAGCCCAGTGTGAAAGCACCCTTAGACACTCCTGGTTTAAGTGACATGAGCTGGTTACATTCACTATTAAATCTTATTTTGGTGCTGAACAAAAAGGTAACAAATGACTGTTGTTGTTGTACCATATCACTGGTGATTTATTTACAACAAGTGTACATATTTGAAATGAATGTTTTTATTTTTCAAGACAGATTGAGGGGGTGAAAGTGTAAATGAAAAGAAAAACAAAGGATTGAATCAATAAAGCAGGTACTTAAACCATCCTATATTTTACAGACAACAAACCAAAGGATGCGGACTGCAGCATTGCTTGGCCTGCCGTGGTACATGCGAGAGACTCCTTCTAAATTCATTAAGATATGCGAGGGAAGCAAAACAAGGGAAAACTGAACGTTAGATCTCTTATTTTGCAGGGGTCTGGGGACTTTAAATTTGGTTTTAAGTAATAGTACCTTAATTTTGTTTTTATTCTACAAAGCCCAGTGACCGTGAAGAGGATGTGATCAAGGGTGTGGTGATCGGAATCCTAGTGGTTGTGGAAAATGTGATGGAACCTCTCCCAGAAGTCTACAATGATGTTGCCCTGGTGATTGAGGAAGAAGTGGTGATGCGTCACCTGAGTGACATACCAAATGCTTTTCTGAACCTGATGGGCCTGGTGTACGCATTAAACCTTAACTACCCAAAGGAATTAAAATTCACTTTTGAAGTGATAAGAGCGCCTGTTCATTGGAGTTGGATCAGACTCCTGCACCGCAAGAGTTCACTCTTTGAAGAGCAAGTTGCTGAGATAAGATAAACTATTTTATCCTTCTTGCTACTATTAGCACTTACGCTGTTACACTGTTTTAAAGTTTAAGACCATTGTTATTTTAGATCTCATTGTTTTAAGTGTAACATTGGTATTCTTGAATATTTTTCTAACAGACTGTTTTCTTGTTACCTTGTCCTGCTTCCTCTTTCCTTGTCATGTTAAACGTTTGATTGGGAATGGAAGAGACTGTTTTATTTGAAGTTGTTTAACACAGCTTATTGTGAATTCTTCAAGGGTTAGTTCACCCAAAAATGAAAATGATGTCATTAATGACAGAACCGCAACACAATACAATGCTGAATAAAGTCCTAGTTTTTGTTATTTTTGGACCAAAATGTATTTTCGATGCTTCAAAACATTCTAACTAACCCACTCATGTCACATGGACTGATCTATTTTATTTCCTTTCTGGACAAGGACAGTATATCATACATTTCCAATGGAGGGACAGAAAAATCTTTAAAAAAATGTAAATAATAAGTTAAATAAGTTTAATATCTTAAACTGTTCTGAAGATGAACGGAGGTCTTACGGGCTTGGGACGAGATGAGGGAGAGTCATTAATGACATCATTGTCATTTTTGGTTGAACTAACCCTTTCATGTACACTTGTTCCTGTAAGGAAAATATCTGATAATGACAATGAGTTATTTGTACTATTTTGGCTCTAAAATGGGTCTGTGCATAGAGAAGTCTGCACGTATTTCTGTGAGCTGTATATTTTTTTACATTGGTATTCTAGAATCTTTTTTTCTTGTTACCTTGTCCTGCTTCTCTTGATCACGTTTTATTGGGAATTGAAGACATTGTTTTATTTGAAGTTGTTAAACACAGGTTATTGTGAATTCTTCATGCAAACCTGTTCCTGCCCTGAAAATATCTGATAGTGACAGAGATATTTGTACTATTCTCTAAGAATGGGTTTGTGCATAAAGAAGTTTGCACGTGCTTGTGTGAGCCGAATATATGTGAGAGTTTTCTTGTGATGTGAAGCTAATTATTTTTGTCTGTTTTTGGGGTGCAGTGCATCTGTTTAAAAAATAAATGCTGAGAATGCTGACAATTTTGCGGTTGTGTTGATTTCATAAAAAAATCTGCTTCCAGGTAGATATCTAGAACTTCTTGTCAAAGCAAGCAATGAAGTCTAGTAAACTCAAAAAGTTAAGTTGTGATGTTGAGGAAAAATGACTATTTTATGTCAATTAGACTTGGTTAATGGTTGTGAAAACATGAAAAATTAACTTCAACCAATATGCTTTTAAGTTGACTTAACAAAAAAATCTAAATCCTTAATAATTGATACAGTGCGTTGGCTCAATTTACTGCAAGTTATTTCAACAAATACATATAAGTTGAGTTAACTTAACTCCTAATGTTGGCTAAACTTAACTGAGTCATTGCAACAAGATGACTTGACCAAGTCAAGTTGTGTCAACAAATCATTTTTTACAGTGTGTGTCAGTGATATGAAGGAATATGTTAATGAACTTGAAAATGTCAGAATCAATTGGGTCCATAGAAAGAATAAATAATCTGATCATCTTTGGTACACTCAGAATTTTATATAGATCCATGTGACAGTATTTTTCATAGAGTCTATTTTTGTGGGGGTGTTCTATATGCCAGTATATGGAGCCTATACTGTATGAGCATTTATAAATCACAGTATGTGAGCTGAGATTGGCAGGAACAAGTGTGAGACTAGAAAATAAAATTTCTTACCTGGAGTTGGATGATCAAGGGGTGGATGCAGAATCAGAAACAACAGAGGACAAAATAAAAGACAGAGAGAAAAACAGAAAAACAGCTATATTAGGGTTCTCATGGTTTGTTTCTCATTCAAAAGACTATTGAGATATAAAGCTTAATAAATAGTTCGGTCATCCCTGCATATCAGACAAAAAATAATAACATAACAAATAAGATAACATAGCTTGTCACATCAAATGACTTTTTTCTCTGTGGTAAATGCTATGATTAATTTGTCCACACAAGCTCCCCGGTAGATCTTCAGCTGTGTGTTTGGCATGACAAGTGGCGTTAGTTGAGGAAAAATAAAAGCCCTTCTGGAGACTGCAGCGTAATCTACTAAAGCCAGTTCAATCTCCAAATGCCACCATGTATAAGGCCTTAGTATTGAAGCAGCTTTTGTCTTTATAGACTATCTATGTTCCCTCAGTTTGGGCATTTACCTGTAATAGATGATTCCACGTTTTGTTCTTTGGACTCTCACATACATGAATTACTATATTTTACCAGTTAAAGTGGAAATGGAAAAACAGTGAGGTGTGGAAATGCCTTGTGTCTTGGGTTGTGCCTTTAAATGCATTTCCTTTTAAAGGACTACTGCTACAACCTAGACATGTTAGTATTCGGTAATACAGTTTACCATGATAATTAACATGCATGGTTCATGCAAAAACATAGATAACTTCAGCCAAATTGTTTGAATTTTTCTGAATGCTCCCGTAGCTTCCATTGACGAGTCAAACATCAGGGAATAAAATTAACAAATTAATTAATTCTTTGTTTTGGCAAGTAAATAAAACTCACCAGTAACTCAACAGTAGCCACTAACTTTATATTAAAGCATACTAATTAAGTCAAATTGTAGGAACGACAGTCAGACACTTGCTAGTATCTTTGTGAGGTAAGGTAATCAAAAGACATTAAAATCATATAAAGATCCCAGAGACTTAACAATAGGGAATAAAACATAGTAAATGGTTTATGACGAATTGTAAGATTGATATCCTATGATTATAATCCTCACTGATGTAAATAGCGCTTTTTAAAAAGAAAGACATTCAAGTCATTTAATATAGAAATAATTTGAAGTAAGTCATGCTAAACGATTCTACAAAACTCCATGTGGAGACACTAGAGTAGGATATTCCTTGAATTAAGACACTAATATAAAACATAAATAATAAAAAAGTTTGTTTCAATTTGTTTTGTACAATACCAAGTTTGAACGCAAGAGCACTAAACACCAATTAGTTGACTAGTCAAGTAGTTTCGCACATCTTTTGTGAGCAACGGACAAAGAACTCCACAGACCATCTGCTTCTATCACAAAGTTATCCCTGTTGTAAGACAGAAACTCCCTAGGCTAATTCCGCATATCGCTGAGGAAGGCCAACGTTCTCTACTCCTGGACATCCGCTGGGACAGAGGACCAAGTGATATGTATGGTTAAACACCAGAAACAGTTGTTAGGGGAGTGTGTTAGAGCATCTAGGGTTTTGGAAGGGACCCTGGGGAGGTGAAGTCCAGCTTAGCGCATCTCGGTATGAGCTTCACTCAGCTCTGAATACTGATGTCAATGACTGATTGCCTTGTCTGGAAGATCTAATTTGAAAGGTGGACATTGATGAATGCTTCTTCCTGCGCTCATGGCCTGTCTGATGTATTATGCATCCACGGCTGATCACAGTGCCTGATGAGCCGTGTTAAGACTGCATGGTGCTACCATTGCCGGATGCATTCAACACACTATGACACTGTTTATATAATTGACTGCATTTCTGCCACTCGTATCGTTTACAGCTACACAGGGTGTGGACGAAAGCTAATAGGTCTCAGCGTTAATGGAGAATGACTGACTGCAGCCGTCCGCCCTGTGAGTTTGACAGGCTGCAAATTTAACAAAGTCTCTTAGCAATGAGACTGAACTGGTGCTCCCCGTCAGAGAGAATCCTAATTGTCGAAGACACGAAAACAATTAAGTATTGAGTGACTGGATGCCAAACCTATCAATGTGATCCCGTTGTTCGTGAGCTTTCAATGTCTCTAAGCTGTGCGTGGTTGTAGCGTCAGGGGAAATTGCCATACTGAGTCTTATCTGTACTAACGATCACATTTGACCACTGGATTTAGAAACAGCAGCTTTGATCTTAGAGCAGCACGCAGCATGTTTTGATGCTGACAGCTGCATCTGCAACCCTGCTATTAGCCTGCAGGAGAAATAAGCAGGGATACTGTGCTGGGTTTTGTTCTCACTTCAGGAAAACTGTATGGGTAATTGTGCCTCTGATCCTTTGTTTAAGTATCCACCAGGAGAGCAGTTTCTGCCACATCCCTTTGGCTCTTGAGTGCCCATCAGCCATACCATTTTAATGCATGGTAGCACTATCGACTGCAGCTGCAGTGGCGAAAACAACGGCGAGCCCCGCGGGGCCCAACGTGGGCCCTAACAAGTTTACAGCTCCCCTAATTGAGCCATTTTCACATCAGCAGTAGTTTTTGTCAGAAGGCCACTTTGGTCTCTTTCTTTCGTCTGCGATTTGCCTCCGTCACTCATGGTCAGACCGAGTTTATCGACCCGGAAGTGTGGAAGGTCTGCGTTGGGTCAGATCATATGGGCCTAGCCGGCAAGATTCATGGTCGATAGTGTACACTGGCAATCAATGGGAAATATAAGCATATATGAAATAGACAACAAATAAATGTATGTTAATTTAACAAATAAAGTGGAAGTGGAAAAAGACAGTAGCTGGGTTCCTATGCAGCGTTCATTACTTCCTATACACTGAGCAATGAATATTTATAGATGTTCACTTCCTTTGAAGAAATTCTTAATTTTGAACGCCTTGCAACACCCCCAAAAACATACAACACATGCAGATTACGGGTTGCAATGCAGAATAAAATTTTATTACGTCACAATATATTATAAAAATATAATATAAATGACCAAACTTTCATATTTAAAAATCTATATAATACATCCACATCTATTTTATATAATATGCATTTCTATATACAGTAGTTTTTTGGTCATTCTTAAAAACCTACATTTAGTGTCACAGTCCTGTCACTCTGTCTGGGTTTTTGTCTGACAGGACAGTGGCATCATCGTTCCATGTCTGTCTTGTTTCGTCTTGAGTGAGCACATGGAAGGATGGTGTCTGGATCCTAACTTCCTGTATGGTTCGGTTTCGGTCTGTGTCGGGATCTGGACATTTATGCTCCTTGTTCTGTCTGTTATCGATGTGGGTGCATTGAGCTTATGCCATCTTGGCAGCATGCTCAAGTATCAATAGTTTATCTCTGTCTCTCGTAAACATGGGGGCGCCTCATGTTGCGCTACATGCCGGGTCGCGAGCTGTCTACATGTTGTGCTGTGGTTCGGTCACTTTGGCCTAAGGTGTCGGGTGTGTGTGTGGCTGAACTCTCGCATAGGTGTCCTGTCTTGTTTTTGACACCTGTTGCATGCATAGCATGGAGTTTGCCTCACGATGTACGTTCAGGTTTCATTTAAACTATGTTTGCCGTTGCTACGCATTCTCTTGTCTTGTTTGAATTTTGGTATGGGTGTATATTGCCTTATTGTCTTGGCAATGTGCACTCATGTGTTTGGTTTTCTGTGAGAGCATGTGGCTTTGTTTTGTTTCTGCATTGCCGCATGTCTCTCTGTCTTACGTTATACCCCGCCTCCTTGTTTGCCCATTATTAGTTTATTAATCACACCTGCACTGTCTTTTTAAAAAATAATAATAATAAAATACTCAAAAGTATAGCCACAAGACATTAACAATATGCATGTTAACATGATTTTAGTGTGATTAAATCACTTACTAACCTTTTCTGTATAAAGTAATATCCAATTTTACAACATTGTTGCCTTGACAATGTAATGCAGTAAACCCTGCAATCCACCAAGAACAGTAAACTGTCTCAAAAACAATTATTTAAAAAACAAAAAAACTAAAAAAGAATTAATGTAAGGTTTATTTAAATAAAATTATAACCTTCACATTTCTCCCTTTAACCCTCCAAAATTTGTCCCCTTTCACTTTCATTGTAAGTGCCTCATTGTAACTTCTATTTTCGCTTTCGAGAAAGGACGAGTCAAATAATGTTTTGTGGTAATCAACATTGCACCACAAATAATGTTGATTGAGATTAACTTGTATGATCCCAAAATATTCTTATAACAATAAAAAAAGAAAGCAAAACCCCCCTTTCATTTGTTGTAACCAAACTTCTTGTAGAGGGTAACTTTGTGTAATGGGTAATCTCCTGTGTCCACTTCCTGTAAAGTGATGTACAATTTGTTCTGAGCATATACACTCGCCATGATTTGGAATGTCAATTAAAATGGCCAAAATCCCTGTGAAAGCGACAGGAACATATATTTATATGTTATAACTACTACATGATATATTGCCACTCCAGACTTCTATCTATGAATCCAGATCATCTGGCTTTAAATGTCTCTCACTTCCAAGCCCATTATCTGAAGTCTGCATTAAGCATGACTCTCATTTGTATAAATCTGCATGCAAATGATGTGGCTGCAGTGTTTACCCTAGCTGAGAATGAGAGGAGGGTTGCCATATTTAATTCAATAGAAAAACGTCTCGGGTTACATGTGTAACCCTTGTTCCCTGAAAAAGGCGGAACGAGATGTTGCGCTGCTAAGCGCTACGGGGAACAGCTTTCGCTGTGAGCCGAGCTGAATAATGTTTGGAACACGTCAATGGACATTGACCGGAATTTATAGCCTCGGCTGATGTAATCATTAGATGCACCTGTGGCCAGGCTATAAATGGATACGTCACCAGGTGTCGTCAGATACTTCTTTTTGAAGAGCAGTCCTGGGACGTCCCAGTGCGGCAAAGCAGCGCAACATCTCGTTCCGCCTTTTTCAGGGAACAAGGGTTACACATGTAACCCGAGACGTTCCCTTTACAAAAGGCTTCACTATGATGTTGCGCTGCTAAGGGCTACAGGGAACGCAATACCCACGCCGCTGCACTTGGGGCTGTCCGGACCCCTACGGTTGTGCAGTGTACTCACAAAAACGCGAGAGGTCTCAGACATGAGCTTGAGATGTCGACTCAAGGGCATAAGAGCCCGGAGTAGCATAAACATCTAAACCATTAATTTTTTGATGAATGTGTGCGGAGAGGACCAGTCTGCCACATCACAAACCTGTTCAAGCATGAGCTGAGATGTCGACTCAAGGGCATAAGAGCCCAGAGTAGCAAAGCATCTAACCCACAAAGTTCGATGAATGTGTGCGAAGAGAACCCTATCGCAACACAAACTTGTCATAAAAACTGATGAATGTGAGCGGAGAGGACCAGCCTGCCGCATTACAAACTTGTTCAGGCATGAGCTGAGATGTCAACTCAAGGACATAAGAGTCCGGAGTAGCAAAGCATCTAACCCACAAAGTTCGATGAATGTGTGCGAAGAGAACCCTATCGCAACACAAACTTGTCAAAAAACTGATGAATGTGAGCGGAGAGGACCAGCCTGCCGCATCGCAAACTTGTTCAGGCATGAGCTGAGATGTCGACTCAAGGGCATAAGAGCCCAGAGTAGCAACGCATCTAACCCACAAAGTTCGATGAATGTGTGCGAAGAGAACCCTATCGCAACACAAACTTGTCATAAAAACTGATGAATGTGAGCGGAGAGGACCAGCCTGCCGCATCACAAACTTGTTCAGGCATGAGCTGAGATGTCGACTCAAGGGCATAAGAGCCCAGAGTAGCAAAGCATCTAACCCATAAAGTTCGATGAATGTGTGCGAAGAGAACCCTATCGCAACACAAACTTGTCATAAAAACTGATGAATGTGAGCGGAGAGGACCAGCCTGCCGCATCACAAACTTGTTTAGGCATGGGCTGAGATGTCGACTCAAGGACATAAGAGTCCGGAGTAGCAAAGCATCTAAACCATAAAATGTGATTAGTGTGTGCGGAGAGTGCCAACCTGCCGCACCACAAACTTGTTTGGTGTCAACTCAAGGGCGTAAGAGCCAAGAGTGGCAAGAACATCCAAACTATAAAAGTTTAATGATTGTGCGTAGAGAGGACCAACCTGCCGCACCACAAACTTGCTGCAGAGGGAGACCTCTAGCCAAGGCTTTAGAGGAGGAGAGCCCTCTGGAAGAGTGCGCCCTAAAACCTACTGGCGAAGCTTGAACGCGCACTCGTGAGGCCCGGGCAGTAAGGTCCCTCACCCAAAGTGACAACCCGGTCACGGCTTCAAAGTGAAGAACTGCTGCCCTGACTTCACGCCACTAGCAAATGCGGTGGACATAATTCTGCAGGGCACAGACTGGACAAAGTCTGAGTAGTCTTTAGCTGCTCCGGCATTACAAACGGCAGGGAGCAGAAGGCTTAGAGAATGACTGGCCAAGGGTCGAGAAAGGCACCTTGGGCAGGTAGTCAGGGTGAGGGTGCAAAGAATGCTCTTGGTCCTACCTGGGGCAACTCAAAACAGGCCGGCAAAAGAGACAGAGCCTGTAGGTACCCAAGTCTCCTTAGAGACGTAATTGCCATATGAAAAACCATCTTGAGAGTCAGAAGTCTACCAAACGCTGACTCTAGAGGTTTTAAAAAGGGGGGTCTTACCCTATGAAGAGGTCCTAGCAAGGATGCTTCTTAGAGGGCACCCCACCCACCAAGGTGTGGCAAGCCGAAGTGGGAGCCACATAGAACCTGGCAGTGGCCAGGCAAGTGCCCGCTGACAGTTCTTTCCACAGAAAATCCAGAACTGAAGCAAACTGGCAGTTAGCTGGTTCTGTAATTTGAACTTATTAGAAGGAACGCATGCAGGAGCATTTGTGCCATGTATGCGCCACCACGATCAGCACCCCCGAGGGGGGGACTGGGTGCCTCGGGGAGAAGTAGAGGAGACATTGCGCTATCAACAGAGGCGAAGAGGTCCTCTTCTGCCCTGTAAAATCTACCCAGATCAGTTCCAAGGGAGGGAGCCCTAGCACTTGAAATGGTCTCGATAACTTCAGGAGAAAGCCCTGTGAACCTCAGTTGGTACCCTACAGTGGCCAAGCATGAAAGGTTTCACAATTCAGGCCGGGGATGAATATGTCCCCCGAGCCTGAGAAAGAAGGTCCTACCTGTTCGGAATCGCCCAAGGCGAGTCGTCGAGGAGAGATATTAACTCCGAGAACCATATCCTGTTCAGCCAGCGCAGCGCCATTAATAGGAGGCAAGACCCTTGCTGGTGAACATTGCCAAGACTCCCGGAGCAGAGAAACCGGGAAAGAAACGCATATAGACGCATTCTGGGTCATGTATGTGTCTTAACGTCCAGACCCAAGGGGCTGGGTGATTTCAGGGAGAAGTAGAGGAGACATTGCGCTATTCATAGAGGCTAAGAGGTCCTCTTCTGCCCTAAGATCTCACCCAAACTTGTTCCAAGTGGAAAAAGCCTGGCATTTAAAAAGGTCTCGATAACCTCAGGAGAGAGCCCTGTGTCCCTCAGTTGGTACCCTTAGGGGCCAAACATGAAAGATTCCACAATTTGGGGCAGGGATGAAATATTGCCCTGTGCCTGAGACAGAAGATCCTTCCTGTTCGCCATCGCCAAAGGCGAGCCCTCGAGGGAAGAGATTAGCTCCGAGAACCAAGCCCTGTTCGGCCAGCGCGGTGCTATCAGTAAGAGGCAAAAACTCTTGCTGGCGAACTCTGGGCAACTACTACCTTAGGGTGGAGTTCTTAACTCCCCGTTGGTATTTTCTGTCTGGACCGTAATTCTGCTCCCATATACGGGCATCCAGGGATATAACTGACCTGAGTGACAGGAGCTTGCCCTGGGCCC
This sequence comes from Xyrauchen texanus, assembly GCF_025860055.1. NCBI lineage: Eukaryota > Metazoa > Chordata > Actinopteri > Cypriniformes > Catostomidae > Xyrauchen > Xyrauchen texanus. The sequence goes on from NC_068324.1 coordinate 16,508,004, forward strand.
TAAGGAGAACTCAACGTGTCAGAAATACAGCTGACAAGAACGTGGGTCTCCATGATGATTTATGTAAGAGGCTACCGCTGCATTGTCCACCCGCACCAAGACATGGCAGCCTCAGGAGGAGGTATTTCAGGGCCAGAAATACAGCCATCAACCCGAGACAGTGACTGTGACAACCGAGCTGACGACCCTCCTATCCCCTTAAGCTGGACTGACCACTTAAGGCCGCTACCCCGCCCATCAGGGAGGCGTCTGTCGTTAGCAGCCTGCGACAACAAGACGCACCTAGAGTGGGACCCAAGGCAGAAAACCGGGGTCTGAACCATATAGAAAGGGAACGAAGCCTGAGGCGCGTAACCCTATTTAGCCTAGGGGTTTTGGCCCTTGGAAGAATCCCCTGGCTTTTGGCCACAACAAAAACGGTCTCATGAGCAGAAGGTCCAGAGGGATCACTGTCGACGCATTCGCCCTGAGACCTGGAAATCATTGATACTGATAACAGTGCAACCTTGACCTAGCCTGACTTTGCTCAGGGTGATCTGAATGGACTCAATCCTAGCGGGAGACAGTTGTGCCCGCATTGAGATTGAACTCCATACGATGCCCCGATAGACAGTGTTTTGAGTGGGAGAGAGGACGCTTTTCTTGGCATTGAGCCTCAACCCCAGAGAAACAGATGAGCTAAGACGATGTCCCTGTGCTGAACTGCCAGTTCCTGGAACTGCGCTAGGATCAGCCAGTCGTCTACATAATTCAGAATGCAGATGCCCCGGAGTCGCAAGGAGCCAGCGCTACATCATGCATTGTGAATATGCGGGTAAAAATGGCTAGGCTGAGTGAAAGAACCTGACCCTGGAAGACTTCGCCCCCGGAAGTGAACCTCAGGAACTTTCCATGTTGTGGCAGAACTTCTAAATGAAGTATAGAAGTGCGTCATAAGATCGATGGTGACAGCCAAACGAGTTGTAGGGCTTGAGACACGACCGTCTTGACAGGCATCATCTTGGACTTGAACACCCACGGGTAGTTCAAGATTTAAGATCTAAGCCAGACGCCACCCCTCACCCTCCATGGGTAACGGGAAGTATTTAGTGTAATAACCTAACTCTCTCTCTGGAAGGGGAACACATACCATGGCCCCTTTAACCAGGAGAATGAGTTTTTGTTTTTACAAAAAAAGAAATCCGGTTTACGGTAGTGAGAACACGCCGTTGAAACATGGAAAAACGGCGAGTGAATTAAATCCTGACGCCCTTATAAGACCCACAAAAAGAATATATCCGGCAGGAGTTTCCATGCTGCCAGGATCTCTGAGATGGGTATTATATTTTAACACTTCCTGTTGAGGGGTTGTCGGGTGCTTCGCGTCCTGAATAAGATGCAGGAACAGCGAAAACACCCAATTTTGATGGAAGCCTCTGCAACCCAAAACACCAAGAGGTGGCGGGAATGGGGGGCTTCGAGGGGGTACCGGGAGGGGTGAAGTGAAACACGCGCCCCGTCCTGAGGGGAGCTACCCCCTAATCTAGGTGCAAGACCATCAGGGTTTTCTCTTGGGTCTTGCTTCGGGGCTGGCGAGGGCGGCGAGACTGTCCCCAATCCCTGGGAGGTGGAGCACGACTCGCCACGCTTTGTTTTTGAGCCTCCCTTCAGTCAGGACCGAGGCGGGTCTGCGGCTTGCTCGTCAAGCGCAGAACCCACACTCAGGTCGTCCAGGGGGTCAGCCTGGTACGCCTGTAAAACAGCATAGTGTGCAGAGCAGCACCAGCCTGACCTGCTGCTTTTTTTTTTTTTTTTTTTTAGGGTTTCTCCATGAGCGAAAAAGCTCTTAATGGAGGTTTATCAAAGAAGGGAAGGAACCCATGAGGCGTTCCCTTTCTTAGACTGGAAGATAAAATCTATCCCCTAATTTGGAGCGTTTGGGGGTCTCTTTTTCGCGTGGCCAGACCAATCTGGCAACCGCATGAGTAACAACATCGAGCAATTCCTCCGTAGATTTTTTATCGCTGACGGAAAGCTCGGAGGCGGGAAGAGAACAGCGATCCACCTCATGATCCGAGAAGCGTCGAGATCATGTGAAGAAACAGCTGGGTTTGGGGAGAGAGTGAGAGAAAGGGATCAACCCGACTCTTGCTCCTCAGCCAAAACCATGCAAGAGCCCCACGAACGATCTTCTTTTCGAGAGTGCTGACTCCCGGAAGCAAGCGAGGCGAGCACAACGCACTCTGCCTGTTAAAGCAAATCGCAGTGCTCGCACCCGCCCTGCTGCAACGCGAGAGCAGCGTGCTCCCAAACAAACAGCAAAAACTGATGTGTGTTGTCTTCAGCTATAGAGCGAGAAGAGGGGAACACGCACCATTTGCGGCTTTCAGTCATTCTCTCTTTTTTAGAAATATATATATAATATTTTCTAAACAGAAGAGAACAAAGAACAGAGTTCACTGCACACTGTTTAACTGATTCTAACTCCTAATAGAGGAAAGAAAGTTTTGACAGGGTGTGTGAAACACACAGAAACAGAATCTCTCTGAAAAAAGAGTTTCTGACGACACCTGGTGACGTATCCATTTATAGCCTGGCCTCAGGTGCATCTAATGATTACATCAGCCGAGGCTATAAATTCCGGTCAATGTCCATTGACGTGTTCCACACATTATTCAGCTCGGCTCACAGCGAAAGCTGTTCCCCGTAGCACTTAGCAGCGCAACATCGTAGTGAAGCCTTTTGTAAAGGGAACACACGTAGAGGGAAGAACTCTAGGAGAAAGAGGGGGCTTTAATTTTCCAGCGTGTTTAAATGCTTCCTTGTTATACAGAGGAGGACGCCATTAAAGTGCTGGATAATAGGTGCGAAAAGGCTCCGGCAGTCCTTCTTCCAATGAGTCATTAATTAGCGCTGAAGAAGGCTGAACGGCATGTTCAAAAGTTGAGGATTCTTCATTAGTTATCTTAGATGCACACTGCTCTTCTACGCCATGCAATTAGCCCCCTCAGACTGCTTACACTGCTGTTGTGGCTAAAACTATTGGATATCACTTTCAGACACCTCACCGAGACAGGCCCCCAGACGAACATCCCAATTCCAGTGTCAGTATTTAAGAAGTCTGTTGGTCTCGTCTCCCAAGCGCACAGAATATTTTACGTGTCTAATTGCAGAGTATCTGTGCAGTGTAATTAACGGGTGAGAATAGATGTTAGCAGAAGACACTGCATGTGATCTCATTAGCATTGTATCAAAGGCTCATATCAAAGTTGCAAAAAAATTAGCTTTTGTTTTACGTTCCTTTCATCTTTTGGAGAGATTTCTGTAAGCATTGTTCATGTCATTAACCTCGACGAAGACATTAACGAAGCAGACTTTTAAGGGCTTCACTGGCACAACCATTCAATGTTGAGCAACAATGGGAATCATTTAATGACTCAACTGTCCATGTTGAGTGGCAAAAAATGAAACTATGAAACGTTGCAATGACATTAATGCACTTTGTATTTGGCCATTACCTAAAGACTATGTCATTAGGTAAGTTTAACAATCCTTTCTTGTCTTGGGACGTGCAAGAAGAGAAGCCTTTAGACAGCTGTTTTAATAAAATCTCTGATTCAAACTGATGCAAACACAACGTTTGAGCTAGTAAGTTTGATTCCTTCATGTGAATCCAGTTTTAACTGTCCATTTAGATAAATCAAATCAAGATTCAGATACAATGATTTCTTTCTGTCACTGAAAAATAGTCATGGTAGTCACCATGTGGCTTTTTAGATTGAAATTATGTTTCCTGTGATTGCAAAACACAAAATCCCTATACTTTTTTTACATTTTAGAATAATAGTAAATCCTCAAATCTATATGGAATAATAGAAATGGAACTATAGGAATTATGTTGTGACTAAACAAAATCCAATATAAATCAAAACTGTGTTATATTTTAGCATCATCAAAGTAGTCTCCCTTTGCCTAGAATTTGCAGACATGAACTCTTGACATTTTCTCAACCAACTTCTTGAGGTATCAACCTGGGATGCATTTTAAACAGTATTGAAGGAGTTCCCATCTATGTTGGACACTTATTGGCTGCTTTTCTTTATTATTTGGTCAAAGTCATTAATTAAAATAAATTAAATTTTAGTTTCATAATGAAATAAATTAATATGGTGGCACAATTATATTATTGTCTACAAAACGAATTTCAAACATTTAATCATACGCCTTCAGATACAAATTATTTTAAAGATCATGAGAAACATTTCAGTCGAGGAGGTTATACATTAAAATGATTTACGAAAAATAAACTGTACGTAGTAAAGTATTGTTTATTGGTGCATATTAATGAAAATTATTAAATATCATTCTTACTTCCTTTTGTTCATTAAATTAAAAATACTTGGCAACAATGACTGATTGAAAAGATGTTTCTTCTGATTGAAAGATACATATAAAAATCACCATTATATCAAATAAATAAATACCGAGAACTAAATTGAATGTCTTCAAAAAGGTGAAAATAATTAAGAAAAACTTGTATTTATATCCAGGCCATCATACAAGTCGTCTAGTAGAAGACAACTAAATCAGGAAAAAATGTTTATAAAAAATCGGCAAAAAAACAATAAATAACATGAGAATGTATTGAACTATGCTGTGGTTGATCACAAGCTATGGTGTGCAGTTGGTAACTGTTTCTTTAGCATCAACATGACGGGCAAAAATGCAGCTCAAAAAGGTGAGGGAGAGATCTCGCAAATACAGCTGAATCACACTAATAACTTCTGATAGAAGGCATCAGAGAGGTGTGCCTTTGACAAACATGCCATGGAAGGGGAGAAAGCCAGTGCAGGAAGAGAGCGAGGGAGAAATGCGAGAAGCGAGCTTGAGAAGTAGGCGACAGGCCTGATCTAAGGGGAGAGTATCATTTTCATATGCACACATCCAAGGTGAGGCACAACAACAACATGCCACCATTCACTCTTAGTCCGTAAGTTATTTATTTCCCCTCCTGTCATAATACGCAGATAAGCCGGAACAAGACAAAAGCGAAGGGAGGGGTGCGAAAACACAAACGATATAGTCATTTACAGGGCTTCTATTTTCAGTCTGGGACAGCTTTCTCTCTCGCTCTCCCGTGATACTGAATTAATCAAATCCAAAGGACATCATCTTCAAACCCGACATCCCCCAAAGGCGAGCGCCTCATTGCCTATGCAGGCAAAGAACATTCACAGCAACCTAAAAATACAGTGACTCCTGGCAGAGGTAGAGCTGCTTCTGTAACAGTCAGTGGGGAGGCAGGTGTAACTAGCATACATATGGGAATAGGCATTGTGATTAGATGCAAGAAATCGAGTGTTTGTAAACAGCCTCGGCTGCCTAACACCAGCACATCCTAGGCTACTTTAGCACTGTCACAATTGCTGCTGGAGCTCGAGTCTGGGCGGCTGCCTCGGGATTCCACAGGTCACAGCAGGGTCAGATGGCTTAGAAGTTGCCAAGCTAACTAGACCTTAAACTATAAAGGGAATTCCAATTATATCAAGGGCTTTCCCTATAAACACCACTTAAGACAGTCTGCATGGACTGTGTCTGCATTATTGTTTGCAGTAGGTCACAAGCAATGGTATTCTGAACAACTGATTGAGAAAATTATAAAATAAGGGGCCGCTCAGACCGAACATGTTCTTGCGCTAAAAAAGCTAGATGAAGCACAATGAATAGAACAGAACACAAGTATCTCGCAACAGTGAGTGCTGCTGCGCAAGAAGCTGAAAAACAGTGAGGCTAAGCGCAGACAAAGACGTCTGTCTAGATAATTTCTACCTCATGTTTACATAGAAAAGTAATTGAAAATCAGCGCAAATACAAAATGTATACGGTGTGAACCGGCCCTGGTTACCCACTATATCCAATCAGGCCACATTCTATGTATTTTCACTAGAGGTCGAGCAATAGTGGATTTTACCGATATCGATAATTACGATGTTTGAAAAGGCTGATAACCGATTAATCGGCCGATAATGTTTCCTTACTATGACGCACACACACATTAAAGCTACAATATTCTTAAAAGAATAAAATCCTAAAAGCAGTTTATTGTGCTACCTAAATCCCAGTAATAACCAGAAAAATGTATATTTGATGGATAACGCAGGACTTTTAAATAAACAAGGCCCAAATAAACCGGGAACTGTTATTTTAAAATCACAGACACTTGGACCCATTACAAATATATGCTATACGCTAAGCATTTACCAAATTAAGCTTTTTATAGCCTACATAATCACCAGGTGTTGTAGGAGTTTTGTAGATATATTTCAGCAGATGACGTTTATTAAAGAGGGATCGGCACAGATTAATCGTTGAAACTGATATATCGATCTATACTGTATTTTTCACTGAATTAAAGATGGTAAAGGGCAGGTAAAATTGGCTATGCACTGGACCCCTAAACGTGCAGGTCTTGAACGAGGAACCACTAACGTCCTGGGCCGAAGGGGCAAGACAATAACTACGTACAATTTTCAAAACAATGATTAATTTGGCAGACTAATGTCAGCTGTAGCTAACAATTTCCAACAACCTAGTTGTATGACAGTGGTCTACGTTTTTGTTGTTTTGTATTTTGCTGTTTGGTCTTCCACCATTCTGACCATACGTATTCTCGCACTAAAAATTTGGATGGAACAGAATGCAAGTGTCTAGAGTTTTAAAAGTTTACATTTTTTAACTTGACAAGATGTTTAAAAAAAAGATTGCACTCAGTGATTCAAATATGTAAAATACGTCCGTTGAGTACGTTTACATTGAAAAACAAAAAATAATTACCCAGTATTTCCCAAATTGGCTTCGTTCCATGCGTTTTCACCATAGTAAAGGTGGTTCTTAATGGGAAAAACTGACTAAGCACTGGTTCCTTGTGGGTCTTGATTCAGGAGTTGGTAATATCTGGGGCCGTTGTGTGGCAGGATAATAAAGATTTCATAACAACAACAACAACTTGTTTGTCTGGCTAGTGTTAACTGTACCTATAAAAATGTACAACAACAAAGTTGGGCAACAGTGATCTCCAGAATAAATGAATGTGATTTTCAGCTATATAGTCACAGAGATCCAGGACACGTTAAAAAGCTTAAAAAAAGATAAGAAAAAGAGTAAAAGTCTCAAAACTAGGAAAAGGGGCCATTTAGACTGAACACATTCCTGTGCTAAAACAAGCTTATGCATTGCAACAAATAGAAGAAAAAGCAGGTGTCTGAAGATTTAAAAATGTTCTTTCAACACGCTGACATTCCACAGACAAGGTGTCTAAAATACATGACGCTCCTGCACAAAATAATGAAAAAAACTGTGGAATGAGGTACAACAGTAAAAAAGTCACTCTTTTACAAGTTAACATTGAAAACAGTAATAAAAAAACAAACAGTGCAGACAGATGCAAATACGTATTCTGTGTGAACAGCCCCTTGTTAATAAAGACTGTCATTTGCTATGTATGTTTTATAATAAGTTGCATACCAACAGTTTGAGTCAATTACATTTTCGTTCAAGTCAATGGATATGAAAAACTGTTTTGAGAGGGGCCTGTAAACCCTTTGGCATGCACAAACTCACTATTTCTGTGACCAAATGATTTGTGAAGTCCCAAAAAGGACTTTTCAAGGAGGGAGAGACTTTCCAAATTTCTGGCATAACTAGACTGGACCTCATTCTGAAAAATAACAGTAATGTCTGAGCCGTGACCTAGTGGTTAACACACATGATCTAGACACAATGAACCATGGTGCTCATGTGAGAAATGCAGGTTCGAAAACAGACAGCTTTGTGTCCTGATTACATTCACCCTCTCTCTCTCAATCAATAAAAAGAGGCAACCCCCCCCCACACACACACACACACAAAAAAAAAACCAACAGTAGAGCAGACAGCAAATCAATCTTATCACCTATCGTAACTGTCACAGACCTCTAAATATCAACAGTTCAGTATTAATATCCAATGCTGAGTCACTCGTTTGCATGCATACACTCACTTCTGTTAAGCTAATAACTTTATTAAAATGCAAAAAAAGGGAAAATAATACTCTTTTTATTTTTTTACTGTGCCCTTCACAGTGTATCAGCTTAGCGCTGGTATGGTGCCAGGTTTCCATGGCTACGTGGAATATGACAAAACCTGTATTTCAATCTGGGAAGGTAATGAGAATAGACAATTTACTCTCCCATCATTCTTTGTCAGCGTCCGTTATCAACAAATCTGTCTCACCTTTAGTTAGCGTATCTGCCAACTGCATGCTTATCAGTAATGTGGCATAAAAAAAATCAAGCCCTGTAACTAACAAAAGAAGAAGAAGAAAAAGAAGAAGAAGAAGAAACACTGCACTCTGCATTTTCATTGAAGTTGGGAGACAGCAAAGAAAAGGACACAAGGTTTGGTAAATGCATGGCAGACTCTTTAATACCTTCTTGGCAAGAACTTTTTTTATTGGATTGTTTGGTATAGAGGGGAAGAGGAAAAGTGAATAGTATGTCTCTTGAATAGAAATTGTTTTCTTGAAGTCCATCAAAGTTTACTGAGAAAGTCTGTAACTTCGACAACAAAAAAATGTTGAAGTGTGTTATTTCTGTGGCACTGGCTGCACCAAACAGAATTGTGAAATTAACTTGACTTCTATTTTCAACATTGTCTGAAGAACATCTGAGTTGTTCTTGCCCATGCAAGTTTCCCCCACCATGATGCTAGGGTGTTCTGGGTGTTTTTATTACTTACCTAAGTCAAAAGAGCTCACCCCATGTCTCTAAGATTTTCTGGCATGGGTCCAACCTTTAATGTTAGTCAATGTGTGTGACAGGGCGGAGGGAGGGGACGAGTCGTGATGATGTACACCCGGTCCCTTATTAGGTCAATTAAGCCTCCGGGATAAAGGCCGACTGTGGACGGTGGTGCGAGAGAGAGAGAATGTTTACGGGCAGCTGTCCGTCCTATGAGTGTTTGAGCCTTTTGGTTTCAGTTTTACATTAAAATATTATTTATATTGTCAACCCGGTTCTCGCCTCCTCCTTTCCATTAACCCCCTTTACAATGTGATTTTATTCACCTGTCTGATAGCTCAGACAAGTGAGAACATCTCTCCTGAACAAGGCACACAATTTGAAGTATAATTCAAGTTACCACCAAAAACTGTTCAAAGCTACATTTCCCAAAAGCATTGTTAGCATAAGTTTGGCATTGGCGCCAACGGTCTCTACCGATCAACTTAAGCTTGCAATGCTTTCGAAAAATGAAGCTCAGGACAAATCACGCAACAAAGATTAATGTTTTGAAATGGGCGATTTGTCAAAATTCCTCACCCCAAGTATAAGGAATAGTAATAGAGATGCTTGCCACTTTATTTTTCTGGAACAATGCCTCAGTATTATACTTATTTAGCATTTTTGCATTATTTCCACTATTTTGCTATCTACATCAAAAAGTTTAAACGATCTCATGATATATCATGTGTTATCAAAAACTATTCAACAAAAAAAGATATTTACATTTACATTTTATTTACATTTAGTCATTTAGCAGTTGCTTTTAGTTTCAGCAAATAATGGAAGTGGTGGTAGTGTAGTGGGCCACACCCACCACCATTGTGTCCTTGAGCAAGGAACTTAACTCAAGGTTGCTCCGGGAGGATTGTCCCTGTAATGAGTGCACTGTAAGTCGCTTTGGATAAAAGCGTCTGCCAAATGAATAAATGTAAATATAAATAATCATTAAGCCAATGCTTTTCTTCCCTTCTGCTCTAGTGTACTGAGGGGCTGCTGTGCCTTGTTAAACTGTGTACGTTTACTGTTTCAGCACTGTTACGAATGTTGCCTATATGCTTACATAAAATACAGCCTATTGCAACAGTACTTGCTAGGGGAAGAAATTAAATAGTAAGCGATTTTGGGTTCGGATCGGGACAAGTTTTCACCATGCCTTTAGTAGTAAAAATGCAAGCACAAAAGAAAGTGTAGCCTCAATGTCTGTGTCCTTCATACCCTGATAGCACACGTACGTCACCCAGACGTCTATTAGATGTGTGTTTAGAACTAGAAGATGTCTATTTTATATTGTTTGCTCATCTGCAATATGTCTATTAGATGTATTTGCAGATGTTCATAAATCTGATCTTTTTAAGATGTTTAGCAGATGTTTATTAGATTGTGATGATTTCCACATCAAAAGATCTCAAACAGACTTATCTGGGACGTATGTGTGCTATCTTGGATAGTAAGGAAACACTAAGACATTTTTTATCTTCATTTAATTTCTATCTGCCAATTAATAATTTATCCGCTTTTCCCACCACCTTAGTTACCAGTATCAGCAAAATACACATTGGTCGACCTCTAAAACGTACCTGCCTACCCTAATTCTTAAACCTAAGCCTAAATGATAGTGTCTTAAATAACCAAAGAAAAACACAATTGCTTAACAACCACGTCATATTGTGGTTGTTAAGCAACAACCACAATATGACGTGGTTGTTAAGCAACAACCACAATATGACGTGGTTGTTAAGCAATTGTGTTTTTCTTTGGTTCTTTAAGACACTATCATTTAACTTCTATGATGCTTTCAGTCATGTGTTGACTCGTGTGCTCTTCAGTAATCGTTATCAGTCCTTTGCATCCCAAGTGCAATGCTTTATCAGCGGAGCAAGCTTGTAAATGTAGTTGGTTATGTAGTGCTAACATTAAAATGTTAAACACAAAATAAAACTGTGAGGAACAGGACAAAAAGTGTTTATGAACTGATTATCTGGAATTTATATATGATTTGTGTGGAAAAGAATAAAAGCCAGTAATAACCAGAACTGCCACAATATGTTCAACGAGCCACGTAAAAATCATTAGGTATAGTAATGTGATTCTATAAGACCAGGTTGGTGTTGTTGCCTTTATCATTTTGACAAAACTGCTCTAGTGTCGTCTCAAAGGTTACCAGATGTTCACGCACCCCTCTGTCGTCTAATACAAACACAGGGATAATCTTCCTGAGCAGGTCCGTTATAAATTGTCTATAGTGTCTAATGGAATGCCGGTTTTCGTCTCTGCACTATGAATGAGACAGTGAGCTGCCGTGGGGGAGGCGGTGACATGATTGTGATTGGACGAGACACTGAGAATCCAGATCAAAGCAATCTCTAGTGTTTTGGCCCCCAGCGCTGTGTAGAGCGGGGCCCACACACACACACACACTTTCTCTCATTCTCTCTATCTCTCCGTCCTTATCTTCTTCGCATAAACACTCTTTTTCTCTTTTTTCACACACACACACACACACACACACACACACACACACACACACACACACACACACTCTTTCCCTCCCTCTGTAACTCACCAGCATTATCATTCTCTCTGCAACTGTCTCTCACATATTTTGTCTCTCTCTCTCTCTCTCTCTCTCTCTCTCTCATCACACACACACACACACACACACTTATGTCTCAAGCTCGCCATTCTTATCACTATGTCTCTGTAAATGTCTTGCTCTTATCCACACACTCTTTCTCTGGCTTTGTGACATCTCTTTCTTTGTACAAACTAATACACTCACACATTCTCTCATGAGCTCTGTTACAAAAACCTCTTAAGCTACCTTGCTACTATCTACATAGGCAGCTGCCTTAAGGCCTCGATATACTTCCTCAAAGAACTCAAAGAACAAATGGGTGTATCATCATTTAGAACAAAATCTGGCAAAAAAGAAGGTGTTTTTGCATTTGTTTCGGTGGTTTGCAATGGCACACTGGGGCGAACATTTTGGAAAAATTCTTATTGGCTGCTAAACACTAGAGCCCGACCGATATGGGATTTTTGAGACCGATACGATACCCATGATACCGACCGATTACCAATATGGTGGCCGATATTTTTGAGCTGGTATAAAAACATACCATTTCTATGTGGATTGTGCACCGATTTTGCAGCGATAGGACTATGCAAAGAAGATATACTCAGAAGGCTGCTTTCTTAAATATTTTATCAAAGAATATTTGACATTATTATTATACATTTTCAAACAATTCTAGAAGTAAACACTGAGAAAATAGCTAAATAAAAATCAGAACTGTATGTTTAGTATTAGTCAATTGCTGACCATTTAAATAAAATAAATAGTTAAATTAACATTAATAGTTTAGTATCAGTCAAAGGCTGAGTATTTTAATACTGCCAGTCAATTAGGGGCAGGTTGTAAAACATTTACATTTACATTTATGCATTTGGCAGATGCTTTTATCCAAAGTGACTTACAGTGCACTTATTAAAGGGACAATTCCCTCAGAGCAACCTGAAGTTAAGTGCCTTACTCAAGGACACAATGGTGGTGGCTGTGGGGATCGAACCAGTGACCTTCTGAGTAACAGTTATGTGGTTTACCCCACTATGCCACCACCACTCCATTTACACCTGCCGAGATAAGAAATAAACAGGGCAGCAGTGTTACACCGAACAATCCTGAACAAAAAAGTCAGGTTAATACATGTTTACACATTAGCTTCCACTCAGCTGACAAGGTATGAAAGTAGCTATGTGGTTAGCTAGTTAGCTATGAGCTCGTTGTCATTGAGAGTAAAAAATTGTTTATTTACTTTCCAGCATTGCATCTCATCAACTAGGTAACAACGTAGTGTGAAATCAACACTCAACAGACATAATCTACCACCACACCTTTGTCTGCTGAGCAGCAAAAAAGATGCTCTGATGCTTACCTTTCAATCTGCTACATTACTTACTGCACTGACAAACTATAGCTGGACAACATAGCAAACAGATGTGATAAACATGAGTGACATGGATGTCAGGGACAGGGTTAATTTTATATTTGTTATATTGAAAAGGGAAAATTATGGGGTAATTGTTAATTAACTTTCCAGAATGTATTTCCAGTATGTATTTCACAAATTAGCAACTTACCGTGAAGACACTGCTTAACTCCGCACTGTTTAACTCTGCACTGTCTGCAGAACTACCGTCAGCTCAGCTCTGTAAACAATGGAATAGGAGTGTGCTCTGCTGGACAAACTACATTATGACACCAATTCTAAATCACCCAGAGCATTGTTTTCTGCATTATACGTTCTGGATTTTTTTTTTTAAGATCTGCGAATATCAGAAAACATATACGCGATACCGATATATCTGTAAAAGGCTAATATCGGTCGATAATATTGGGCACTACTAAACACCTTCTCACTGCCATTGGTCCATGACATTGGTAGGTGTGACCTGAAGCTCCACCTACCTTGAGGCGGATGGCTAATTTTGTTCAAGTTGTTCAGCGTGTCAAAATGAGTCAGCATGAACACATCTATGTGCAGAGTTATTAGCGAGCTGGTTCAAATGTACCTGTACGATCGTTTGCTTAGTTATTTTCCAAAACCAAGCCATGTGATATTTTTTTTTTAATCTCCTAAAGGAATCAAATCTTCTCAAATTCCCTGACATCCATGTCACTCAAGTGCCCATTCACTCATGTGCCATCTTCAGCAAAAGCCATTCACACATCTTTCTAAAGCAAGACATGCCTCCACATCATTGTTTTATCTTTGTTCTGCACATGAACACTATGTACATTCATCTGTGCAATGGTATCAGTCATAATAAATTACAATAACAGAGTGTAACTGGCACATATCATGGCTGCGTGTAGCATGTTAGCGCAATAGCATCATGAATGTAAACAAGACAAATTAAAAAATTTCTACTGCATTTGTATTAATTTAAATCATCACTGAGTGGTTAAAAAAGCTTATTTTACTGACCTCATGTGAATTCTACTCATAGAATGAGGCAGTCATTGATAACACATTTTTAATTTTACTTATAGCATCCTCATATTTAAATGTACTTCTAAATGCCTCCCGCATCGGTGTGGATGATGTCTGAACGTTCGGAAACAGTATACCGTTGCTTGGCTGTTTAAAACGTATTTCTACCCCTGAATGAAGATCGAAGAAGAACTTATACAGAAGTACACTGGCAGCCAAAAGTTTGGAATAATGTACAGATTTAGCTGTTTCGGAAGGAAATTGGTATTTTACTTCACCAAAGTGACATTTAACTGATCACAAAGTATAGTCAAGACATTACTGATGTAAAACAATTGCACCATCACTATTTGAAAAAGTCATTTTTTATTGAATCTAGACAGCAGCCATCACTCCAACACCTTATCCTTGAGTAATAATGCTAAATTTATAATTTGGTAATAGAAAACCAGTTGCCCCTAGTTTTAGTGCCTGCTTACACCAATCACTTTATGGCCATGCACATTGACGTTTATGGTTGCCAAGCTCAGTGCATTCATACGGAATCAAACTGATGTGCATTCACAGGTGTGTGTTTAGTGACCTTTGAATGTGTCACATACAATCAGATTTTAAAGTCAGACCTATCCATTTTTTTATGTTATTTATTTAAGATATAACTTCATTTACAAGGCCTTGAATGCTGAACATAATGTTCAGTCGTATTTTCTATTGTTTCTGTGGTATGTGGCTAATTAAAGCAGATTCTCCTTTGTGTAATATGTTCATTCTGCCACATCGACTGAAAGCCCAGATGAATATGCACATTTTGTTTCATAAGAGCGATATGAGCTCCTCCTGTTCCAATATCTCCTGCACCAATTGAATTTCCACCAGCATATTTGTGTGAGGTCACCAAGGTTTTAATGTTATCATTTCGTCATCTAATTTCTACTCTGTTTGATTGCATTAGTGGCAAATCTCTAGAGTATCTTGTGATATCAGCTATCTCCTTCTGTCAGATTATTCAGTTCTCGAAATGGTGTGTTGACATATAGTTCTTACATTCAAACTTGCGTACTTGTGCCGGTGTTTTGTGAGCCACCACTGAAACTACAGTGTCATCAGAAAATAAATGATATTGTAAATAAGTTGTGAGTTTGAAGTCTAAATTGCATGTCATATGCATAAAAACGAAATAATACAAGCAATTTATATTTACATGTCGACCGATATATCGGTTTTGCCGATTCATCGGTGCCGATGGCTACTTTTGAAACTAACCACCCCCCAAGCTAAGCTTGTTTCTTATACAAGCTATACTATAGCTAAGAACAATAAAGGAATTTTCCTACAGCATTCTGCAAAAACATAATTTTTTTGGATACACAGACCTGTCCAAATGACACAACAGTGCATGAGAGATGGTGGACTGTCTTTGAAAAAACCACAGGTGCATAAAAGCCCTTCCCGTCACTTCAGCACTCATCTACTTTTAGTACGGCAAGGTTCCACTGTGTGTCTCTCTGTCAAGCGGTGTTATATTGATGACAATAAGCAGGTAACAACAGGGGAGTGCTCTACACCTCAAGACAGTGTACACAGTCACTGTCACAGAAGGACTGCTGTTTCTTCTCAAAGGAAAGGGACAGACCCTTGAAAAGCTCTCTTTGAGCAAGGGAGAGGGAGAGAAAGAGTGAGGGAGCCTCACACTTGATTCCCAGGGGTGCTCACTGATTTATATGCTGCAATGCATTAGTGGAGTGCGCTTTACCTCTCTTTGAGGCAGTGCTAAAGACCTGCACCAGCTGCCTCCTAATGAAGTTTACTGGCGTTAAAAAGCCCCACATTTTCCGAATGATAACATGGTATCTCTTATAGATCAAAGCTAATCTCTGTGGCACTCTCAGGAAAAAAAGGGGAAACGGTTTGAACGTGTGACTTGAAAGTGAGAGTCAACTGTTTGTGTGCGCTGGGCCCCTGTAGTTGTGTCATATGGATGGAGATGAGTGTTTATATAAGAAAGAGAGAGAGCACTGATAAAATGGTTTATATATGTTCATTTATTATCAAGATATATGCAAAAAATATGGACTGATATAAGAGGAAATGTGAAAATGTGATGAGAGGAGCGGGTTAAGATTTTTATTTGTGATTTATTTATATTGCTGGGAAGTTCTATGAGCATAAAAAACAAACTCAGCAAAATCTGTCGAAAAGCAGAATGTGTCACTGTAGAAGCATGATTTAAGAACCAACCGAAACACTGACAATACAATGCAAACATACATGTAATGTTTGATGTGCTGTTGAGGTGGATAAACTGCCTTAATGTGAAATAAACCTTTATATCGAGGAGTGTGCTGTCCCTGTGTTACTTTCAAATTCCTTTACACAAAGTAAATATCACAGACTACTTCACCCTTTTCATATTCTATTGTCTCATCTTGTTACTGAATAATTCAGCAGGTGTGAGTACATTTGAATGTCTAGTCCAAGGGGTGTGTGTGTGTGTGTGTGTGTGTGTGTGTGTGTGTGTGTGTGTGTGTGTGTGTGTGTGTGTGTGTGCACGCATGTGATTGTGTGTTTAAAAATAATACTTTTTTTATTATTATAATTTGTATTATTATTATTATTATTATTATTATTAATATAAAGTGAATGCATTGAGTGTCATCCTTCTGCTAGAAGTTAGTCTCTAACATGTAAACAAAGGTAAATAGTTGGCCTAATATTTACAATTTATAATTATTATTATTATTATTAGTAGTAGTAGTAGTAGTAGTAGTAGAAGTAGAATTACTATTAGTAGTAGTATACAAATTCATTAAGTACCATCCTTTCACAAGAAGATAGTCCCTGACATGCAAAGGTTAATAATTGACCTAAAAGGTAAAAATCTTATTATTATTATTATTATTATTATGCTCATTATTATTATTATTATTATTATTACACAAAATAAGGCCACAAAATAATGAAGTCCAACACTTTCTCTAGAATATCCCTGACCTGTAAACTCGACTCGACTCGAAAGATTGTAGAAAGACTAGTATCATTATTTTATTTTTTTTATCGATTTGGTACTAAAGTACTGGTACTGCTGACATCTCTAAAACATTGTATTGACCAAACAGCATCCAGCACCTGAACTACACAAACATGTTTGTGGGTGTATTGTATGATGATAATGGCCCATCTATGGCAGTATATGTACATTCAATTTCAGATTTTATTCCACATATCACTCCACATATTCCGTATATTCTGAGATTCATGTTGAATTTACACTACCAGTCAAAAGTTTTGAAACACTTGCCTGAAATGTTTCTCATGATCTTAAAAATATTTTGATCTGAAGGCATATGTTTAAATGATTGAAATTAGTTTTGTAGACAGAAATATATTTGTGCCAAAATCTAAATTTATTTCATTATAAAACTAAAATTTTATTTAAAAAAAAACGTTTTAGAAACTGATGACTTGGACAAAATAATAAAGAAAACAACATAGATAAGAACTCCTTCGATACTGTTTAAAAAGCATCCCAGGGTGATTCCTCAAGAAGTTGGTTGAGAAAATGTCAAGAGTACATATCTGCAAATTCTAGGCAAAGTGTGACTACTTTGAAGATGCTAAAATATAACAGTTTTGATTTATTTTTTATTTTATTAGTCACAACATAATTCCCATAGTTCCTTTATTATTATAGTTGTGATGACTTTACTAGTATTCTATAATGTGAAAAAAGAAAGACAGAATGAGTAAGTGACCCTAAACTTTTGAACGGTAGTGTATGTGCATGTTTTTAATCTAGTTAATCAGTGTCAGTTTAATGTGCACAAGAAAGACAAGCCTCATTATAAACCTGCAGACCCTGATCTAAGACCATCTGCAGCATGTGCATTGGAGGAAATTTGAATGAATGGCAACGGATGGGCCGTACAGCGAACATGTGTGCAATTATCATACCGTTTGCCTCTCCAGCGATCGTCCACAGGATGTGGGTTTGGGGCCGTTCCAGGTATGATTTCTCTGATTCTCTGCCCGAAACATTAAATCCTTAGGTCATATTTATTTTTAATATTATGAAAAATGGGTTTGTATGAATATTTGCAAGCCAGCCAGAGTTTGTTTGCTTATAAATGGATGTGCTATTCGCCTACAGTGAAGGCCTTGTGTTTAATGCAATGAATTCAACACATTCCTGCCAAGGTCAACTGTAGCAGACCCTGGCTACACAACTTGCTCAAAAAACAAAAGCACCTCCTGAAAACTATCTCTGTAGTGTGGACAGCAAAATCAGGCGATGATATCAATGAGAAGCTGAGTCAAGATGCATCCACACTGCACTATATTATGGTTTGAGAGGCAAAACTAGTTTAGAACCACTGTTCTGAAAGTCTAAAAGGTTACGGCTCGCAGCTACGGCTTGTAAAAAGAGTGGTTATGAAAATTGCATAACAAACACTCAAACAAATATTGCGCACCATACATACTTTATAACAGTCTTTTGCCTTTGGCAACACACAGTGATACACAGTATGCAACTAAAAACAACCAAAAATTGCAAGACAGGAGCATTCACGAACAAAGCAAGAACAATAGAGCCAAATTCATCTTATTCTCGTTAAAACACACACAACCACATGTGCACTGGTTGGTTAGCTAAATGTGAGACCAGGAAGATGGGCCAGCCAGAGGTGCAGAGCCAGACTGAGGTCTCTCTCTCTCTCTCCGTCATGTTGAGTCAGTTCAGCAGCATGGTTCATGTCAGGACATGCTTCCCAGCAGCTGGCTCAACAGGACCTCTTATGCAATAAACAGAGAACGGGAGAGAACAAGACATGGAGAAAGGTAGGGAAAGAGCCTACAGGGCTAAGGATGAGGGAAGGCAGGTAAAGATAGCGAAATAGAAGAGTGATTATGTCTGAATCTGAATGTGAAGTTCAGGATTTAGAGCACTGAGCACAGGACAGATAGCAGGTGCCTATGGACAGTTCAGCACATTTTGCAAACCCTTTAAAGAATACTTACTGTCATCTTGTATGAAAAGCTTTTACCTGGCCATAATGTGCAGTACAGCAGTTTACACTCACTGATCACTTTATTAGGAACACCAGTACACCTACTTATTCATGTGATTATCTAATTAGCCATTCATGTGGTAGAAGTGCAATGCATAAAATCATTCAGATACAGGTCAGGAGCTTTAGTTAATATTCACATCAACCATCGGAATGGGGAAAAATTTGATTGTAGGTGCCAGACGGGCTGGTTTGAGTATTTCTGTAACAGCTGATCTCCTGGGATTTTCATGCACAACAGTCTCTAGAGTTTACTTAGAATGGTGCCAAACACAAAAAAGCATCCAGTAAGGAGCAGTTCTGCAGACAGAAATGCCTTGTTGATGAGAAAGTTCAAAGGAGAATGGCCAGACTGGTTCGAGCTGACAGAAAGGCTACGGTAACTCAGATAACCACTCTGTACAATAATAGTGAGCAGAGTAGCATTTCACAATAAGTGTCCAAAGGGTCAGTCCATGCTTTTTGAGACAAAGTAGTGCTCCAACTTTAAAAAAAAAACACAGACGTTCCAGGCAAAATAATACAAGTCCGCTCCAAAGTTCGCTTAGAAACTTGGACATTTTTCTAAAAGTGTGCGGGGCATATCCCTCCCAATTTTAAGATTGCTAAACTCCTGAATTCAAGTGTACAAACTTAACATAAACCTACAGTTGTTGTGAACTGAAGGATCGATTAGCACTGTCTGTATAATTTTGACAAAAGTTCAAGGAAATCCTTCAAAGAGTCTCGGTCAGTGTCCACCTGTGCAGCTCTGTACCTACAGACCTTATCATCTGCACGCTGTGAACCTGCAGCAGTCGCAGCTGAAAGCCATCTGCTGTGTTTGGAGGCAGCCGGACCGCCTTAACAAGTAGGCAAACTGTCAGGCAGGATTAATGTGCTACCTTAAACCTGAGTTAATAATAAATGAGATGTTTACTCATTCAAGGGGGAGCGCATAGATAACAGACCTCCAGACCCCTCCTTTAAGTGCCAAAAAGATAAATTCTGGTTAAGTGGGACCTGCCTTCCTGCATTATACTGCCCTCCCCCTTTTCCCACCCCGTCATTACCAACAAAACAAGGACTTTAACCCACTTACTGAAGGAAAAGGTCAAATTACAAGCTCTTTTTTGGTTCCCATAATGGATATGCAGCTACTCGGCAACTATTTCCCAAACCACATGGGGGTCCACAATAGGGCTGAGCGATATAACTATAAATAGCTTGGACCAGTCTGGCCATTCTCCTCCGACCTCTGTCATTAACAATCCATTTTCGTGCACAGAACTGCCGCTCGCTGATTTTCTTTTTGTTTTTCGCACCATTCTCTTTACACTCTAGAGATGTGTGTGAAAATCCCAGGGGATCAGCAGTTACAGAAATACTCAAACCAGACTGTCTGGCACCAACAATCATGATACAGTCTAAATCACTGAGCGCAAATAAAACTTTGAATCAGAGAAATTGTATTGTTGAAT
Organism: Xyrauchen texanus; assembly: GCF_025860055.1. Classification (NCBI taxonomy): domain Eukaryota; kingdom Metazoa; phylum Chordata; class Actinopteri; order Cypriniformes; family Catostomidae; genus Xyrauchen; species Xyrauchen texanus. The sequence goes on from NC_068324.1 coordinate 16,528,322, forward strand.
GTAGTACAAATCTACACCTTATCAAATGGTCTTATATATATTTATATATATATATTTTTCTTATATATATTTCATTCTTATATATTAAAAAAGCCCTGTCATTAGGTTGGTTTCATGATCATCTGACACCGCTAGAAGGAGCACAAGTGCATGAAATAGAATACTAGGGTCTTGAAACACATTCAACCCAATCTCACTATAAGCCTTAAGGATAGGAGGAGATGGCAAAATCGTAATAACTGTAAGAGTTGGCTTGTACAAAATGTACGACTTGCACTATTGTGTACCACAGTAGAAAATTTGAAGCAGCATTCTGACGATTCATCGTATGTTTAACCCTCAAACCAAAACCTAACCATAAAGTATCTTAGCCAAACCCTAAACATGACCATGACTTTAAAAGGAAAATCACTATTGTGTAGCACAGAAGAAAGAAAACATGGTGGTTTGTAAAGCGTTTCATGGGTCATTTATATAAATATTTTTTTTTACCCTGTTTACACCTGGTATTAATATGCGTTTCTGGTGAGCCAAAAACAATGGGTCTAGAAAAAAAAAAAAAGTACAGTACAGGTCTAAATGGTGTCTAAATGGTTTGCGGTCGGATCATAACAACCGCATAAGGAAGTAGTCAAAAATGCATGTGACCACATCACATTTGAGGGGCAAACGCTTATACTACCTGAATGCATCTTCGACTCAGCGAAGCACCACCTCTCACCTGTCAATCAACCACTGCCCTACAACAACAGTTGAACTTTGCCGGTTACGTGTGGCCTTAAAAAAAAAAAAACGTCAGATCCGAAAATTTGAAAAAGCAGATGCAATCAAAAGCACTAGAACTACACTAATCTTCTTCAGTGTGTCTGATATCAACATGCAGGGACACAGATGAGAAGCACACACATCTGATGATCCGCAGAACGACCCGCCCCTTCCTCTCTTTATCATCGGCCCACCTCTAAGGGCTGTCCAATAGCCAGGCTCACAACAGGAGTGGGCAGGATAGAGGAGAGGTGCAATTTAATAAGGCTCTCTTGAGCAGCGGATGATGACACTTTACTGATATGAATATAGCCACATCACCGCTGACATTAAAACGCAGAGCGCACCTCTCCTCAAGGAGCCAGCTTCTATCTCCTTGTGCGCACACACTGGCGTCCTAGCTGGTACCAGTCCAGTTAGATGCGTCGCCAGGGATATCACGCAATGGGGCTGACGGGCTAGGAAGCTGGGCCGCCTTCCCCTCACACTCGCCGCAGCCCCAGGGAAGACAGGGCATAGACAGATCATCATAGAAGCCGCCGCCCCTCGCCATGGATCCTATAAGGGGAGCATGTGTGGTCAGAGGACCCCACCCACATCCTGGACCATCCCTTTGGACACTCTTATCTACACTGAACCCGATTCTCCAAGAGGGTACCAGATCATCCTTTATTTTGGACACTTTCCCCTTTAGCATTTCAATTCTCATTTTTTGACATTTTATGTTTATTTATATTTACAATAAATGCCTCTCCAAAGCCTAAGGCCACACCCAGTTTCAGTCTCTTGTTCAACCCGCCACAACAGGTACTCCACTAAAACAACAGATAATTTTGCTCTAAATGTTACGTTTGTGCAAATTTCAGCTGAATTTGGGGAGAAGCAGGGCACTGGTTCATTTGCCCTTTCCTTGTCTTCTCTGACTTTTTTTGCAGTTTATTATTATGCAGTAGCACACTGACATAGTGATTGATGTATGTTGTCATGAAAACAGAGACCCTCCCCTTGAAATACAAACTCAAGTGGTCAGAGGAGTTCAGGTGTAAACAGTGATTTGTCTCAATTGACCACATGTCATCTGATTGACCGAGACGCATCTTGATATCAATTGTAAACAAGGCCTTAATTGCATAATGAGTTACTATGAGTTACTAAAATGTGATACATGTATTGTATTGATTTGAAAGTGTATCTGTTATCTGGTCAGTGCAGAAGTTGTTCATTTTTGTACGAGGTAAGTCAATGATATTGTATGATTTCTCCATGTTTTATTAATTATTTTGAATTGTCATGACACTGTGCTGAAACTGAACTGCATGAAACTATACAAGTTTATAAAAGTTGTAAAAACTTCACAGCATCTTAAAAACATTCAAACAACAGCACAAGATTTTAACACACTGGCTATAATTGAACATTTTTAATGGGATGAATTAAAGATACAACTATTCTGATTGCATTTTATGGTGCAAACTGTCTAACAGGTAAAGCAAAGAATGCTGTCAACAAGTTAATTAAAGCACTGTTCCTCAAAATATAAAAAAAATATATATATATATAGAATTTGTTGTTGTCTACTCTTTGTGACCAATCCCTTGTATAAAGAGCCTTAAAATAATTTTATTTTTATATTGTCAGCAAACCATTGCAAATACATCTTGAATATTTGATATATTGCCCAGCCAATATCAGTGGCATAGATGCACACAGAACTACGAAACATTCCTAATTAGTGGTTTCAATACCTGGAGCTTGTTCGGAAAAGAGAACCTTTGATACATGGACAGTGCATCAACAGCAGCACAAATGCTCCTAATTCCCTAAAGCCTGGATAATATCTGCTGGCTTTGAGTTGATCAGTCTAAGCTCACCCTGCCATACTCCCACAGTGCTTTGTTCTTAAGGGCAGAGGGGCGGCTTCAGGGGAGCTGCATGGCCAAGGATCGGCCCCTCGGATGCTGCTGATACAGGCAGAAATTGGGTGAAATAGATGGAGCAGAGGATGGCCTGAACGCCCTGAGAAAGAGCGGGAGTGTTGAAATGTCTTACTCTGGATGCTTCTTTGCATGCATCGTCAAAGGAGATTGAACTAATGAGCCCTACCGTTCTCCACTGGGGCCTTCCCAAGACAGCCCTTCTCCACAATTGGTTCCAAAGGGTTTAAAAAAAAAAAGCTGTCTGCTGCGAAGCTCCTATACGTTCGGGAGATTAGAAAGTAATAAAATAGATGGAGGGACAGAGAAGAGGGATAACATTGCCCATTATTTGCAAACACAGAAGAGCGGCTCCTGTGTACTGCGATGTAAAGCAACAGTGCTTCCAAAATTATGAGATTTATACATGCTTTTGCATCCTCGTTCCCACAGAAATACTGTATGTCAACTGTGGCCATTACACAAATGTGAATATGTTATTACATTTCTTTAAGTATGTCTGTCAGCTTCTTTGTAATTTAGTTTTAACAAATCAAATCATTGTGTATACTGGGACTGCTTTAACATTCTAAATTGTATATAATATTTAGTATTACATCTATATCATGTCTGTATTTTATTCATGTTTTTATCCATCTTTCATTATATATACAATACAGTATATATAACTTAAATCCCAACTTAATATGCAAAGACATAAGTAAACCATATGTAAATTTGAGATTTTAATGTAGAAATCTGTTTGCAAACAGTTATTACATTTGCAATTCCATTTGGTGTTGATAGTGGTGCAGAAAATACACACTTATAATATTAAAATAATTTGGGGGTCACATGATGCCATGCATGGATCGGATGTGTGAATGGCTTTGGTTGTTTTAATACTTTTAATGACATAAACCGGTGAGATTCGATACACTCAGCTCCATTACTGTTCTAGGAGGACAATATGTCAAAGAATTCAAAATCCTAAGGCTCTGAAGTCATTAAAAGACACTTACGTGCTCAAGCTGACACCCCCGAGCAGGCCGCAAGCCTGGGAGTCAACTTAGTCACAAGGTTCTGGAAATGCGGCGAGAGATGCTGAAGATGTCGGCAATGCTGACAAAGGTCATTGCTGACTTAAAATATCTTGCTGTGTTACGTAGATCGATTACTGCAATGGAGGCGAAGGTCTCTGATGTGGTTACAAGAGTGGGGGATGTCAAGACTCGGATTACCTGGAGTTATCGGAGAGGGAATTATCTGCTAATTCGTTAGTGACCAAGGTGGATTTGGAGCATGTCTGGGAGAAGTTGGAGGACATGGAGAACCATAGCTGGCGGAATAACGTCTGTATCGTAAGAGTCCCTGAAGGAGAAGAGGGACAGAATATGGTGAAGTTCCTGTATGGGCTCTTTCCGTATCTGCTCGACATAGCAGGCCATAAACTGGAAATCGAGTGAGGATTAGTGTTCTGCAATCCATGGAGGAAGACAAATTTCTGAGATCATGAAGATCTTGTTTTACACCAGGCGAGGGGTAAAGGAAGGCTTTCTTGGAAGAACCACAGCATTATCTTGTTCCCAGACTTTGCAAATTCGACAAGAGAGAAACATGATAGATTCAAAGAATGCAAGAAAGTTTTACATCAATGTAAGGTTGCTTTTGCAATGATATTCCTGGATAAATTGAGAATAGATGCAAGGGATGGCCGTAAAACATCCACATGCCCACAGCAAGCAATGCCATTCATAAAGTCAATGGATTGAGTAAGTCCTTTGTTTGTACTCATGTTGCAGCCGAGTGAACCTGCTCACTGAATTTTCGCTTGACTGTTTGAGGAATCTGAACGCTCTTTTTGTGCTGGTTCCACCTATCGGCCGGAGTTCATTTTGTAGAGTAACACACCTTCACGACAGTTCTATGGATTAATCTACATGCTCGTTGTGCTTATTCCGCCTATTGGCTGGAGTTTGTTTTATATATTATATTTTGCTGTGTAATTTTGTCTCACAAAATTTGTATAGAAACACCGGATTTGAGCAATCCAACGGCAAGGTTGTCGCAGGGGTTCTCGTAGGCGTGCATGGACTGTTTGAGTTTAGAGGAACAGATGCAAGTTGGCGCTGTCGTGCACAGGGTTAATGCAAACATTTTTATTTTTTCTGTTTTTTTTTGTTCTGGGGGATGGTCGGGTTTTGATTGTAGCACTAATGTTGGAATGTGGTCTTTATAACCTTGTTTTTGATACATGATCTATTTTTTCTTATATGTCAAAATGTAAAATGCTAATATGAGTGGATTGTCTCTCTCCATGTGGAATGTGAATGGGTTGGGGCACCCCATAAAAAGAAGGAAAGTTATTTATCTTCTTAAGCATAAGAAATATGATATAGTGTTTCTTAAAAAGTAAAAAATGCATCTTACTCTGCAGGAAGCTGAAAAATTTGGGAAGATATGGGGTGGGCTTTTTTCTATAGTGCTGGCTCGAGTAAGAGCAGGGGAGTCATTACACTGATAAGTAAATATCTACAATTCAAATGTCTCAAACAGATTAAAGATAAATTAGGAAGAGTCATTATTGTTTTAGCTGAAATTCAGGGGCAAAGTCTTATTTTGGCAAATATGTTTGCACCTAACGTTGATGATCAGGGCATTTTTATAGATCTTGAAGTGATGTTGCAAGCCGCTGGCACCCCTCATGATATAATATTGGGAGGAGACTTTAATCCTTTAATGGACTCAGTTTTGATCATAGTGAAGCAAAAGTGTGCAAGCCCCCTAGAGATACATTGATGCTTCACAGGATGTGTACAAATCTTGGTCTTAAAGATATTTGGAGACTTTTGAACCCATCTGGGAGGGAATATAATTATTTTTCATCAGTCCATCAAATTTACACTAGAATATATTATTATTTTTTTAATATTTAAGTCCCACTTGATGCTGAAAAGGCATCTAATATGGTAGAATGGGATTATCTTTTTAAGATTTTTGAAATGTACGGGTTCAGGAATTCTTATATTGGGTGGATTAAGTTACTTTATAGCCACCCGGTAGCAGCGGTACAAACAAATGGATTACTTTCTGGTTATTTTATTCTGGATAGGGGCACCCGGGATGCCCGCTTTCCCCATTATTGTTCTGTCTTGCCCTGGAACCATTCGCAACCGCGATAAGAAAGGATGATGATTTTCCAGGAGTGATGGTGTGAGGTGTGGCGCATAAGCTTTTGCTTTATGCAGATGATATTTTATTATTCGTCTCCAAACCCTACTAGATCTATGCCTTGCCTCCACAGAGTTATCAGGATATAGAGTGAATTGGTCTAAATGCAAAGCTTTAGCTCTGACAGCGTATTGCCCTGTAACGGCTTTTCAACCGGGTGCCTTACATGCCCAAGCAGTACATAAAGTATTTGGGCATTTTATTTCCATCAAATTTGAGTGATTGAGTTAATTTTGACCCTCTAATAAAAAGGTTTTCAAGTGATGTGGACAGGTGGGCTTCACTACATTTATCTATGACTGGGAAGGTTAATGTTATAAAAATGTATTGTATTTCAAAATTCAACTACCTACTACAGTCTCTTCCCATTGAAGTTCCTCTTTTATTTTAAAAAATTTGATTGTATAACTAAATCTTTTATTTGAATGGTAAATGCCCATGGTAGCATTCCAGTAAGTTCCATTTTACTATTATGCTTTGGTCTCAGACATTTGGTACATTGGTTGCATCCAGATTAGAGCGGATGTCCTTGACCCTATCTTGCCTTTGCAAAGTCTTTCTACCAAGCAGCCCGGAGAAGTAAAGACACATCCCGTTATCTCACACATGCATTTAATGTGGACAAAAGTCTCAACTGAGTTGTTTTCCTGGCAACCATTCACAAATAAACAATTTAAAGACTGAATCACTCAACAGTTTTTTGTGTTTTTTTTTAATGAGTAATTGCTTTGATGAAAGATGCAGACCTATATTATACATTTGAATTATATTGTTTTCCGTCCACCCAGTAACAAGCAATCAGCATCAGACCAGAAATATTATATTGCAGTTTTGGAAATTCCACTAGTTTTTATTTTTATTTTGTTATATATTAAAATTTTTGATTTCTGTTAAGTTTTAGTGAGCTTTAATGGTTCATAAATTGTTTGTATTTTATTGGTGTCATTGGGGTTAGTTTTAGTTTAGTTTTATCTTTATAACACAGCATCACAAATCTGCCTAACCAGCATGAATTTATTTGTTTCACATTTAATTTTTTTGACACAATACACTGATAGTTTCAAGCTAGACTTGGGAGATTAATTATAACAGACCACCCAACATTGATTGAAAATCCAATAACTAAATTCACTTTCTAAAGTTATTTGTCTTATTACAAAGTTTTCACATATTTTATAGCACATATCAAGTTATAGTTTAATTTGTGTTCCTCTGCAAACTTTGAATAAAATTTTTGATTTAGTTATGAAAAAATACTTTTTTTGTTTTTGTCTTCAAATTAGTTTTCATTGTTACACAAAATTTTGTATTATTATTATTATCTTAGTTACAAAAAAACATGGTACAGTTTTCATTCCTCTTCAAACTTGTATTTGTATTTTTATGTTTTTATTAATTTTCACTGCTGGTCTTTGTCTTTGATATGATTTTCGGTATAGTTTTCATTCTTTAATGCATTTTAATTTGTATTCTTTTATTTTTATCTTCATTCCCCCTCTCATGAGTGTGTGCCCTGCTGAGTAAAATTATTTTATACATCTTTTCTTAATTTGAGCCCTTGTTTATTTGAGCCCCCTGTTTATGCTCCACCATGCTTCCTCTGTTCTCCAAAACAGCCATGGCACGCCACAATGTTTCTGGAGAGTCTGCTGGGACAAAATGTGAGACACTTCTCTAATGACGGCCGCGCTTGCCACAATGAATCACTTTTTTCCTGAAAACATGTCCTCTAGTCCTCCATTAGCCAAACGCTACCAAGTCAACCAGGGACCAAAAGATCTAATACTCCAAGGTCTACCTGCTGGTATAAATCATTAAAGCACTTCCTCCTCTGAGATAATGGAGCAGTTTGTAAATTTCGTATAGCACAAAGGAACAGGGATTGTCCCCTCCCTGCCACTTTCACTCGAGTTCTCATATATAAAAAGCTAATTTAATGTACCGGTAGTTCAGTTTTACGATAGAACACAACATCGAACAAATATGTGGCTAAATCATGAATTAAGGCAGAAAGAATGAACTAAAAATATGGCGAGAATGTGAGAATGATAAATAATTTGAAGGCTTTAAAGGAAAACTTCATCCAAAAATAAAATTTCAGTCATCATTGCTCACTCTCATGTTTAAATACATTCATGTTGCAAATCTGTATCCAAGCTGCTCTTCTCCATAAAATAATGATCTACACTGCCAAGCTCCAAAAAGAAGGTCCATACAGTTCATGCACTACATACCAAGTCTCCTGAAGCCATTCAAAGGTCTATAAGGTCAAAAATCATTGGTTATTGTATGTTTGGTCACCAGTTTTGATGTGTTTGAATGCTTAGAATTAAACACTTCCATGAAGCATGGGATGACAAGATCTCAATCTGTTCCTAACAAAGCTAATATATGGCTTCAGAAGATTAAGAATATAGCACACAAGTCATATGGACAGCTATTACGGTTACTTGTATTTATTGAGTGAGTGAGTGAGTGAGTGAGTGAGTGAGTGAGTGAGTGAGTGAGTGAGTGATTGATTGATTGATTGATTTTGTCTATTTGCATTAATTTTTGTTTTTTTTTTAACTCAGGCTGAGTAGCGATACAGATTTCCAGATTTGCTTCATTCTAATTCCCAAGCTCATGCTTGAACTCAGATTTCGATTTGATTTGATTCAGTAAGGTATTTTTTTGCTTCTGATGTCAATTTTCCTTAAATATTAAATAAATTCTGCTAAAGCTAAATCAGCTAAAGCTGCATACAGGAAACCTTCTAACAATGTACATTATGAAATTATTAATATAAAGAATTAACAACAGGACCCAAACCATCCAGTTCAATACAGATAGAGTAATCAACAAAACCAAAACTAATTAAACTCAAATATAAAATTAAAGTGCATTATTTAGATTTTAAGGATCGATTTCAGGATAGTTCAAATGAAGATTTAAATTAATCGAAAAAATCTATATTTTGGAAATATTTTTTAGTCTCTTAGAATGAACCTTCCTATAAGGCCAACTATTATTTACAAACTGCTTTGTCATTATATGGAAACACGTTAACTATAACACATCATTTTAAAGCTTGTATTACAGACTATCATATATTTACACACTTATTCCAACACAGGGAATAATGATAAGGGGTAAAAATCAGTTTGGAATTTCAGCAAAATATCTCCTTTTGTGTTCCATTTAAGATAAAAGTCTACAGGTTTAGAACAACAAAAGGGTGTGTAAATGTGCAAAACTGTACATTTTTGGGTGGACAAACTTTTTAAATTGGGCTGGGTATTGATACAGGTATCCAGTTTCGATTCATTCTGATTCCCAAGCTCTTGCTTCAATTCAGATTTCAGCTAAGGGGGGACAACTGGACCTTTTGTCCAGTTCCCTATCGAGAGGTCTCTCCTATTGCGTAAGTAGCTTACGCTATGGGAAAACTCAGTTTCTCGAGAAATATTGCAGTCTTTATGTAAAACGCATTGCAGCTGCACAGCAGACAGTGATGAGCGAGGCAGCTCGGTCATTGGCTGTGCTGCGGCAACTGCTCGAACCAGTGACGGGGCGACTTAGAACGCGCGACCAATGGGGGTGCGTCCCGCATTCGCGCGCTCAGAGCCTGCTGAAATTAGCATATGAGGGCTATATAATGAACATCCCGTCATGCCAGTTCTTTTAGATTTAATCTCCTTCAAATTCTAATTTGATCGTCCTTGAGCGGCATCTGTGGCTAACGCTAACGGAGATGAAGGACGCGGATAAGGCACCCTTCCTTGACGCACCTGTCACTCCGAGCGGCCTGTTCGGACCTATGGTGAGAGATTTCACGGAGCGCTTCACTGAGGCACGGAAGGATTCGCAAGCTATGCATCACTTCCTCACTAAGCGCTCCAGCTCATCTCAAAAACCGCCCCAGCAGCAGCAGCGAGCCAGGGCAGAGCCGCCCGTCTCCCAGCCGAAGAGCAGACCTGAAAAGGACGCTCGACGCCGCTCACGTTCCGCTGGCCGAAGAAAGCCGCAGGAGCAACGAGGCCCTCGACCCAGAACCACCCTGAACACAGAGCCTCGTAAGTCTTCCTAGCAGCAGGAAGAAAGAGAGGGAGTACGCGTCTCGCAAATGCCAGACCGCTCCCTCGCAAACATTTAAAACATTACCCAGTCCCCTTACAGGCGGCTGGAAATGTCTATACAGCAGTCAATGGGCCAGTCATAAAACTCGCTCACCTGCAATCAAACGCCGTTTTCACGGCGACACACAGAAATCACCAAAAGGGTCATTTTCTGCCTGTGTCACTAAGGGTTCACATGTCCACACTAAAGTGCGCATTCCCACATATCAATACTGTCCAAACAGTGCCAAACACCTCCCCAGCTCAGGCTGGATGTCTCAAAAATGTAGATCGTGTGCCTATTGTCATGTATGCACCACTACACACAAGCACTGTTCCCACAGTTATAAACACTTCCCCAGTAAAAACGGGAAGTGCTATAAGTGTAGCGTGTGTGCCTGCCGTATTGCACGCACCCCTACACACAGCTACCCACACAGTTTCAAACAGCTATGCCGCAAACATCACAGATGCAATGCGCGAGCTAAGAAACTCCCCGCTAAATGCGGAAAGCTTTATGAATGTGGCGCACGTGCCCATAATAATGAATGCACCCCCACTTCAAAACACTGTTCATACAGTTTCAAGCACCTCTCCGACTCATGCTGTGAGCATTTCGGAAATAGCGCATGTGCCTGTACTCTCACACGCACCTCTGCACTCAGCACTCAATACGGCTGCTCAGCGCGCACCTGCGCCTCTGAGAGCCGTAGATTCTGTGTTAGCACAAAGCGATTGGCCGGCGGGGCCCATACGTCACTGCGACACGCCCCCAGCCTGCATTCAGCCCATATCTGTGCGAGCAGAAGCCTGGGAAAAATCCCCGACATGCCGAAATGGGTTTTGAACATAATAAAACACGGATACTCACTTCAATTCGCTCGCAGACCACCCCGCTTTTCAGCGGTGGTCAAGACGAAAGTGAGGAAAGATGTGTCACATGTTCTACGCACCGAGGTGCTCAAACTGATAGAGAAGGGCGCTATAGAAACTGTTCCTCCCTCTTTGAGCGAGGCGGGTTTTTACAGCCGCTATTTTCTCGTCCCGAAAAAGGACGGTGGCCTTCGCCCCATCCTGGATCTCAGACATCTGAACAAAGCGTTAATGATTCGCTCGTTCAGAATGTTAACAACCAAACATATCCTCGCGCAAGTTCGCCCCGGGGATTGGTTTCTATCAGTGGATTTGAAAGACGCTTACTTTCACATCCCGATAGCGCCTCACCACAGGCCCTTTCTGAGATTCGCTTTCGAGGGACAGTCATACCAGTACACAGTACTACCATTCGGCCTATCATTGGCCCCCCGTACATTCACGAAATGTATGGACGCGGCAGTTTCCCCCCTGAGACGGTGGGGAGTGCGGATACTGAATTACCTCGACGATTGGCTAATCATAGCACAATCAGAGGTTCAGTTAATGACACACAGATCTTGGACTATCAGCCATTTACAATGCCTGGGTCTGAGAATAAATTTTGCAAAGAGCATGCTATCCCCTAGCTATTTCTTTTCTGGGAATAGTGCTAGACTCAGTGCAGATGACAGCGCGCCTCTCATCAGAGCGCGCGCTCTCTATTCGACGCCTTGCAACATCGTTCAGAACGGGCGCGCACGCCCCCGTCAAACGATTTCAGAGAATGCTCGGTCTCATGGCCTCTGCATCAGCTGTACTCCAGCTAGGATTGTTGCACATGCGTCCTCTCCAGCGCTGGCTCAAGAGCCGTGTCCCCACTCACGCGTGGCGCTTGGGCCACTTTTTGATCAGAGCGAATCACGGCTGTATAAAAGCCCTGACGCCCTGGAAAGCCATAAACTGGTATCAAACCGGCGTGAGTCTGGGCGTGAATACGCGGAGAAAAATGATCACGACAGATGCCTCCAAAATAGGATGGGGGGCCCTTTACGAGGGCAGGCCTGTTTCCGGCTTTTGGTCAAACCCAGAAAAGCGCCTACACATAAACTGTCTGGAAATGAAAGCGGTCGCCTTGGCTCTCAGAGCCCTGCTTCCGTACCTGCATCCTGGTCCGAACGGACAACATGACGGTATTTTCGTATATAAATCGCCAAGGTGGACTCAGGTCGAGCTCCCTGCACTCTATGGCCAGGGAGCTCATCCTATGGTCACAACACCACCTGCGCTCGCTAAGGAGCGGACATGCTATCCAGAGACAAAGTTCTCCCAGGAGAATGGTCTCTCCACCCTCTGACGGTTCAGTGGTTATGGCGAACCTTTGGTGAGGCAGAGGTCGACCTCTTCGCCTCCAAGGAAAATGCACACTGCCCTCTCTTCTTCTCAAAAAGCACGGACGCGCTCGCCCAAGTTTGGCCGAGCCGCCCCTTGTATGCTTTTCCCCCGATCACGATGCTGCCTCAGGTCATCAGTCGGATCAGGGAGGTGAAATGTGCAGTGCTCCTGGTAGACCCACTCCGGAAAAATAAGACGTGGTTTCCAGAGCTTGTACAGATGATGCAATCAGCCCCATGGCCGATTCCGCTGAGGCAAGACCTCCTCGGACAGGCCAGCGGGATGACTCTTCATCCCCGCCCCGATCTGTGGGCCCTCCATGCATGGCCCCTCAACGGGTTCCCGAGAACCTCCCCAGTGGAGTTCTGAAAACCATTACTGAGGCACGAGCCCCCTCTACGAGGCACTTGTATGCCCAAAAGTGGAAAGTGTTCAGTGACTGGTGTGATACAAAGAGCTTGAACCCCAAAACGTGCGAGATACCAAGTGTAATCGCCTTTTTGCAGGAGCTGCTGGAGGCAGGCCGCACACCCTCCACGCTCAAAGTCTATGTGGCTGCCATAGCGGCGTCACACAATCCTGATAAAGGACATTCATTAGGAAAAAACGATCTGATCGTTCGTTTCCTAAGAGGCGCTAGGAGGATGAGCCCTCCTCGCCCACCTTCGGTGCCGATCTGGGACCTGGCCACGGTCCTGGACGCACTCAAAGGTGCCCCGTTCGAACCTCTCCGAACCGTGCACCTCAAGCAGCTCTCGCTCAAAACCACGCTCTTGCTGGCACTCGCTTCAGTTAAAAGAGTGGGCGACCTGCACGCGCTGTCATCAAGCGCTGCTTGCCTGGAATTTGGACCTAACGACTGCAGAGTTGTCCTTAGGCCAAAGCACGGGTATATTCCTAAGGTGCTCTCTACACCCTTCAGAGCACAGGTGATATCTCTAGCAGCGCTATCGTCCTCAGCAGACGAAGGTGATGCAAATTTACTCTGCCCGGTCAGGGCGCTCAGAGTATATTTGGAACGTTCTGCCAAGTTCAGACAGACGGAACAATTATTCGTATGCTTTGGCGGCCGAACTAAGGGTCTCGCTGTCTCAAAGCAACGAATATCGCGCTGGATAGTGGATGCTATAGCGCTAGCTTATGGAGCCAAGGGCCTTCAATGCCCCTTAGGCGTCAGAGCTCACTCTACGAGGAGAATGGCCTCCTCGTGGGCATGGTCGAGTGGGATACCCATTGAAGATATTTGTGCGGCGGCAGGCTGGGCCTCGCCTTCGACATTTATCAGGTTTTATAACCTACAGGTCCCCTCACTGCATTCCAACATTCTATCAGTCTGACTGTGGAATGAACTGGAGTATGTATATGCTGGGCATCATCTCCTCCCTTATAAGGTCCGTCTCTGACCGACTTAGAGGGTTTATTATGCGTACCAGTACACAAAAGCTCAGTACATGAGATATGTGCTTGTGTTTGTACAAGGAGCGCCCCACCTTGAAGGCAAGGGCGCCCTGTCATACCCCACTATATAGCTCGCCGCTGGTCGGCTCGTGGAATATCACTTTGCTTTAAGGCTCAGGCACCTGCCTCTGGCTTTATAGAGCGAAGTCAGCACGCACGGCGTTTTACATGGTGTTCCCATAGCATAAGCTACTTACGCAATAGGAGAGACCTCTCGATAGGGAACGACTCGGTTACTAACGTAACCTCGGTTCCCTGAGAGGAGGGAACAACTATTGCGTAAGCTGCCGTGTCTGTGCTTGGTCAGTTCGCTTCAGTCGATTGAACCTAAAAGAACTGGCATGACGGGACGTTCATTATATAGCCCTCATATGCTAATTTCAGCAGGCTCTGAGCGCGCGAATGCGGGACGCGCCCCCATTGGTCGCGCGTTCTAAGTCGCCCCGTCACTGGTTCGAGCAGTTGCCGCAGCACAGCCAATGACCGAGCTGCCTCGCTCATCACTGTCTGCTGTGCAGCTGCAATGCGTTTTACATAAAGACTTCAATATTTCTCGAGAAACTGAGTTTTCCCATAGCGTAAGCTACTTACGCAATAGTCGTTCCCTCCTCTCAGGGAACCGAGGTTACGTTAGTAACCGAGTCGTTACCCATCCCTGACTTTCAATTACTTTAAAAGTGCTTTAAATCATATTTAGCAGCTTCATCTCTTAAGAAATATATAGCTAATGCCAGTATGCTTATGAAATGTGTGTCACAGCAATGCATCCCCCACGTTCAGTGACCTCTACGTTTCTCCCTCATTAGCCGAGCAGCGACTCCTGCCCTCTCTGATGATTTCCATCCCATCTGACAGATGATCCTACATTTGTCATGAATGCAAAACACAACTGATATTAATTCAGCTCCATGATAATTACATCTAATTTGATTTTAAAAGTAATTAATCATTATACTGCACCCTCTATGCATGTTTTTCAGTATCATTTCTAAGATATGTCAAATTTCTAAACACCCAGAGAGCTGTCTGTTTTCTTTCTACAATGTTGTTTGTGTTTCATTGTTTGTTTCTGTAAAAAAGCGCATCAGTGCCTAACCAATTAACTCACTTGCTTTTTTGCCTGCCTCTGTCGTGGAGGGCCAGAGAGACTTGGTAGCAGTGATACGACTGGTGTCAGAGAGTACATCAAAGCGGGAGGCCCGGGAGAGGCCCGCCGTTACCTTTGAACATGGGAAGAGCATTGAAGGACCAGCCAGCACTCTGCAGGCTAGACGCAGATCACAAGCACATGCTCTTGCACCACACAATGTTTCAAAGGCAAACTAAAAATCCAGCCACGCTATAATAGATGTCAAACCAGTGCATGATCTTCTTGGTGTTCTCTCAAAGGGACTTGAAGAGGAGTGGCTTTGCCTTTTAATGCTGATCTGATATCTGTAATGCAGTTTGCTCCATAATTGGTAAAGGTAGGAGATGTTTATTTTATTTTTATTTTTTGGGCTGATTCAAAATAGTGCAATTTCAAATGCAACCATCAGAGATCCATCAAAGGAACCATGACCCCACCAGTCGGTCGGAATTATTTAACAAGAAATGTTAAAGATTGCTTATGATTATTTTTATTTACTTTTCTAGACCTGGAAATCAAAATTTGTATTAATTCCCTGATATTTCCAATAGTGATACAACTAACGATTATTTTGATAATCGATTAATCACTGATTATTTATTTGATTCATTCATTCATTGTATGAAAAGCGACTTCATTCCTGAATTTTATTTAAAATGACACAAACTAGTCTCATAGAATGAATGTTGCTATTATGTACCTACATTTTTGCAAACTGACTGTTTTCACTGTCCTTTTTTGCATATCGCGGCGGCTCATTTTAGCTTATCGCAGCCCATTTTACAAGTCAAGTCAAGTGGTTTTTATTGTCGTTTCAACCATATACAGTTAGTACAGTACACAGCAATACGAGACAACGTTCCTCCAGGACCATGGTGCTACATAAAAACAACAAAGGACCAACACAGGACCACATGAGACAACACAACGAAATAAAATACCTATATAAAAAACCTATATATACCTATATAAAGTGCACGTGCAAACATGTGCAAAAAGTACAGGACAGTACAACAAATTTCTGACAATGAACAGGACAATAGACAGTGCAGCGCCGACCAGTACTCAGTAGTGCAAAAAGATGACAGTTTCTAAAAATGTAAACATAACATACTATGAGATAGTGTTCTATGCACATAGCAGTTATTGAGGTAGCAGACAGTTATAAAGTGACAGTAATTAAAGTGCAACTCAGGACACGTGTGTGTCAAACCAGTCTCTGAGTATTGAGGAGTCTGATGGCTTGGGGGAAGAAGCTGTTACACAGTCTGGCCGTGAGGGCCCGAATGCTTCAGTACCTCTTGCCAGATGGGAGGAGGGTAAAGAGTTTGTGTGAGGGGTGTGTGGGGTCGTCCACAATGCTGGTTGCTTTGTGGATACAGTGTTTTTTGTAAATGACTTTGATGGAGGGAAGAGAGACCCCAATGATCTTCTCAGCTGTCCTCACTATCCTCTGCAGGGCTTTGCAGTCCGAAACGGTGAAAGTCCCAAACCAGGCAGTGATGAAGCTGCTCAGGATGCTCTCAATAGGCCCTCTATAGAATGTAGTGAGGATGGGGGTTGGGAGATGTGCTTTCCTCAGCCTTCGAAGAAAGTAGAGACGCTGCTGGGCTTTCTTGGTGATAGAGCTGGTGTTGAGGGACCAGGTGAGGTTCTCCGCCAAGTGAACACCAAGGAATTTGGTGCTTTTGACGATCTCCACAGAGGAGCCGACGATGTTCAGCGGAGTGTGTTCACCTTGTGCTCTCCTAAAGTCAACAACCATCTCTTTTGTTTTGTCGACATTCAGGGACAGGTTGTTGGCTCTACACCAGTTCGTCAGCCGCTGCACCTCCTCTCTGTATGCTGACTCGTCGTTCTTGCTGATGAGACCCACCACAGTCGTGTCATCGGCGAACTTGACGATGTGATTCGAGCTGTGCATTGCTGCACAGTCGTGAGTCAGCAGAGTGAACAGCAGTGGACTGAGCACACAGCCCTGGGGGGCCCCAGTGCTCAGTGTGGTGGTGGTGGAGATGCTGTTCCCGATCCGGACTGACTGAGGTCTCCCAGTCAGGAAGTCCAGGATCCAGTTGCAGAGGGAGGTGTCCAGGCCCAGCAGGTTCAGCTTTCCAATCAGGTGCTGGGGAATGATTGTGTTGAATGCTGAGCTGAAATCTATGAACAGCATTCGAACGTATGAGTCCTTATTGTCTAGGTGGGTGAGGGCCAGATGTAGGGTTGTGGTGATGGCATCGTCCGTTGAACGGTTTGAACGATACGCAAACTGGAGTGGGTCTAGTGAGGGGGGCAGCTGGGTCTTAATCTGCCTCATGACGAGCCTCTCGAAGCACTTCATGATGATGGGTGTAAGTGCGACAGACGGTAGTCATTGAGGCAGGACACTGAAGACTTCTTTGGCATGGGGATGATGGTGGTGGCCTTGAAGCACGTTGGAACGATGGCGCTGCTCAGAGAGATGTTGAAGATGTCGGTAAGAACATCTGCTAGCTGGTCTGCACATCCTCTGAGCACTCTGCCAGGAATGTTGTCTGGTCCAGCAGCCTTCCGTGGGTTGACTCTACGTAGAGTTTTCCTCTCATCTGCCGTGGTAAGACAGAGCACCTGGTCGTTGGGAGGAGGGGTGGACTTCCTCGCCATCACGTCGTTCTGCACTTCAAACCGAGCGTAGAAGTCATTCAGCGCATCTGGAAGGGAGGCATCTTTGTCACAGGGAACTAATGTTGTCCTGTAGTTGGTGATGGCCTGGATGCCCTGCCACATGCGCCGCGTGTCACCGCTGTCCTGGAAGTGACTGTGGATTCTCTGGGCGTAGCGCGCTTTGCCTCTCTGATTGCCCGTGACAGTTTGGCCCTAGCTGTTCTTAGGGCTGCCTTATCGCCTGCTCTGAAGGCGGAGTCTCGGGACCTCAGCAGCGTGCACACCTCCGCAGTCATCCACGGCTTCTGGTTGGAGCGTGTGGTGATGGTCTTGGAGAAAGTGACATCATCAATGCACTTGCTGATGTAGCTGGTCACTGATGCTGTGTATTCCTCCAAGTTGGTAGAATCGCCATATGTTGCAGCCTCCCTGAACATGTGCCAGTCAGTACACTCAAAACAGTCCTGAAGAGCAGAGATGGCTCCTGCTGGCCAGGTTTTCACCTGCTTCTGAAGCGGTTTTGTGCATCTGACGAGCGGTCTGTATGCTGGAATTAACATAACAGAGATGTGGTCTGAGTAGCCGAGGTGGGGCGGGGCTCCGCCCGTGCAGCGCCTGGGATGTTTGTGTAAACAAGATCAAGCGCGTTCGCCCCTCTTGTTGCAAAGTCCACATACTGATGGAATTTAGGGAGCACTGTCTTGAGATTTGCATGGTTGAAATCTCCGGCGACAATAAACAGTCCGTCGGGGTGAGCGTTCTGCAGTTCACTCATAGCCCCATACAGTTCACAGAGTGCTTCCTTAGCGTTAGCGCTGGGGGAATGTAAACTCCGGTTATGCAAACAGTGGTGAATTCCCGTGGTAGATAATAAGGCCTGCATCTAACAGTCACAAGCTCCAACAGCGATGAACAGTAACTAGAGACTAGCATAGAGTTCTTGCACCATTCCGTGTTGATGTAAACACACAAGCCACCACTGCGAGTCTTACCGCAGAGAGCTGTATTTCTGTCAGCACGAAACGAGGCGAGCCCGTCTAGATGAATGGCAGCATCCGGAACTCTGTCGCTGAGCCACGTCTCCGTGAAAACAAAGACGCAGCAGTCTCTAAACTCACGCTGCGTAGCCTGCTGGAGTCAGATATAGTCCAGTTTATTGTCCAGGGAGCAAACATTTGAGAGCAGGATAGACGGGAGAGCCGGCCGGCTAGGGTTTGTTTTTAGCCTAGCATGGACCCCCGCCCTCTTTCCAGCGCTTCGCTTTCGCGATACCGCTTACGACGTCCTCTCCCCGGCCACCGGCATCAGGCGACGCCGAGGGCTGGAGGCCTGGTCTCCGCAGCAAGCCGAGTACGCGTAGCGCCTCCTGCAGGTCATCATGCAGCTTGTTTTTTGCATGAGTCTTATATTTTGCGGCCGACCCACCGGACCCCTCGGTTCTACCGTTGGCCAGTCCTCCCCTGATCGGCCCCATAGTGCGTCGGCCCACAGGGAAAATGCCCGGTATGCCAGATTACCAGTCCAGCCCTGATGTTATGATATCAAAACACTTTTACTATAATGCACCATTTGAAAAACGAATACAGACTTACTTACATTTACACACTTATGACACACTTCACTGGGAAACTGCAGCAAAACGTGTGATAAGGCATGCAATTTTGTTCATGAGACCAGGCTGAAAACACAATTTATTTTATTTAAACATATGTATTTAAGACTGAGAAAAAAAAGGTTTAAAGTATAAAGATTATAAATACAATATATGTAAAATTCGCATAAAATGGAATATCATCAGCACCCATTACAGTTACTGTTCTAAAATATAATTTCTTTCATTATATGTAGCATTTCAATAACACTCGCTTTCTCTGTTGTGCTCGGATTGATTGACGCAGATGCATGAGCTCGCTTCACTCAGTAAAGTGTTTGAATTTAACGGAGACTTGGTTGCAGTAAAGACAATTAGTTCTTAACAATTCTTGTGTTATAAAATTTTGAAAATAACAGTAAAATGTCAGTTTTGTATTGAAGAGAAACAACTATCAAGCGCATCAAACAGCACAAGCACTCAACACATCTGAGGCAGCAACAGGCCCACATTAAACGAAATTCTCAAGGTTTTCTTCGGTCATGCTTTTTTTCCACTTCAACTTGTCTCTGCATTTTTCACAACAGTAAAGTGGCATCACTAACGGATCTTCGTGCACACCCCACATTTCGTTTATCATCAATTTTATTGTTTAGTTGTTGCAGTAGTAATTTCCAAGTTCTCCATAACCATAGGAACACTGGCATATGCGTTGACAAATTCAGCTTCGGTGCTCACGTGGGAAATACGGGTTCGATTCCAGCTCGCAAAATCTCCCAAGCTCAATTCCATCTCTTCTCCCATCATGTCCTATCTCTTCAATTCTTTGAATAACAAGTATGACCAAAAGAGAACCCCAAAGAGGTTAAATTTTAATATACTCAGAATGTCCAATACAGAACATAAAGCAATTGTTCATAGGTAGACAATGAAGTTACCAACAGTCTGAGTCACCACAATGCTGTAGCTTGGTTTTCCTATAACAATAACAATAACAAAGTGCATGAAACAAATGTACAATAAACCCAATTTCACAGACCTATTAGGAGAGAAGTGGTGTTATGCAGCTCTATCTGTGCACAATATTAGCATTTTACATACAGCCATTGAGTGAATAATATGCAGTAAGTTATTCTTAAATACGAATTGTCATCAGAAAGCTGCTGTGCATTTGCAGTTGGATGGAGTTGGTTCTCTTCTGTATTGAGTTAAGTCTACTGTATATCTAAACTATTGCACACTGATACACACCTTAACTAATCTTAACTAGTACTCCAATTCAAATCCCTTGCATTCTCTCGCTCTCTCAACCCTAACAACCCTAAATGTTGTTACCTGACAACTTCTATTTGTGCAGTGTATCTCTAGCGATACTCTGAAAGACTCAACAAATGCTTTTATTAAACTTCAAAGCCTCTCCACCAAGAACTACTAGGATTGTTTCTCTAACTTACAGAACTTTTTGAGAAACAAAGTTGTTAAAATTGTTCTGCAACAAATCATTTTCTTCCTTTCCTTGTTTCTTTCACTGCAGGTGACTCATGAGACAATTATATCTCACTTTACTCAGAGAAAACGACATATTTAGCATGTTCAACGTTAGCGCATACCGCACAATGATTTCCAATTTTAATTGAAATGGAAGAGAAGCGGCTTCTGCGTTACAAAAAACCAAGAAGTAAATCTAATCGTCTTGGCACAACCTGATCTTTTTCTAATCATCTGGCAAATTCAGACAGAAAAAGGCTTAAGTGGGTGAGGGTGTGTGAAACAGTTTATTAACACGGATGATTATCGAGTTAAGCAGAATCGAGAGAGAGAGAGAGAGAGAAGAGAAAAAAATTAGCTGGTAATTTGCTGGCTCCATAGACTCTCATCTCCTCACATCTCTGGCAAAAAAAACTGTGGAGAGGACTCCCAGGCTCACAATAAAGGAGAAAACTTGTGGTTCGCACCCACCAATTAAAAAGATAATTATGCAAATGTAGCATTTACTGAGTCAGCGAGTGGGCAGCCGGAGAGGCAGAGGGGGCGGGGACCAGAGGAGTAGATTTGACACAAGTGTGCAGACATGAAAATCTCTAACACAAATGCATGTGGGTAATTCTCATTCAGTGCAAACAAGCCTGCCCACCACCTTCGATTACCCTAAACTGAAAAATCAACATCAACATCCACTGGCATAAACCTACGCTTGGAACGGCAGCGGTGGGCTTTAAATGTCAATTAACATGCAAGCCCCGCCCACTCTGTCATCTTTGAAAGCAGTGGAAAAGAAGCCCTCCGACAGCCGCCACCTACTTCCTTTGTAAAGAGGATGCAGCATTTGGAACATGCAACACTGTTTTGTTAGCAATGTCTTGACTGCATTTAACATATCCAATAAACAAAGTACTAGATTGGCAAACATCCTATGTGTCCGGCACAGTTTTGATATTTTCGCTAATCTGTCATTTGAAAATTACTAGCTTGTTGACAAGCTCACTATAATTGATTACCGGTGGAAGCACTCTTATTAGCACTGAGCGAGAGTGAAAAGAAGTCGTTTTGATTTAAAGCTCTCAACAATCCAAGGATTGTTGAGCTTCAAGCATGAAGCTTCAAGTGTCTCAGTATGCTAATCACTCTGAAATGCTAAGGAAAGGCTTGTGAAAAGGAAAGGCTTGTGCTTGCTATTGCCTTAATTCTCCATTAACGGAGAAATCCAAAAGAAATTAAGAATCTGTTTGGGCAAACAGATTTTTTTTTCTTGTTATACACATACATTACATTTACAATACCCTGAAAATATGTACTGGAAAACAAAACAAAAATGCTCAGGAAGATTTTATTTTGCAGTGTAGTATACTGTTTTTGATGCCAGTAACCAGCATGGGATGCTGGTATGCCACCAAGCTTCTTAACTAGCATATCCATTAAGAATTCCTTTGCAAATCAGCTTAATCAGAATGACCATGCTGGTTGCCCAGCTTCATCAGTTTTGCTAGTGAACAGCATGGTAAAACAGGTTCACCACCTCTAACGTCTAGGTTACGGATATAACCTCTGTTCCCTGATGGAGGGAACGAGACATTGTGTCGAAGAAGCTACAGTAGGGGTCTCTCTTGAGCGCTGAATATACCACTGATCTACGAAAAAAGGCCAATGAGAAGTTGCAGACAGAATTTGCATGTCCCGCCCTCGGACATATGGGTTTAAAGGCGGGGAAATCCGTCTGTTTCATTCAGGATTTTTCTGAGAGTCTCTTTCCCTCCATCAGGGAATGGAGGTTTCATCCGTAACCTAGATGTTCCCCATCTGTCGCTCACTTCGACGTTGTGTCGAAGAAGCGACACTAGGGGTCCAATTTAAATCACGCCATGCGCTGAGCCGTGTACATGTACTGCTGACATAGGAGCAGGCAGGTACTTGATGTGCCAAAACGACCAGCTCTATCAGACTGCACGTACCCTTCCCCCAATGCCCCATAAAGTCGTCGGAATCCTTACAGTTACCCTAGACAGGGGAACAAGCGACGCTTGTCAACCTGGGAACGGGCCAATGGGTCTGGCCAGTGCCCATGAGGACGCAACACTCCTTGTTGAGGGCATGGCCTGGTGTGATAGGCCAATTAAATGGCATCCACCACCCAGTGGGAGAGCCTCTGTTTGGAGACAGCATTCCCTTTCCTCTGTCCACCAAAGCAGACAAAGAGCTGCTCAGAATGTCTAAAGCTCTGCGTGTGGTCCAAATAGGTACGCAAAGCAAGTACCGGACACAGCAACGAAGGGGCTGGGTCTGCCTCCTCCCGGGGCAGCGCTTACAGGTTCAATACCTGGTCTCTGAAGGGCGTGGTAGGAACCTTGGGCACGTTGCTGCAAACCAATCTAGATGCTGGACGCAAGTTAAGATTTTTTTTGCGTGAGCATTTTGAACGGGAGTTTGTGCAAAGCCCAGTTGAAAACTCGCAAGTCCAAGATCGGTCGTAAGCCGCAGACTTTCTTGGGTACGATGAAGTAAGGGCTATATAAACCCTTCTTCACCTCAGTTGGAGGGACAGGCTCAATCACGTCTTTGAGTAATAGGGTCACGATTTCCGTGCGCAGGGATTTGGCATGCTCGCCGTGTACTGTGGTAAAGCGGATGCTCCTGAAGGGGGGGGCTGGCAAACTGAATTGCGTAACCGAGTCGGATGGTCCTGGCCAGCCAGCGTGACGGGTTGTGAAGTGAAAGCCACGCATCCAAGCTCCGTACTAGGGGCACTAACAGGACGATTATTTTTGATGTACCCGGTAGGGCTTTCGCAGCGGGGCGGAACAGGTAGTACGGCGTCGGGAGGCAAAGGTGCATTCCGAGGCTCTGGTGCTGAGAAAAGACTCGGAGCACTTACCTTGCTCCGCACACCCGGCAGGGGGTTGGTTAGTGACTGAGAAGGAGGTCCGGTGGAGGCGTCCTCTAGACTTGTCAGAACCGGCCGGCCGGTCCTGGAACTGAAGGCGGGTGGTCCGCGTCCAGCATGCCGGGACTGTTGAGGTGTGGTGGCAGAGTGCCGTGAGAACAGCATTTGCGGGCCAGGTGACCCAGAGACAAAGGAAATAGCTCTTTTATTGACACCGGGGGATGGAGTGGTCTGCTTACCAGCTCCGAAGCGAACATCTCTGGGTCGATCATCTCAGGAGCACTCGGGAGCCTTCCGGGTCCTCGAGGGGGTCCGTGAGACGCGGGGCGTGCGCTTCCTGCTGGGCGCTCGAAGCGGGGGCTGAGAGCTGGGCCCGGGTTGAGGCGGAGCTGCACGCTTTTTAGCCGCAGGAGGACAACCTCGGTGAGCAGACGAGGCTTGGCCTGTGGTGGCAGGTTTGCTGCAGGGCAGGATGTGTGAAATATCCTCCATCTGCTTTTTCACCTCAGAGAACTGCTGGGCGAAGTCTTCGACGGTGTCGCCGAAGAGGCCAAACTGGGAGACAGGGGCGTCGAGGAAGGGTGTCTTGTCCGTCTCGCGCATCTCGACCATGTTCAGCCACAGATGACGTTCCTGAACCACAAGTGTGGCCATCGCCTGCCCGAGTGACTGCGCTGTGGCCTTCGTGGCCCTGAGGGCGAAGTTGGTCGCTGAGCGCAGTTCCTGCAGCACGTCGGGATCAGGACTACCCTCGTGCAGAGTGCCTTGGCCTGGTGGACTTGCTGGAGGGCCATGGCATGCAGGGCAGAAGCAGCCTCTCTGGTGACACTATAGGCTTTGGAGGCCAATGATGACGTTGTCCTACAAGCCTTGGAGGGGAGCACAGGGCAACCCCGCCAGGTGGCGGCATTCTTGGGGCATAGGTGGATCGCAACCGCACTATCAACCTGGGGAATCGCTGTGTACCCGTGGGCCGCTCCGCCGTTGAGGGTAGTGAGAGAGGATGAGCGAGGGGCTTTGTGACGAGTGGAGAGGGGGTGCTCTCCATGCAGTCGGCAGCTCATCATGCACCTCCGGGAAGAAAGGGACCGGGGGGGTGTGTCTGTGAGCGGCATGCAGACCCAAGGAACCAATCATCCAGCCGCAATGGCTATGAGGAGGACGGTGGGTTCCAGTCACCCGCATCAGATGCCGGACCGCTCTCCGATGCAACGCCGAGCTCATCCAGCTCGTGGGGCTCCAGAGGATAGGCAGGCTGGCTGTGAGGAGAGCCGCTGTTGCCTCGAGCCCAGACGGAAGTCAACGAGCATGCCAGGAACTACACAGGGGCGGAAATACATCTTTATAAAGACGCGTCCTGAAAAAGACGTTCAACGCCACTGTGTATTGCTCTTTTAGAGGAAAACACTCTTTTAGAGAAAATCACTCTTTTAACAAACACTCTTTTAGTTTGCACTGTCGAAGCGCCCAGGGGCAAACTGCACTGCCGTGCAGAGAAGGAGAAAGCCGCTGAAGTGTGCCGTTGATCCAACAGTAGATCGCTCAGAGGTAAGAGGAACAGAAGTGTGACTCGCAGCTCGCTGCATACACGACCATCGGCTCCGAAAAAATTTCTGAATGAAACAGACGTATTTCCCCACCTTTATACCCGTATGTCCGGGGGCGGGACATGCAAATTCTGACTGACAACTTCTCAATGGCTTTTTTTCATAGATCAGAGGTATATTTGGCACTCAAGAGAGACCCTTAGTGTCGCTTCTTCGACACAACTTCGAAGTGAGCGACAGACGGGGAACTAGATTATTTTAAATTATTTTAATATAACTTAAGTCATTTTAAGTCATCTTGAGGCCAAAAAGAAGGTGTTTGCTAAGGTTTTTTGAAACAGCTTGCCACCGTAAACGTTTCAGGAAAATTCTGTGCCAGCTGTTAAACACCTTACTGCATTTGGCATACTTCACGACCCTGTGCTCCAACTACTTTGACGATAACAACTTTTTCTGGTTCATTTCTTCACTCAGCAAACATAAACACACTGACATGCAGAGTTTCCACTCTTTTATACAATCATCTTTGCAGTAGTATCCATGTTTCTTTTAAAAAACCTTTTTCATGACCTTACATGGATTAATTTCTCAAAATTCATCATAAAAACAATAACAAAAGGTAACTTCTGTATATTATGACCATGTGTAGCATGTTAGCGTTAGCGCCATGAGGGCAGAATGTAAACATAACAAATAGCACATTATCAACTGCATATTTACTACTTTAAATCATCACTGAGCCGTTAAAACAGCTTCTTTTACTGATCTCATGTGGACTCTATTCATAGAATGAGGCATGTTGATTTTAATGTCACATTGGTTAATGTTTTACATGTAGTGTGTTGACAGGACAGTGTAAATCTTATGAAGGTAAAATAGTGCTTAAATGGTTTGCATGTGCAGGCCTAAATTAAATTACAAGTGTAAAAAAAATTGCATACGCACAGAAAGTTTTGTAAAGGTGTAAATGAAGTTGCAAGCGTAAGAAAAAAAATATTAGCAATACTTTAATGCTTTGCATATGTGTAATTTATGTGTTGTAAATCTGTAATTTCATATTAACACAAGCTCTTAAACTTTTGGCACTGTTTTTGCACCTAAATATGGCCAAAAACATTGCAAACCTGTAATCAGCGTTATACAAGCAAAGAACGGGTGTAAAGCATATTTTTATTACATAGTCTATAATTGTAAATTAAACTACTGCAAACGTGTAAACGACTTGTGCCATAGGCCAAATTATTTTCCTGAAATAATCCGTTATACAGTGTTTCTCTTCCCTTTTGTTGTGTTCACACTTTTGCCACAAATTTCTCACTGAAAAGAGTTTTGCAAGCGCAAGGAGGAAGGCGGGTCTGTCTGCATCTAGTAACCAATCAAATGAGGTTTTCCTTGACCAGTCAGCTTCTTCTTCATATGGCTAGGCGTCGTTCCTCTGGGTATCTCTCCTCTCTTAAATATTCAACTTAAATATGAATACACATTCTTTATTATGAGAGTAAAGTCGATATAACATTTATTGACATAAATATGATTCTCAATCTGGTGTTAAAATATTTCTTCTTGTTGCTGTTCATTAGGCTATTTTAATTATATTTTTATTTATCATTGGCCAGGTATTTTGATGAATTAGCTGATATCATAGAACTCATGCTGGAAAACAAATTAATAAAGTAAGCTAAATAAAATGAAACTCTGTGAACAGAGAGATAAATAGAGTTTACATTACATTCTGCCATTGTACTCATGATCACGAAAGTGAAAAGTCATTCTTGTAGCACCTTTAAAGTTCAATTCACTAGGAAACTGTCGCAATGTGTACAAAAAGCCACATAAAAAAATTGTACATGCATGTAGGTATTGTAACATGATTCTATGACCAGGTTGATTATAATCATAGATAAACTCACCAAGATGCACAACTGTTTTTTTTATTTCCTTCTTCTAAAGTGTGATTGCTGCTCTTAAAACAGAGAGCTGTACTTCTGGTTTGCACTAAAGACAGTTCCTGTCTATCCCACGCTGAGGGAGAGCTTACAGAAGTCAGCACTACTGCACTCCTGTTTGATGTTCTCTTGTGCTGAGGTTCATATAGGGTGCTTAGATCAGCTTCCTGTGTGCTGAGGTGGAATGTTCGATGGCAAACAAGTGAAGAATTTGATGCCGTTTTGAGCATCTGTTCAGCAAGCTAATGTGATAATAACTTGGGGCCCAGAGTTCAGGGCCTGTGGAAAGACATTTACAGCAAATAAATCGTAATACAGTTGGTTGCTATTTGTACTCCTATTTGACTGTTGTAAACAGCAATATCAGGCGACAGGCATATAACGAGGATGCAGCTATCATTGATAGTTGTTAGGGATGGGTAACAATGGTCAGCTGTTCTTCCAACAACTGACAATTCAATATGTGAGTATAACTGGTATATCTAAATTTATTCTGAAGTACTTTTAATTTTTATTTTTTGTTTAGCTGTGGATAGATTTCACATTAAAACTCTTGCAAAAGTTTTGTCTTTAAATGAATCACCTTTAAAGCTCTGCCACTAGACTGATTCAGACAGATGTCTTTAGCCATTGTGTTGCATCCCAGACTGTTTTTTGCACATTACGACTCTAGATATCATGTCAAGTTAAAAATGGTCCAACTTTTAACAAAGCGCCTTGAGATCCATGCATTCCGTTCCATTTCTTTGCACTCTATCTAGCTGATTTTGAACACAAGGTTATATCTTATGTGCAAGCCACCTAAAAATGGCAATCATGTTTGATCAGGGTCAGGTTAGCCCGAAATTAGCTAATTATGAATGGCCTCCTTAAGACTGATTAGTCGACTAGTCATTCAGGCAACCCTCTGACTAATAGATTTTCAAAATGTAGTTTTGCACTTCCCTAGATGTCGCCAAGCTGAGTATCTGCGCAAGAAAGCTCTCTGCTAACATTGTCGCATCATCTCTGATGCTAATGCAACCTCAAATTGCCAACAATCATTGAAAAATACAGTCCAGTTGTGTTGTTGCTGCAAACCACTGTTGGTGTGAATGCCCCTTTTGGCATAACGTGTGTACTGTTCATGGTACCACACCAAAACATGCCAGATCTCAGAATATCCTTCCCTCAGGATGCTTATCTGGGAGTATTGTCAGGGTACCTCCACAAATGAGGTTATAAAACTGTCTTTGTGCCTGCTTCCTTTGTCTCTACCACCACAGCATGGCTACATCTCAACCGTGTTCTTTAAAGCTTTAACAGGGGCTCTAGGCTACCGAAGGCTCCAATTACAGCAGCTTTTGCAGTCCCTAATTGAGGCCCTTTGGTGTGAATTTGTTCTATTACCCAGGTCTGCTAGGGAACATGGTTAAGGAGCCCTGCACTGCTGTACAGAGGGATTTCTGGCATTAATAGCGTCTGAGGGTGCGCCCGGGCTCTCACTCTGAAAATGGCCCCTCCTGGAGTGATAATCCGTATTTTGTTGCAGTGGATGATTATAAAAGCCAACAGCATTGCTCTGAGTCAAGCACTCACTCTGCCTGATGAGAGAAAGAGAGAATTAGAGTGAAAATAAAGCAGCTATTTGAGTCGACTGTTAAGGAGTGGATAAACTACGCCTCGTTGGAAGACTGGCACCATGAATATCCTACCTAGAGCCCATAATCGCTTTCTGATGTTTCTGTAAATGTTTTGTGAATGCCATGTTTCAATTAAAGCTATCAGGTGGGTCACTGAATATGTTTTTGTACATTGTTGTTGTTTACATGAAGCAGAAAGTAATTATTTCCAGTATTATGGAATACTATACTATATAAATATCCACACTTTCATAGATTTATGCTTAAAAAAATATTGGCCAAGGGGATAAGAACATTACTAATTTATGTCTTTATAAATGCAATTTAGATTTTCCAGTAAATGTATCTTGTTTAAGAAATACTGATGAAAAAAATCAGAGTGTTAAAATCTATTAAATCACCTAAAGAAACGAAGTACAATATGGAAACGTGGCATGAGACACAATGATGTCATGCACCAGTCTGCAATGAAGTTAGTAATTTGGCCATAATTACAGGCTGCTAAATAATTGAGTGATTATAGTTTAGATTGCACTGACTAAAACAAATGAAGCACTCCCTCTAATTTCAGTCACCAGCCTCCAGACAGAACTGGAACTGCCTAATGTAGACGTTTATTCTGTCCCAAATCCTAGTGAGCAGAGGCAGCATTTTAAGGCAGCACAGATGAGTTTCTGATGCAAAGGCTTTTCCAAAAGTTAAGCAACTTAATTATGCTGCCTCCTAAGATACCTTGTTTTGACCATATTCTAACTCTGCATCACACATACAGTATACTGCGAGCATAGATCTTAGGGGTCGACCAGGCCGATAATCATATAATTCTGATATAAATAAAACATTTTCCAATTACCAGAATCGTTATTTTATCTTATCTGATTGCCGATACATTTTAAAATGCGCTTCATTGCCTATGATGCCACAGCCTCTATCTGAAAGGTTACTGCTTGTAGTCTGGCTCAATGTCCCACCCACAGTATTATCAGATTGGTAATATGTCATGAGTAAATGGCCAATGAACACTGTACTCCATATTCATGGGGGAGAGGTGGGAAAGGGGAAAGCAGCGAGAGAAAGATGAATCACTGACTGAGAGGACAAGCTGTTTTCAAAGGTAAGAATGCATATACTGAGGTTGCGATAAACATCACAATACTCTATGCCAGCAGTCACTAATTAGTGGACAGCGATCCAGGTCCAGACCCCAAGTTTGTTCCATCCAGACCACGAGACATCATGACAATAGTTGCCCCATGTCATCGTTTCTACACTTTAGGTTAGCAGTGCGACAAAACAATGGAGCTGTGTACACATCAAGCACTCCAGAACATAGATAGCACTGATCTTTAACCGCTATATCTTTGAATATTTTTCCCAAGCACCGAACACGCTTCATTAATGCCATGTCCCGCTCTGCACGCATTGCCTCTCTCCCCCAGCCCGCGACATGAGGCGCCGCATAGTTGCGCTGCAGACGCAGTTATTTCAACGACAGTAGACCGTAACAGAGAAATACAGTGAGCAGCAATATAGATGGCTGACAGAGATACGGATTGATTTTACAGAGTACTCGTCCTTATGACTTGGTGTTTTTACATGATACAGTATAAGTGATGATGGCATTGATAGTGATAGCTAGCTAATCAACATTAGGAGGTTCAGCAAGCGTAACGTCAGCTTTGCTAGCATTAAATCTTTCACCTCTGTTGTGAATAAAATCCTGTTGCCTTTTTTGCACTTGACTAAACTGGCTAGCAAGCAAGCTACGTCAACATGAAGAGTGTCAACTCCAATAATGTTGATTCTCATCTGTTATCACGTTAACACAAAACATTCTGTTATGAGCTGTTTAGTTCATTATTTTAAAATATTTGAAGTTTCAGTTTAAAAGAAATGCTGCTAGGAAATTCCTCCACTTTATTTTTGAAAATTTTCAAAAGATAATATTGAAATGTTCAATTCTGTATTATTTATTAAACACATGTTCATAGGCATTTTAATGACATTCTGTGTTGAGTTTGTGTAAATGAAAATTTTAACACAAAAATTTCCATTTTTACTGCAAATGTATATCCGCCCCAAATATCGGTTACCGGTCTCCTTGATCACTAATAATCGTTATCGGCCCAGAAAAAAACATATTGGTCGACCACTAATAGAGCTTCTGCTAAATGGCGAATGTGGCGTTAGACTGTTGATTATGCGCAAACGTAGATTATTTTAAATTAATTTCTGAAAAACAGAAACATTTTCAAAAAATTGTTCAGTGTAATTACACATTTATTATTTTACCTACTGTGTGTTCATTTACATTTTTATGCTTAATAGAGTATCCTGTTTTTAATTCAAGTTTTTTTAGGCTTTAGTTTGAATTTCAAACACTTCTGAAATTAATAGAGCGCAACAGTCTGGTTCTAGAGGTAAAAATCCCATTAATTTGCACCATACTTTTTTTAACAATAACTTAAAAATAAACCTATTTTTCAGAGAATTGCAGTAAACAAAGAACAGCAAAACTCACTCCCATCATGCACTGCAGATGACATAATCAAGTCAGATTCCCATACACTCTACTAATTGTTTACTTAATACAAACTACTTAACAGTATATACAGGGTTGGGTGGATTATTTTATGAAAGTATTCTGGGCTGGATATTATATACGCTCTCTAAAATATATTCAGTAAATTATTCCAAATACATTGATTAAAAAGTAACATATTCAGAATATAAAAATTCTTATTATACATATTTATAAAGGCAAGGAACAACTGGAAGAATTACATGCAATATATAATTCATTATTATCTTATCTGAAGTGCTACACCTCCACATTTAACTAATCTAAGTGAATCTGAATAGCATGTTTATTTAAATTAGTTGTAGGAGTTTGACACTAATGTTTAAACACTAAACATTTTATTCTTCTTAACCCATTTTTTGATTGTACTGACAAAGAATAATATATTTTGACACAAAAACATCTCTTTTATTACTGACACTTTCATTTTTGTGTGCGTTTGATTTTTTTACTCATCCTTTGTTTCTGTATTTTTATTGTTATCTTATATTTTAGTGAATCACTTCATATGAGATGTTTTTAAAAAGTGAGATATAAATATAATACTGTATGTCTGTATATTACAATATTTCTTATAATGAACTAGCCTCACTAATTTTACAATAGTTATTTACACAAGGATTTCCGTCTTCGTTTGGACTCTGATCCACTTCAAGTCCTTTTCCCTCTTTCATTCTTTGCAGTACTTTCTCCCATATTTTAACAATTCATATTATTGTCGTTAATAAAGGCTATTTCTCAAAAGTTCTTCATTCTGCAAGTTTCTAATGTGGACGTGACTCACAAAATGCTATCGAGAGCTGTCTGTCTTTACCACGTCTTTAAATGTATTTACACAGGAAGCAATGTATAATGCCCAACCCTGCTGATATATTTGTATGTATCTGAATATTTTGCAATAAACTAAAAAAATATACTTACAATCAACAACTCAACTCAAAACAAAATCAATAGTTTTATATTTCAATTATATTCAATTGTGTTAAATTATATTGCATAATTCTTAATGAATGCTTCATGGGATTCCGGTTCATTCCTCATTATAGACAGTCTTGTACCGTTGACTTTTTGTCCTATTTTCAAATACGTTTTTGCTTCAAATCAAGATTTGTAATGCAGTGATTCACCTCAAAGCTGGTTAGTTTGGTTCATGGCTTAGAACTCTTCAATGAAGAATTGAATGAAAATCCAGATGCAAATAATAAATGAGAAAAATGCATGTGGCCAGACACTGTTGTGCCCTATTGCCGCAAGTCGAGGCTTCCGAATATGAAGCGCTATTTGTGTGCTGCACAGATTTGCTGCATATGTAGAATGTCCCAAATTAGTCACTTATGTAGTTCCTTAGAAAGTAGCTGCCAATGTCAACAGTAGGCAGTGAGGCAGCTCATAGCTCAAGCGTGGTGCAGCCCAGGTTCCACAGCTCCGGAGTGGATCAGATCGCACTCTTCCATCCACCATGTGAAACATCTAAAAACAGCCGCAAATCCGTCATTAAGGAAGACCTGCTTTAGAGAGCATGAATTATGCAAGGCTCTGAAAACTGGCCAGCATCACAACATCCACCCCATGTGTTTGATCTACTCATATTTACCGCACATTTTTGCATTTATTCTGTGGCGTTTAACTAAGCACGTTTTTGCACAAGAATGCACATGGGGCGCATGCAGCCAAAATGGCTTGATGGGGATAAATATGGCAACTGTTTGAAAGAGAACCCAAAAGATTAATGCAACCCCAACTTCTGTGACTGCTTTACTGGTTAATGAGAAGCCAGCCCTGGTCTTTGGCATCATAAACATTTTACTAAATATAATCCAAAGCTTGCTGCGATGAGTCAAGGGATCTCCTCTTCTCTACTCCTCTCCCCATGTGTTCCCCAGGGTAACAGAACTGCTTTTGGGCAGTGAATCCTGTCACAATTTTTGTCTAAAATGTATTCAAACAAAGAAACATATGTAAAGACGGCATGTAGTCATACACAGTGCATATAAAGCAGTGGCTTTCTGTGTTCTCTGAAAAGCAGCATCAAGGCTTGTAAACACTCATCTGCCAGGCACGGAGGGATTTTTGAAAGAGCTTTTCTGTGTCATAGGTGACCTGTCTTAGAAAAGCCAGACTCCAGCAGTACCAACAGCCATTGATCACCACCTCCCTTTTTCCATCACTCAAAGAAAACCAAGACCTCAGCTTGTAAAAGCACTCAGCGAATGGTCAACATAGCTGAAATTGGCAGCTCATGTCTGCTATCACTAGGTAAAGTCCAATAAACAAACACTCAACTCTATAGCAGCACTTTTAAGACAACAAGACATTTAAATTGCCAGTGGAGGTCAAATCGGGCTATGCTACGTTGCACTAACATCTTCAACTGGAATAAAAACTGATACCATGAGACAAGTTTAGCTCATTGCTGTGTGTGTGTTTGTATTTTTGGTTCAGTTTTATATTAAACTTTTATTTATATTGTCAAGCCGGTTCTCACCTCACCTTTCTATTAATCTCTTTAAAATAAAATATACTTAAATTCAAGATGTATTCTCTAAAAGCAAGTCTAAATACCTTATATTCTGCTTCTCTTGTGAATGCATATTTCAAAACCTGAGTATTGCCAATGTTCTTCACGATAAGAAACACACATTGACACATATATTATGATTCAGCGTCCCGCAACCGTGTGCATTAGCCGGATACAGTTTCAATCTCTCCCCCTTAGATCGAGACACTTCACAAAACTCATAGAAGAGGTGCTAACCACACAGAGAAATTCCAGTTTATGGAGTTTGTAGTTATTTACATGACCTGCTTAATTATTATTTGAACTTTAATAAAGCTATAACGCATTAAATATATCTGCATTTAAGATGTAATGCCGAGGTGTTTCCCCAAAGAGCTCCGGCTCCGCTTATTTCACAATGAGAGTGCTTCTGTATTTACTTATTTTGTATTTTTGAATATTATAATTCACTTATACAGTACTTTGTGATGTACATCACCTGAAGCTGTTTGAAATGTTTGGAGAGCATCTGAACTGTGAGATGTGTTTCATCCTCTCCTCAGTCAGGCACGAACTGCAGTGCTGCTCTTGTGCAACATCAACATCTCATGTTATGTTAAATAAGACCAAGCGACTATTCGACAACAGAATTGTCGATATTGTCGATAATGTCGACTAATCGTTTCAGCCCTATTCGCCATATTAATACAAGTGCTCCATCTGGGACTAAATAGTCTCTGGTCGCAGTCAGTAGGGGAGAGTAAGCTCAGCTATAGCTGTACATGCAACAAACTGACAGCCGTTCGAAGAAAGTTGGATGGAACAGAACAGAATACTGGAGTCTCAAGAGTTTTAAACTACATTAAACTTGCAGCATTCTAAAATCATGCCATATTTGGCTAGAGATGCTGAAAACAAACATTTCAGTTTGATACGTGTACATAGACTAATGAAAACAGTGCAAGAATGCGAACTGTGATATCAGCCCAAGTCTATCTCAGACAAATTGACGAACTCCATTGCAAAATGAATTGCTGTAGGCCAGTAATAGGCTTATGCTCAATTATATGGAAATAAAACGAATAAAACAAAACAAAACATTGACTTCTAAAGTCACCTTTTCTTTTGTTAAATTATAAAATATGTCTTTATGATTATTTTGAATATTATATAATTTGTATCTTTATTTGGGGGCTTTTTTCAGCAAATATTGATATATGCATTTAATTGTGATTTATCTGATTATTTAATTGACATGTCATGTTATTAATTCAATTACATTTTTATTCGATTGGCAGCACAAATAATATAATCAATGCAATTGAAAAGAACACATATATGCTGAAATAAAAAATAAAACAATTAAGGAATACTTCCATGAAACATATTTGAAACACAAATTGCGCATAATCTTTTGATTGATAAGCTGTTGGTTAATTTGGAACTGAATAGAACCTGAGGCGTTTTTCAGGTAAGACTTTGGGTTAGGTTCGGTTTTGTATGAACAGGCTTACCGAACTTGTTTCACGCACGCGCTCTCACTCACAAACATGCGTGAAAGGACAAGTTAGGGGTCGTTCACACAAATGTGTTTTTAAGTGCATCTGTTCTGTTTTCCCATTGTTTTCTTATGTAAACACATGCTGGACGAATGTCTTGAACATTTACACCACGTCTTGCTTTTTCTTCAGCGTCTTGCGCGGGACCGGCACATTTGAAACACCTTGTCAAGTTAACATAACATATGCTTACCTAAAATACAGCCTATTGCAACAGTACTTGCTAGGAGAAGAAATTAGATAGTAAGCGATTTCGTGTTCGGGTCAGTTTCAGGCTTAAAATCTGACAGCATCGTTCGGGCTGAATAGGGTCACCACATGGTCTCGAGTACAGGTCGGATTCCATTTTAAAGCTTGTGCAGACTTCTAGAACTGACAGAAGGGAGATGTAATACTTCTGTTGCTCGTCCAGGCATGCATTTGTCGTCCGATGCCCATTATCTCAAAATTATCAAATATAACTATGCATAAGGCCAAAATGGATCCATATGCTGCTTTGCTGTTGATGGCAACATTGAAATATTGAGAAACTAAAAACTCTAATTAGATCATATATGATCATGAAAAATGGCTATAATAAATGCATATAAAAATACATATAGAATTTCTCTTATGGGTTCCTGTGGATTAACTTGTAGAGCATGGAGATTGTAATGCCAAGATCATGGGTTAGATTCCCAGGGACCACACAAATTAATAAAATGTATACCCTGCCATAAATGTAGATGTAAAATTTTGAATTATGAAACATATGTGCAGATGTAACTCCCAAAAGCCATTTCTCCAATAACTTTTTCTATGTGAAAACCTTTTTGAACAAAACAAAGATTAGTATTTTCTAATTGGAGGTTCTCTATTTAATAAAAATTTTAGGGAGACTAATTTTATATAAATAGTTTTTCAAATGAAATATTAAACATTGCCCTTGCAGGCAGCCTCTCCTTGATCGATTCTGAAAGATCTTGAAGGAAAAGCAGGTTAGAACATACATTTATGTCAAATTATGCCTTATTGAAGGGCAGACTAGCCTACTTGCTGTATGGGCAATCGTCCCCTTAAGTCATTTCACTTTCATTTCCACATCTGATAGTACATAAAATGGGCCCTGTAATAGGGATAAGCTTAGCATTGGCTGGAGCTAAAAATAATAAGGCTTGATGTTAAGAGACCAAGTTTTGTTCTCCCAAGTCATTAGCTGAGATCCCCATTACTGGCTTCATATTCCCTGAAACACAGTAGTGGGCTGGAGCAATGCTGCGCTGGGTGTTCCTCCCTTCAAAGTCATTCTCAAGAGTTAGGAGCACCAACCGAATGTCTTTGTTTCGGGGAGCAATTATTCCACTGACCTAATATATCAGCTCACACAGCCGAGATCTAGGAAAACCTCATTTTATTCTTATAAATAAATGAAATGACTAATATTGTAAATATAATTAAGAATTTGAAATCTAAAATTGATTACAGTAAGTAAAGATGATTTTCATTGGACAGATTATTCCAATAAAAAAAAATTGTTTACCCAAAAATCAATACAAAAAAAGCACACAGACATGTTAACTACCCAAACCATGCAAATACAGGTCTGTTGCATTGAGAAATGCACAGTTATAAACACTAGAAAAATGAGATCCAAACCTCTTTTTTTTGTCTGCGAGTTGGTTACAATGTACAAGTTAGTTCATAAAAGAAATGCTAATCAGTGCATGCAGTCAATATAACCTCAGCTATGACCTTTGCCATTTATGGAATAAATTGCGTTCATCAGAAATCACCTAATAATTATATTTTGTCACCGCAGGAGTAGCCCTATTAAACTGAAAAAAAACAGCGCGAGAAAGTCTCCCCTGGAAGGTTGTTGACGTCTTAAAGGTTAGAGTGTCTTAAAGGTTATTTACTAACGTCTTCTTTGCCACCTGCTCATTTTTCGCTATATGCTGCAAACTCCATAAACAAGCCTTGATGGCAGTGAAGCTAAAAAGTTAGCCACTATAAATGTGATATATGTGATAGCGGCATTTCCTCAATTATTGTAGCGATGCCCAGAAAGCCAGCATTGCCCAGTGGAGTTCCTTTATCTCCATGATAAACTCATCTGGCATGATATATTAACGAAAGAATCGTGCTGCTCAGCCCATGCATGAAGGGAAAAAAGGCCTCTGGTACAATGGGATACTTAAGAGGAAGGACAGACGATGTCTGTGAAACTTTTTCAAACTCATTTTAAAACTTAGCAGAAGCGTGTTTGGACAGTACAGTGAAAAATTATGTTCGCAACAGATGTTAAAAACGTTCGCCTTTGATGGGTATGTGGGGAGAAACTTGTATCAAACAATGGGATTCACATGCATGAAGTCTAAAAGATACTGTATACACAAAGTCCCACGCAAATGCACGTGAGTTTTTCTTCGACTGCAGGGACCTTTGGTTGATTTTTATAAAACTATAACAGATTTTAACTTGTTTTATTTTTGCTTTAGGAATGTCATATGTTAAATGAGTCAAACAGTTTGAATAGTGTGTTTTAAGGGAATTCAGCTTTTAAACAGGGTCAGAAGAACCCATAGTTGTAGAAACACACCGATATGACAGGGTTGATTTATAATCAAAGTTCACCTTTTTCAAGACCTGAAGAAATAAAATGAATACCAAAAAAAAATCTCAAAATAAATCATGTATCACAGACTCTTACTTAAACAGGCAGGGGCACACATTCAACATGGCCTTAACATTGCTTATCAGTAAAACACATATATCAGACATGTTTTACACATATATAACATTAAAATTGATTTATGTTCCATTATATATATAAATACAAATTAGGGGTTGACTGATATTGGATTGTGCTGATTCGATAATGTGTTGAAAGAAAGCCAATTAGTCTGCCTATATATATATATATATATATATACACATGTATATATATAAAAAAAAATATTTATTTAAAATAATAAAATAATAATTAGTAGCCTAAATTAAATGTTCTTAGTCTTTTATTTCTGTGATGGGGAGGGCCAGACAGAGGCTACAAGAGTCCAAATTTATTCAAATTCCAGATGTAATTTATTGATTCATAGATTGGAACTTTTAACTTTGAAATACACCAGGGACTCTTATTTTGAAATGTTTGCACTTCACTGCTTCCAGCTGCTCATTCAAACAAATAAGGGAAATAAAATGTGCAATCCTACAGTAATCTACAATGTATTCCAATTTAAACAATTAAAAGTGAACTGTCAAATTTCATCAACACTTTATCATCGTCATCAACAGTTGATCTTTAGTAATAGCTTGTCATAAATATGGCTTAATGATTGTGAACTGCTCTGCAACAGCTGAAAACACACACAAGCCGCTTGTGCTGCATTTTCACTTTGAAGGACGCTGCACGTGCATTTATTTAATTAAATCCTCTTCTTTTTAAGTTTGATAATAACATTAGGTCATATCACGATTCCGGTCTATCCGCCCCCAAATTTAAGACCTCTTTAAATATGAATTAAGATTCTGTTGTATCATTTAAGATATTTAAGACTTTTTATGACCTTAAATTTTGGAAAACTGAATATAAGACATTTTAAGACTTTTCAAGGATCTGCAGGAACCCTGTATGATGAAGTCCTAAAGCATGGCATCAAAATCTGACTCCAAGAGTACAAAGAAAGATGAAGTCCCGGTGGGATCTAATTTATTCTATTCTATAGATCAAATAATATTCATGTAAATCTCTATCTTTGAGAAGTGTCTTGTTCCAGCAACAATCCCCTGAGATGGTAGTGACCTTGCAGGAGCTGTGTGTTGGGAGCAGTGAAGCAGCTGTCTTCTCACATCAGCTCTGAGCGGCTCTCTCCTGATCCTCAGAGTCCGACTCTGGCACCTGACTGCACAAAACAACTCCTGCATCATTTCATTCCATGAACTTCCATCTGCTACCAACCCAACCACAAAGCAGCTTCTTATTTTAGCTTCACTCATGTGTTTTCTGCATGCGAGTGTAGCTATATGTTAGACACCTTTTCTGAAAATATGTTTAAATTTCAGTTACTGTCGTGGACTTCTGTTCTACACATAATAGACATACAACGGCCCCAGAAAGCATCTGAAAACACACCTAGAAATGTATGTCTTAGCATTAGATAGCAAAATATTAAAGGAAGTGTCAGTTCTTTTAGAGAGAGGCTGCACAAGCAAATGTTCATGCAAAACATTTCACAAAATTAAATTTTTTAGGTTTTAAGAACAATAAAACAATATAAAACAATAGATACTGCATATGGTTCACAATAAAGTATTTGGACACTTTCTGAGACCACCTTGAGACAAGTTGTGTAATAGTAATTGCAGAAAATTAAGTTAGTTCAGAGAAGAGGTCTGGCATCATTTGTTTGTAGATCCCACTTGGTTTGTATTGTCTTATCTAATGCAATGACATTCATAAACCTATGTGGCTTAAGTGTCCAAATATTTTAGGGGGCCACAAATTTAAAGCATCACCACCTCAGCCATCAAAGCACCGCTTTTGCAAAAAATTCACAACCTTCAAGAAAGATATTGAAGAAAATTCCTGTCAGATTTCAAATCACAAACTTTATGTTGATTAAGTTGTGATTAAGAGGTTGTTAATGGAATATTCCGGGTTCAATACAAGTTATGCTCAAACATAATGATGATAACCACAAATATTTATTTCAACTGGGCCTGGGTAGCTCAGCGAGTAAAGATGCTGACTACCACCCCTAGAGTAGCGTTATCGGCAAAAAATTGTCAATAAAAATTTCCGTTGTCGAAAAGTCGTTTGATCTTAAGATGATCATCATATGAAACTCTAATGGTGACGCGCGAGAGTAGCACTGCAGTTCACGCCTGACCGAGGAGAGGAAGAATTACACAGATCACAGTCCAGATGCACTCTAAACTTTCCAAACAGCTTCAGGTGATGTAGATCACAAAGTATGAGGGAGTTATACAAAAATACAAAATAAGTAAATACAGAAGCACTCTCGTTGTGGAATAAGCAGAGCCGGAGCTCTTTAAAGATCGTAAATGCAGTTATATATAATGCGTAATAACTTCACTAAAGTTCAATAATGAAGCAGATTGTAATAGGGCGGAAGGCGCGGCCGGGTCGTGATTTTACACACCCGGTCCTTTATCAGGCTAATTAAGCCTCCGAGAGGGATAAAGGCCGACTGTGGATGGTGGTGCAGGAGAGAGAGAGAACGTTTTCGGGCAGCTGACCGTCATGTGTGTGTTTGTGTCTTTTGTTTAAGTTTTTTTTTTAAATATTATTTATTATGTCAAGCCGGTTCTCACCTGCTTCTTTCAATTGTTTCCTTTACACTGGTGCCAAACACCCAGGAAGGAGGAGGGACACGCCGTAGTGGAGTTCTCGCCGCTACCATCCACCCCAACGGAGCAGTCGCGGCCATCTTGCGGGGGACGGAGGAGCTCGGCCGCCTAGAAGCGGAGGAATTGGTCGCCTACCGCGAGGGGAGAAGGGACTCCAACCCGACCGCCTGGAGCAGTCAGGGCCGCTGCCAGGGGTGGAGGAGACCCCTGAAACGCGGGGAGGGGCACACTGCCGACCGCCTGGAGCGGGAGAACTGCTGCCAGGGGTGGGGGAGACCCCTTCTGGATCCATCCAGGTAGGGTTCTCACGACCCCACCTGGATGGATAAGAAATCTGTAGGTCAGCTCCTTTTGGTGGCTATATTAGATATAGTTTGATCACGACCGCTACTCTCTTTTGGATTGTGGCAGAACAGACACAAGTAGGACAATGTCAACATCTTTTTGACAGATAAAAACATGGCTTCACTCTTTCAGTGTGTATGTGTGTGTGTGCAATAGTGCGAGCATGAGAGAGAGAGAGAGAGAGAGAGAGAGAGAGAGAGAGCTCTGTGACCATGAGAACAGAGATGCAGAAATAATACAAAAGCAACTAAAGATGGATAAAAATAATCACAACTGAAATTAACAGTTTTTTTTCCATTTTGAAATATAACCTTGTGAAAACCAAACCATAAAGAAAATGTGACATTTTACTATTTTAGTCCCAGATTCAGAACAACTCAAGCATGGTACAGGTCTGAAAACACCCTACATCTCTCTATAACAATTGTTTATGCTCACGCAATCAGAGAGAGAGAGAGAGTTGCGAGAGTTGATATGTTTGTCACCCCTCCACCATTATGTATCGACAAGTGTGTCATACCTCCGAATGAAGAGAGCGAGATCTCAGCAAAACAGTCTGCATGTGTGACACCCTTTGCCAAAATCGAGTTGTTTTGAGTCTGACTTTAGCAGTGTGTTAAAGTAAAAAAAAAATACAAATATTTAATAGCATTTAAAGACCCCTGTGTTCTTTAGACCGACAAGTTGACTACTCCTTCATACAACTCATCAACTAGTCGATTTTCAAAAGTATGATGTTTTTTCACAATTCTAAAACATTCCTCTGCATTGCACTTTTGTCTTAATCTCAGGCAGCTTGTGTGAAAGCAGCACTCTATCACACATTTCATATTATAACATGCCGGCGGCTGAAATATATAAATTATGTAATAATCTTAATGGCCCAAACAGTCTTGCGAACTGCAATATCTAGATCATGACTCGCTTGTATGCACACACAAACTGAGCCAGATTATCAATCACCAGACGCAATATGAGAGATGACAGTATGTTGTTATGGAGCAATATGAATTACACCACTAAAGGGAGAGACCACAAAATCATTTCCTCAGTGATTTATAACACAGAGTCAGAGACAGGTAGGATTGCAGCGTACATCAAGTACAAGAATATTTTCTCTTATACATATTATTTCTTTGTCGTGTATACAAGAATCAAAATGAGATCTTGAACAACTGTTTGTTTTCAAGGTGATTTTCTGAACACTGTAAAGTGTCAGATGTTTTTATGATAACTAATGTAGATGCTCAGTACCAATGTGCGTATTGCTAATATGGATGTGTTTTTGGAGTATATTTTTCCCCCTTGTAAAGGATTTATTGCACAGCTCCCTAGTTGCTGCTTTGACTCATAACTTTTTTTTTTTTTCCTTTATTGGGTGCTTGTCAAGCAAAACCACAAAATGTTCTAAAGATGAACAGCTTTCATGGTAAAACATCTATGATGCGCCATGCAGATGCCTTTAACATGACACTCACATTATGTAGTGGAAATAATATATCACAATCTGTCATATGTTTTGTCACGATGGAATCTGGATCACAGATGACAGCTTTTGAAGGCCTATTCAAACCAATGAAACTTCTACAAGAATGATCATAGAGGTGTGACTTTACACTATACATAACATGATGTTGCTCCACATCGAATGTGATGTATGCTTTTTAATAAAACGTAAGGATAATATCCACTAAAACTATTGTAACTAGAAAACTAAACTACATTTTACATATATTATGTACTGAAACAACATACTTTCAAAATCGACTAGTCTGAGGGTTGCCTAAAAAATTCTAGTTGACTAAAGGTATTAAAGAAGGCCTGTATAATTAGGGTGAACTCTGGTTTACCTGCCCGCAATTGGATGTGGAATGGAGTTTACATAAAAATGTTCTTGCGTTCAGAAACAGCCAGATGTACCGCAACACAGGGGGCGTCAAAATGTATTTTTAAAAGTTTAAATATTTTTTTAACTTGACACTATCTTAAAAATGCAATAGTCATGGTGGGATGCTGAAAATATAGCGCAAGACGTAACGCAAGAGCAAAGACAAGGAAACTTTTCCGATAAGGTTTCACAGTGCAAACTGTCACACAGCAAAGGCACAGCATGTTCTCAGAGTGCAAATTCTTTGGGAATTTATAGTACATATGTGTTCTTGCATTTACACAAGAAGTGTCTATTCAATTTATATAAGAAGTGTTCTTGGTGAGAAAAAAATTATTCTTACATTTACATTTATTCATTTGGCAGACGCTTCTATCCAAAGCGACTTACAAAAGAGGAAATCATAAGTGAATAATCTTAAGGAGACATTTGTACAAAAACTGCCATACTAAAAAGTTTCACTAGAATCAGAATAGTATTCAAAACAGATTAAATTGGGTTGTTTTATTTAGTGACTGGTTAAGTGCTTTAGGAAAAGATGTGTTTAAAGTCCTTTTTGAAGACAGAGAGTGAGTCAGCTTCACGGATGGAGTTGGGAAGGTCATTCCACCAACATGGTATGATGAAACTGAAAGTCAGAGAAAGTGTTCTGGTGCCTCTTTGTGTTGGTACAAAGAGGCGATGTTCCTTAGCCGACCGCAGACTTCTGGTGGGTGTGTAGTTCTGCAGATTTTATGTATGCTGGAGCAGACCCATTGACTGTTTTGTATACCAGCATCAGAGCCTTGAATTTAATGCGTGCATCAACCGGCAGCCAGTGGAGAGAGACAAAGAGTGGTGTAACATGTGCTCTCTTTGGTTCATTAAAAACCAGACGTGCTGCTGCATTCTGGATCATTTGCAGAGGTCTAATTGCACATGCAGGAAGGCCTGCAATGAGAGAGTTACAGTAGTCCAGTTATGACAAGTGACTGAATAAGCAGTTGTGTGGCATGTTCAGAAAGGAAGGGTCTTATCTTCCTGATATTGTAGAGTGTAAATATACATGATCTTGCAGTCTTTAAGATGTGGTCTATGAAATGTAGCTTGTTATTGATGGTTACCCCTAGATTTCTGACCGTTTTGGAAGGTGATACTGTAGTTGTACCCGGCTGCACAGTGATGTTGTGTTCAACAGCAAAGTAGGCTGGAAAGACAAGGAGTTCGGTCTTGGCTTGAATTCCAAAATACCAAAATTTAACGCCACATAAATCAGGCCAGTCGAGACAAGTTTTAATTAGCTAACTTTTTGTTTTAAAACAAAGCATTTAAAAAGCAATGTGAATGCATTGTTTTAAAACTCAACAAGATGCAGTGGCATCAACACACATTTTTAAAAGCTGATTATTTTTTACCTTGGCAAGCCATCTTAAACAATGTGATTTAAAACAACGCATTTAAAACACAACATGAATGCATTTTTAAAAATGCAATGAGAATGCAGTGGCATTGAAATACATTTTTACAAGTTGCATTATTTTTAACTTGACATTTCATCTTAAAAGT
Organism: Xyrauchen texanus; assembly: GCF_025860055.1. Lineage (NCBI taxonomy): Eukaryota > Metazoa > Chordata > Actinopteri > Cypriniformes > Catostomidae > Xyrauchen > Xyrauchen texanus. Next base: position 16,572,650 of record NC_068324.1, read on the forward strand.
CAACGCATTTTTCAAAACGTAATGCAACAGCTAAAACAACACAATTTTCCAATTAGGTTCAACCGTGCAAACTGTCAAACAGCTCAAGTACACCATGTTGTTGGTAATTTGAGAAAATAAAAAAACACCAATGAAAATATTACAATTAATAAAATACAATCTCCTTAGACTTTAAAACTTTATAAGTCTTTGAACGCAAAGAACTCAACAATGCAATGATATTGTTGTGTCATCATATGTACGGTGTTAAATCCCGCTAATGATTTTAGCACTATGTAACGGGAGTTAGGAGCTGTGCGGACACTTTGAGAGACTCTGCAGAACACATTTCCGTGCAAAGGCTTTTTTTAACCATCTTGTTGGCTGTGATGGTATGAGCATCCGTGGAGCCAAGTCAAGCAGCAGAGGACTGCCAAAGATGTGTCTGGCACTGGCCACAATCCTCTCCTGCTGGATCTGTCACTGCTGCGGAGAAACTAAAACCTCAGGCCATTATTGTTCCCCAACACTTCAGTTTGACTTAAGCCTAATCCTCTATTACAGGTAAGAGCCACTTAACTTCAAGTTATTCACTTGTATTCAAAGGAGACCTGACTTAAATACAAATAAACCTTGTGGATGGAAGTTTCAAATTCATACTTATATAAACATGAATAAAACATCTCAATTTCTCAGATCCTTGGCCTAGCAGTCACAACATATGTTTTGAGACGTTGAGCCATGGTATTCATGCAGTTGATCAGAGATGGACTAGCCTTGGACTTTTTTGAACCAATGTGAAAATATTCACAAATGCAACTTTCTGAGGACCGTAAATAACCATTACCAAAATAATGTTTGTGAATATTGTGAATAGACACAGATGTTCAAATCTACGAAACGTCTACAAGAATGATAGTTGAGTTGCAACTCTGGCACATAGTATAAGTAATGCATGATTGGAAAGTCCAGCGCTACATATGCGTTGAAGTTTCTGTGCCAGTGTGAAAATATTCAGAAATGTCAGTTAAGCACCGTAAGAAGTTCTTCCTAAGAAGATTACTCTTCTCCCAATTGTTTCCAGTCCTCTAGTATCAAACAAGTTACAAAAAGGCCAGAAATAACATTTACAAAAACAGTATATCCACATTTAAGCTACTAAAATGCATTTGTGAAGCAGTATTATGTAAGCCTTGGCATATTTGTATCAGTGTGAAAATATTCATAAACGACAGCTTTTGAGCAACGCACATGTTCACAGACACTGATGCTTTCTCGGTTTCCTGAAACATCTTTCAAGGAAAAATACGAGGAAAAGCGAGGCACTGGTTTGTTATGGAGGACAGAAATAAAGTCCCCAACGGAATTGCAAACTTTCTTGTGAAGGCGGCGGGTTACCCTATCCCATTCGCCTGTCCCCAAGCTGTAGCGGCAGGAGTAATGGAGTGAGCGCTTTCCAGCAGTTAAAGACAAAAATGGCACGTTTCGCAATTGTTCTCTGTAGCGAGATTACTCCCCGGGGGCTTAGAAGGCTAACCTCACCACACTTTCCTTTCGAATTTAAAAGACTGCAGATTAATAAATCATAATCCCCAAGTTACTTTGACAACCCAGGACTCTGCCGTCACCTTTTTAGTGTTGGAACTCAAACCCCTTCACTGATCCCATGAGGATGGGCACATCCAGGCATTTAAGAGCTGCACAGGAAAAAAAACAGGTGGCATAAACCACAACGGGGCCTCTCGCGCAGCTCCGCATTCAGGCTCCTTCACTTATTCTTGTGTCAAAAATGGGTTTGAAAGGCTCAGGCACTGAATCCCTCCCTCTCCATCTCTCTCTCTCTCTCTCTTCCTTGTGTCTCCATTCCCTTGCTATGCATGTTTAGCTGCCACTGGGAACACTGCTTCAGGTGTTCATTGACTTACATGAAGACAGAGTTAAGTTCTCACGCTTCTGCATGCACACTGGCAAAAGCCTGACGTGAAAGAATCAATCTGTTGTAGTTAATATGCTCGCAGCATTCTTTTACCTCAGTGATAACTGTCTCGTGGAAATAAAGAGGGTTCGGAGAGAATGATGTCTTTTTAAATCAGGAATCTCTCATGATTACGAATACAAAGATAAATTACATTTATTCTAGGGATGTGCAAACAAAATATTCTCAAAACCGATAAGTCTGTGATTTACCTGAAAATATCCGTGCAGCTCCATAGTGATCCTTCGAACATGAAATCTACATTATAGTGGAAATTGTATATCACAGTCTGTCATGTGTTTTGTCTTGAGGAAATCTGGATCACACATGACAGCTTTTGAAGTCCTGTTCAAATCTATGAAACTTCAACAAGAATGATCATAGAAACCAAAAAATTATACAAGAAAAAATACATCTAGATAAACTAGTCAAACTTTCTAATCGACAAATTCATTGCAGGACGAATAGTCGATTCAAAAATCATGACCCATCCATTAAATATAAGAGTCCGAACAAGGCGTCTGGCTGAACACCTCAAAGCACTTTTAACAGAAGTATAAGAAGGCAAGAGAATGAAGAGAGCTGAGATAGACAGGAAAAGAGAATGAGAGAGCAAATGCCTTTGCTCAGGAGCCTACATGGTAGCGCTCGAAGGTGTGGGTGACAGTGAGGTGCTGTCATTTTCAAGGACACACAGTTTTCCTTTGGTACTTGTTGAAGAGGAGGAATTTTATTAACCCCAGTGGCTCGGACTTCCATTTCCTCATCTTTCCGAAGCAAAAACCATCAAACCATTGTATTACAGTTTTGCTTTGAATGGCAAGAGCTAATTTGACTGGGGAGAAATTGCTCTACGCAAGGTCAAGATAATGCCACAACAATAGCAGAAATGGGCCATCGTAAAAATAACTGGATGGGTAGGGTAGAACAAAACTTTGAGAAACGCAAAGTGCTCCATTTTTTCTGGGACAGTGCACACCAACATAACTAGATAGTGTGAGCCCCATTGAGTATAAGAAAAGCAAATGATTATACTTCATCCCAAAGTGAAGTGAATGTCTGAAGTTGAGATACAAAAGTTTTGACATTGTTTTAACTTTTTCCACAGGAAGTGACTTTAAAAAATCCTTGGTTTTAAAATATCTATGATAAATTTGTTCCTAACACTGTCTACCATGGCAATAATGGTGCCTATGCAAAAGAGTTTACATTGTCAAAGAAAGCAGTGAAAATATTGTGTATAGGAAAGACTGGAGCTGGATGTCATATGGAGAAGTTGAAACAAAGGCTATTTCTCAGTAACAATAAGATGTGAAGTGAAAAGTCCAACTATGCAATTGTGTGTTTTCTTCATCAGAGGTTGTGTATGTTGATTTCAAATGCCTAGTTCAAAACCCTCTCAAAGTAGAAACATTTTTGTGGGCATGTTGTCACAAAAGGTTCAATATTTTCAGTAAATTGAGTGATCAATGATCTTTTTCCTGAACAATAACAGTGGAAATGTTCATAGCTTTTGAGTAGCCAAGACCTCAAGTTATATGGCTATATAGAAACTGACTTTCAAAATTAAACCCACCCTGAGAAATATTAGATGGATTAAAAGTGTGACAAATAGCCCCAGCCTTCCCTACCTATTTTAATGGGAATGGTGCATCCATAAGACGTAGAAGAAAAACATCCGTTATGCAAACAAAAGTTGAGAAATGTTGAACTTTTGATGCAACAACCTATGTGAACTATGGGAATTTCATAGAGGTGGGTCCATGCTGTGCTATCAGAAATCCAATTATATGTTTTCCCATTTGATTTCAAACTGACCTAGCATACTCAAACCGGAACTTACGCATTCCTTTCCAACAAAAACTCAGTCAGAGCTTTCTCTAATGTGTAACTGCCCTCATAAAAAGTCTTTGTATAATCATAGTTCCCTTTAAAAATTAGTTCCCTTTAAATTGCGCGACGCAGTAAACGTAGACGGAATCATGGAATTTAGTAAAATTTGACTTGCGATATGGCCAAGTGTGATTAAGAAAAAAGAGTCGATGAACAAAAATAAAAACAGAATAGATATTTTTGGGAGAACAATCCTTAAAACAAATGAATGGCATTGTAGTTTTCACAAGATTCCTCACTGCCTTATCGAATATGTTATGTTGAGAGCGTACTTAAACTTCGGCTAGGAGAGAGTGCCTTTCCTCATGTCTTGTCGTGTAGGATATGGCAGTATGACAACATCCTGACAAGCCCCCTGCTCTTAAAGAGTGACAAGAGACTCCAGTGATTCTCTATAATTAACCCTGGTCTGTGTCCATCCCAGGTAGAGACTGAAAGAGCAAAGACTACCAACATGTCTGCCAGAAGGGTCCGCGTTCCCAATGGTCCTCACCACGCGGGAGACTTTTTGACACTCTACTCCACGATAGATTCCACAGACAGCTCCATTCCAACATTCTCCATCTGTGGCAGTCATTATTATATCATCAGCAGGGTGACTCCACTCTCCTGCTCTGCAGTCTCTTTGTGTAACAGAAATCGCATCGTTTAAATAAATAAAGATCCCATGAAAGGATTTGGCTTCAGTTTGAATATTTGACTTGGGTTTAAAGCCGGGCAGAAAACAGTCAGACAAGGGAGACCAAAATGGCCATAACGGGGATGCTCAAGTTCCTCTTTCAGGACAGAGGAGCATGGAATGGCGCGCAACGTGAAAACAATGACAAGTTAATTATGAAAGACAAAAATGCCGGAGAAAGATTAGTTTGTATTCAAATCCGCTTCTGTGTCTGGGGATGAGAAGCGGGGAAGGCTTAGCAATGCTTAAAGATCTGCAGGCAAAAAACACTTCTGTTTTGACTTCCAAGTGCTCCCTGTATGGATTCCCTCCGAACCCAGGCTTTTTATTTGATATCATCACTATAAATGATGTCTGGGGATAGACAGTGTCTATAAGCTGCTCATTGTCTTCAGTTTGACCAGGTGCTTGGAACCGAAACGTACTCGCCACACTGCCAGCAGCAGTTGGCTTTGATGCAGTTCTGAAAATATATCATTCTCCTCCAGTCCTTTGAAAGTACACTACAAGCACATACTGTTTAACAATAAAGAAAGTGCAGTGCTGATTTATGTCACCTTGTCACATCCAAAAGGAAGGATAATGCTGGATTCTGTCCCTCAAGGTGAGTTCATTATAATAAACTGGTTGATGGGTGAATGACTAGTCAGTCTTAAGAAAGCCCTGTATAATTAGGCTTAAATAAACTGCGTTCTTTCATTCAAAAACACATAAACAGAGCAAAACAGATTGGAACAGAACGCAGACATCTCGGTTTAAAAGTCAAAAACTCAACACTCACGGTTTTCTAAACCAAAAATAAAATAAACACAACAAAAAAAAATCTAGATAGACCACTTATTGACTATACGGTTGGTGGAACATCCATCCTAATAAATCCCTTTTCATCATACTTAAGAAACACTGCCTGCTATTACTCTTCACTGATTTTCCTATTGCATTAATATAAATGCAGATGTTAACAATTGTCTTCTTTGAATAGCACCAAACATCCAAACATATCCCCACTTGCACCAGTGGGACAAATAAATATTACATACAGTACACAATATGGTTTCTGACTTTTGTTTGGTTGTTCTTTTGGCACAGAGCATTAAGCAAATAAGATAACAGCTTAAAATTAAATTATGTAGTACTTGACAAGATAATAAAACAAATCCTACAAAAAGAGCAGTCTGCTTGAAGTCAACCATGCGTCTCTGCTTCCACAGGCAGCTAGATTATTAGCACTACAAGCACACTATGAATTTAAATACGCTGACAAGTTGACCCACGTGTGGAGAGGAATCTCTAGCATGCATAATTCTTTCCAAACTAAACAAAATCTCAAAATGAATGATGAACAAATGACAATAATTATTAATAGAAGGTTTTATGATTGAAAAGACGTATCAGATCTGCAGTAAACATTTCTGTCTTGAAAAACAATGTATCAGACTAAACTGTGACCCTTCTAAATATAATGTTTAATGTTCTTGATATGTAATTATTGTTATGAAAGACCTTGTAAAGATTCCCAGGCATCTTTGTTCTTAATTCTTAACTTTTCTACAAGCAGCAACACCTAGTTTAAGTAAGGAATAGTGTCAAGACCAAAAAGTGAAGCAGATTATTACACACCTACTTGTCAAATAAATAAATGGATATCAATAATTTATTTGAGTTGAAATGATTTTCTTTTGTGAGAATTATTTTCTTTTGGCTCCCATTTCCCCCTGTTTTCCTGTACCATCTCTGATATTCCCATCAATTAAAGGGACACAAAGTACGAAATTAAAATTATCATTACTTTACTGAAGCCTATGCTAGGTAAATGATTGAAAGCAAGATATATATGAGAAGAAACAACTTATGAATTGTTGGACTAAGACAATGTCAAATAAATATGATAGAGGAGACACAGCAGGTCTTTCACATAGAGATCGCAGAGCTCAAGGTCTTCTCTAAAAACTTTCTTCTGATAAGCTCAAACCACCCTATGCCTCATCGGCAAAAGGTGGACCCAGTGTAATAGCACTCCTACAGTTGGGTTGAATGTAATATGATATATAATTAGAGCTTTGGTGCATTGTGAAGAAGATAAGGACAAAAAGAGTGCAAGTGAACTGATTCTGTGGCGTTGGGTCAAAAAAGACTGAGCATCTAAAAGGAAGGTTATTAATACGCGGTGCACTCTGAGTCAGCTATGCACAAAATACCCTTCTGTTCCTTCTGTCACCTCCTGGTACCTTCACGCTATGTGGACATATCAGAGCAGGGAGGGAAGGAGGGATGAAGAGAGGAGAGGGGGAGAGATGAGAGGGAGTGGAGGGGGTCCAGGGGGTGAGGGATAAATTAGCCAAACCACTTAGGTGATTTCAACTCAAATTAGCCATACTGCCTGTGGGCTCCATCAATTCTCAACTTCCTAAAACTCTGAAAAGCATGGGGCAAATTTCTTCCAGCGCCCTGGTGAGCCCTGGTGAGCCGATGCTCCCTCTTTTCCTCCTCTCATTTGTGGAAGATTCTCTCCTCCACAATCAACGCCTGACTGCTCTTTTAACCCCATCTATGGATGGGTCAGGGTAGTCAAAGGTCGACTACTTGTCCAACAACCGACTAGAGCATTAGTGAGGTTGTCCAGGGTCTCGTTCTGGGTTGTAAGAAAACATATGACTTTCAGACCAACCGATCATACGGTTGTACACAGGATGTTCACAAGCTTTCCACGTCCAGGCCTCCTAGTGGGACAATGGATGGACACATTTCATTTAGCCCAAATGGCACAAATATGGCCATAAACCCTCGTCATGTGCCATCTCAGAAAAACGCACCACGCTGTATGATTAAGGAAGACAAATGGCTGTGAAAAGCTGTTCCCTTTCGCCTCCTGATTCAAAGAGACGCTTGAATGAAAGCGCTCTCTCCGAGACTGCACCAATATGTGCCGCTCTGCCTCACATGCTCTCCATCTCTCTCTCTCTCTCTCTCTCTCTCTCTCTCTGTCCCAGGTGTTCATTCCGTCTGTTGACTCACACGGAGCTCGGAGAACTGAAACCACATGTTTGCACTCTCGTCTTGCTTCTACAGCTTAAAGAGATCTCAACATTACTTGTTCAAGGCAAGTCTATGGCGGTGGCCGAATCAATAGGGTTGGTGCCATCTGTATAATTACACAAAATTAACAAATCTTATACAGGCCCAGTATACTAAGCGGTTGCACATCGGATGTGTCTGGTGGACGACATGGTGCATTAAAAATGAAAAACAACTGGGTTTAATTGAAGGTACGCACTGTCGACGGCACCCAGCTATGACTTAGGAGGCTACTCAAATTTCTGACGCACCACAGAGCGCAACTGGCATATTTAACATTAAATTCAATCATACTTAATTTTACAATGTGTCTACTATTAGGTACTCTTAAAAAACTCAATTAAAAGGTTTGTCTTTGCATTGTGCCACAAAGATGTGAAAAGTCTGGTGGCATAAGAGGCATTGTTTATTACCACCTGGTTCCAATAGGTGCCTCTCTCTCTCTCTCTGCCCATCCTATATTTTGTTTGGTACCGATAAGATGATAATTATTTCCATGTTATGGCCGAAAACCATTTCTAAAGACACATGAAATATAACGTCTTTGGGAATGGTGAGTCCAAAATTAAATATCCAATATCAGTCAACTAAATATACAATATTAATACAGACAAATATATAGAGTATTTTATACAAATATTGGCCGATAACTGATATGGTAAAGATATATCATCCATCCTTATACTGAATCACACTTAATCCTGCAAAGTGTCAACTATCAGGAAAATGTGATTGATAGGTTTACCCTTGCCGAGTCCACCTTCCAAAAAAAAAAATCAGGTGGCATAAGGGGCAAAATTTATGCCCACCTGGTTCCCACAGGCGCCCCCTCTCTCTCTCTCTCTCTCTCTGCCCTTACCAAATGGCCAGCCCTATAGTCTCTATCTTAGCAGACAGGTGGCCAACCTGCCCTAAAATATTAATATCACATTTATTGTTAGTGTGTGTCAAGTCTCTCTCTGGACAGCTTGTACAACTGGGCCGTCTCCCATATGGTGCCCTATGTAAACCAATTCATCACCAATTCCAGGAAGATAATGATAATTCAGAATATTCTCATGAATATTCAAATATACTAAACTGGTATAATGTTTCATTAAAAGCATGTCCAGGGCTCAACAGTAAGGATTTTTTTTCTGCTGTTTGAACAAGTCAGTAGTTGGGGCTCAGTAGTTTAGATACATTTATTATAAAATAAATATTATTTTAGGCTAGATCATTTTATTTGTGGAAAAAAAGGTATATCACTTTATGTTTTTACCCTTGTCACAAAAACAAACAGTTTCCAACAAATAATTAATTAGGTTTACAATTTCAATAATAAGCAGAAATTATAATGAAACTCCAGTAAAGCTATAAAAGCATAAATACACTTTTACTGGAAAACGATGGCTTATGGTGATTAGTTTAAAATTTTCAATTAATTCTAACTAAGACTATACTCATTCTCTGACATATTAAAAAAAATCAACACCAATGATCAACACATCACAAAAAACAATTGCCATAAAAATACTCAATCAACGAATGAGCAAGTGACAGCTCCATCATCTGGCTTATTCATTTACAGAAAATGATCATTTTCTTTAAAGAAAAAAAAAAGAGCTTTGGGAAATGTAAATATTACTTTTCAGTGAGCATAAGTGTGAACAAACATGCACACACTCACACACAAGCTCACAACAAACCCCAAAAAATCTGAAAATATGCTGCTTTGACATATAAACAGACACGTGTACATGGGTATAAAACAAACTGACAGCTTCGGTTTCCTGCATGACTGGCTAAACAGACCCCAAACGGATGAAGATTAAGACATTTCCTTCGATCCGCCGTACTGCGCTCAAACTAGTCGAGTAGACGAAACTGACCTATTCCTTAATCACTTTTAATGAAGACAATGTGAGCCCTTGGTTCCACTGAGACTATGTGCTCTAAAGCGGATCCCTGATCGGCCCGAGCGAGAGCAGCCACACAAATGAAGCTGATGAATCCTAATTCAAAAATGTTGACTTCTGAATCATTTTTCCTCCCAGTCTACCTTTCCCCCACAGACACCCATATGCATTTGTTCAATTAGTGATAATAGTACTCCAATTAAAATGTCACATTCAACATGAATTTCATTTGAGATGAGGATGGCTTTGTGGGGCTGTTCAATGCTTCAGTGCAGGAAGAACTGCTTCCAAAACTATAATAATAAAATTGCATGCAATAATATTTGATTAAGGCAATTTAGTGTTATTAAATGTGAGAGCTTTGAGAAAATAGCAACCCTAAATAAAACTTCACACTGTATAATTATGCCAACACTAAAGTGGATGTTCGATAATTCAATAAAAACTTAATTTGAGAACTGATATTTGCAATTAAATAGTAAATGTTTTTTTTGGTTAGTACTTGAAATCAAAAATGTCTTGTAGACTAGGCTATGTGTTGAAATACAAACAAGATTTTATACCTACATCTATTTTAATATCAATGGCATTAAAGTTAACATGAAATGCCATTCACAACCTATTTAACATCCATAATGTGCCATACACTGGCGGCCAAAAGTTTGGAATAATGTACAGATTTAGCTGTTTTGGAAGGAAATTGGTACTATAATTCACCAAGTAGCATTCAACTGATCACAAACTATAGTCAGGACATTAACAAGGTGAAAAACAGCACCAACACTATTTGACAAAACTCATTTTTGATAAAATGTCCAAATAAAATTTCCAGCAGCCATCACTCCAACACCTTATCCTTGAGTAATCATGATAAATTGCTAATTTGGTACAAGAAAATCACTTGCCATTATATCAAACACAGTTGAAAGCTATTTGGTTTGTTAAGTGAAGCTTAACATAGTCTTTGTTTTCGAGTTGTTACAGTATACAATAGACATATCTTAAGGTCATAGTCATGTCTTAAGGTCAATATTAGGTCACAAATGGCAAAAAAGAAACAGCTTTCTCTACAAACTGCCAATCATTGTTTTGAGGAATGAAGGCTACACAATGCTTGAAATTGCCAAAAATAATTAAGATTTCATACAAAATTGTACACTGCAGTCTTCAAAGACAAAAGACAACTGACTCTAACAAGGACAGAAAGAGATGTGGAAGACCAGATGTACAATTAAACAAGAGGATAAGTACATCAGAGTCTCTAGTTTGAGAAATAGACACCTCACATGTCCTCAGCTGACAGCTTCATTGAATTCTACACGCTCAACACCAGTTTCATGTACAACAGAAAAGAAGACTCAGAGGTGCAGACCTTATGGGGAGAATTGCAAAGAAAAAGCCACTTTTGAAACAGAAAAACAAAAAGAAAAGGTTACAGTGGGCAAAGAAACACAGACATTGGACAACAGATTATTGGAAAAGAGTGTTATGGATCTTAACCCCATTGAGATTTTGTGGGATCAGCTAGACTGTAAGGTGCGTGAGAAGTGCCCAACAAGACAGACACATCTATGGCGAGTGCTACAGGAAGTGTGGGGTGAAATGTCATCTGAGTATCTGGACAAACTGACTGCTTGAATGTCAAGGATCTGTAAAGCTGTCATTGCTGCACGTGGATGATTTTATTGATGAGAACTCTTTGAAGTAGTTTAAGAAGTTCAGGTGTACATTGACGCATCCTTAGACAGAAATCTAAAGATTAGATTTATCCTTGTAATAAATCTCGGTCTGATTGACAAATTAAACTGCCAATGGATTACTGTGAACTGTGTTCAATAATATGGAAATAATATATTGGATTCCAAAGGCAATTTTTGTAATGTCTTATCAATGCTTTAAGCCCCGTTCATACTGCAAACAACATTGTTGCTTGGTGTCGCTAGACTCTGTGCGCCGTGTCGCGGGTGGACATTCCTACTGCTGTCACATTAATGCTATTGGTGGACTGCACATCTGGCCATATCAGCTTTGGAAATTATGATTACAGATTATACTGCTGGTAAAACTAAGATGACATTCTAATTTGACAAAGAATCAGTTATTTTGCTTTATAAAATGAATATTTTGCAGGAGAGAGTGTTTTTATATAACTTGCAGCAATGCTCAATGCATCATATCATTAAACACAATGAATGACATATCAATATATGAAACAAACTCTCTCAAAATGCCGACATGGTTTTCCAAGCATCATCTTATTAGCCTAGTATATCCTTGTATGTGGTTACAGACAATAATGTAGAACAGTAAAATTGCTCACAGAAACTTTTAACTTCTCCATCTTGCCTGCACTTGACTCAAGTATCTCACAATATGGGCTTCACTGCCTGGAGAAGGATGACGTGAGCTCCGCTGTCTTCACTTTAATTGATAGTCGCTCATGAAAGCTGCTTGTCATTTGCATAAAGTCTACATTTGGTCTTGGCACTTGCCAGGGCGTCTCTGTCACCAACGGTCACTACAGCTTGTGTCACTGTAAGTCGCTCTACTCTCAATGAAAATTAATGGGATCGTGTCGCTTTGTCGCGGAATGCCACCGGCGGTGTGAATGGACCTTTACTTGTCTGCCACAATAATGTAATGCATTTTATTTATCTGAATTTTATATATATATATATATATATATATATATATATATATATATATATACACACACTCACACCGATCAGCCACAACATTAAAACCACTTCCCTAATACTGTGTAGGTCCCCCTCATGCCACTGAGATCATATTTTTCCCCATTCTGATGGTGGATGTTATATATATATATATATATATATATATATATATATATATATATATAATTGTAATTAATTGGGTTAAAAACTTTAAACGATTGTCAGACCTATTCACAATACAAAAAAAAAAACAATAAAGATACAAGAACGAGAAAAAAGTAGAACGGGACTAGTTTTCTCCCAAGAACTGATTGTGAAGTTTTTAAATTTTTAAAGTGCTTTAAGCTGCCAGCCTGTTAATCTGCTATACTTTTGAGGTGAGATGTTCTCTGCAGTTATAAAGGCTGTTTGAGCACCTATAAATTGCCAGCAACAACGTGCAGACAGCCTTCCAGGCATTCAGGAGGTCAACCTTTCAAAATCTTTTGATCGCACAACTGACATTAGAATGCTCGCTGATGCGTTTCACTTTTTCAAATCGGACAAAAAGACCAAGAATACTGTGTACTTAAAGGGTCATGAAACCTCAAAACACATTCATTTTTTGAGATGTTAACAGATATGTACAGGTTGCACATCATTGAAAACAATGATAGCACTCATTATGTTTAACTCTGAGTTATCGTTGGTAGGACAATACACATACACATCAGTAGATTCTGAGTGTTTCTCCAGATTATTAATGGTAAGGTATTTTTCCATCCAATCACTGCACTGCTTACTGCATGAGCTCATGTAATAGCAGAGAATTTAAACTCGTGGATATAACAGCAGATCCGGGCAGCCACAAGACTTCAACAGCACTCGCGGAACAGAAATGAGAGTGGCTTTTACATGAAACATAGTGGTCAGATCACTTGTCAGAATGGACCACAGTTCATAACCGCACCGAAGAAAACATGTTTGTTGGCAGCAGTTCTGCTATTTGCACTCAAAACATGCTCTTAATGACAGGAGGCTGTTCTGTTTAGACAGCGCACATATCCATCACGTCTTCTCCGTGTGTCTGATTATGGACAGGATGAAATGACGGCTTTTTAAAAAAATCAAAGAAAATGATAAAAAATGAAATCTCAAGGTCATGTCAACTCACTTTGATACAAAAGTTACCAGGATTTAGGACTACAGGGTTGACCAGCGCTCTGTCGTCATAGGTTACATAAACAACTTAGTAAGTGATTTATCACACTAGAGGTCGTTAACGCATATTAAGTTTAAGTATTCACAATTTTGTCCCATGATTGATATAGAGCAAAGTGCCCCAAAACTCTTGTTTCATCTCCACTCATAATGTGAAGGAAGTAAGTGAGTTGTAGCTCTTGACCCCCTTCCATCCATGCTCTGCAGGATTATGGGAAGTGTAGTTCTTCAACAGGAATTCCGCTACAAAAAATAATAATAATTATTATTATTATTATTATTATTTTAATTAAGCTGAAATAATGCGGACTGATGGTTTCAAAAGAGGCATATGCCATTGATTAACAACCTCGGAGGTCACAGTTTATAAGTTATTGTTAAAAATCAATTCGCCTATGGAGAAAATGAATGGGATTTTTATTTCCGGAACCCGACTGTTGCGCTCTAATGGGCCTCAACATGCAATGGCGTTCACCCAGTTTACTTACTTAAAGTGAAACAGGATATTCGATAATAAAACATGGATGGCACGACTTTGTCCATAGGGATTTGATTGAATCATGAAAAGTAGTTGGCAAAGTAGATGGGCTTGGTGACGCAAGCCTAAAAGGGAAGTCGTTTCATGCTTTTCAAACCCAGGTCCGAGCAGGAGTGGTTGGGAAGGGTCCACTGTCGTTATAAAGTATGAGAGCAGCCTCTAGAGGTGAAATAAAAACTTCACTGATGCCTTGTGGGGTTTGTTTTGACACGTGAGGCTACACTATGCATGGAGCGGAACACTTCAGATGTGGATTTAAAACATCAATAACAAAAAGGTATATATACAGTACATGTTGTCATTTCACAATACATTTTCAAGGTGCAGTCAGTACTGTTTATTTTTGTAATAAAGTTCAGCACTATTTCACTTTGATTGTTATTTTTCATTCAGTATATATTTTAAAAACTATCAGTTGATTAATCGGTTATCGGCACGTACTGACCAACTTAGATTTCGGTATCGGTAAAATCCACTCCACATCCACCTCTAGTTCTTATTACATATTCGTATTCTGCTGTTGAAAATAATCCAGAAAGCATTCTAGTATTAGCTGCGTGCTGTTTGACTGACAGGTGTCTTATGTATGTGCGCTTTACATGCGCGTGTGCTCCAAGAGTGCTCAATTTAAGGCGGATAATTGCCATCAAAAGACCGAACAAAAAACATTCCACCAAAATGTCCGTCTTGGTGAGGTATTCATGTAAACATGGTGAGTTATGTCTAAAGTGAAAATGGGAGAAAAGTTGAATTGTATCAAAATGTTGGACTTGCAAGTGTAAACGTGCCATATAGACCTGCTGCTGTCTAGTGTGTTGTTAATATTATTCAAACAACAACCTTAACAAGAAAACATGAAAACCACTCACAGCTCTTTGCTGGATAACTTTAGTAGCTTTAAAAAGTATTAATGTATTAAAATCATAATCATACAGTGAAGACCAGCAGTAGTTTTATCTCAAATGTATTCTGAATGTTTACTTGAATACTTGATACTGCTGTTAAAAACTTTAAAATCTGTTAAAAAGCACTGTTTACTTCATTTGTATTTTTTTTTGTTCTATTAATTTCATTTATTTCTATTCATTGCAATTTTGTTTTTGTTTTGTTTTTTATAACTGACTGTTTACTTTACTAAAAATTATTTTTTTTTAAAGAAATTTCTTACATTATTAACAAATTAGATAGTGTTATTATTTGTTGTGGTTTTGAAGCTGGTATCGAGAATCATCAAATTTTGGTATTGTGGTATTGTGCATGGTATATCTTTGCTGCAATAGCATGATGAAAATGTAGATCTCATTCAGCCGAAGTGTGAGCACCCTTGTAAATGGTGGCAATTGAGGTTTTTTCTTTATTTGACTACTGTACATAACATAATATATCTTCCATATGACAATAGCCTCCTTCCCTACCCAACACGGTTTACATGTCTGTCACAGAGCATCGAGTTGACTGGATAGGTATACTATTAGTTTGGGCATCTAATGTAAATTTAGAAACTTTTTCGTTACTACTTGAGTTCAGCGAGTAAAGACGCTGACTACCACCCCTGGAGTCGTGAGTTCGAATCCAGAGCGTGCTGAGCGACTCCAGCCAGGTCTCCTAAGCAACCAATTTGGCCCGGTTGCTAGGGAGGGTAGAGCCACATAGGGTAATCTCCTCGTGGCCGCTATAATGTGGTTCTCGCTCTTGGTGGGGCGTATGGTGAGTTGTGTGTGGATGCCGCAGAGAATAGTATGAAGCCTCTACACGTGCCATGTCTCCGCGTTAATGCGCTCAGCATGTCATGTGATAAGATGTACGGATTGATGGTCTCAGACACAGAGGCAACAGAGATTTGTTTTCCATCACCCGGATTGAGGTGAGTCACTACTCCACCACGAGGACTTCGAGTGCATTGGGAATTGGGCATTCCAAATCGGGGAGGACATTTTTTTATATTTTTCTCACTGTAAAAGTAATTTTCGGACAAGTGAATGATTCATTTACTTGTCCGAAGGACAAGTACATGACAATGATTAATGTTAGTGTATTAGGTGTCTTTAACAACTATGTAATTAAACATTAGATACAATGTACTTAATATGTACATATGTGTTTATGCATTGCACATGCCTTTAATTACATTCGTAGTTACACTGTTAACCTTACCCCTATCTCTAAACCTAACCCTAATCAAACCCTTACACTAAAACTAAATCTAACCCTTAACCCTAACCCTACCTCTACTCCTAAACCTACCCATACCTCAAACTCAGTACCAGCAATTGTAAATCTTGTGAAAGATGTTGCAGAACAACATGTAGCTGCACAGTAAATATGTAGTATTGTATGTATTTTAATATTAGTAAATACATTAGTAGTTAAAGACATAATGTGTGAGCGAAATAATTGAGTGTTTATTGACCTAATGCCGCAGTATGACTTTTCACACAAACTGGTCTATTTATTTTTTCCTAGTAACATTAATGTGAAAAATATGTCTAAAAATGTAGATTCTTGGCATTAGAATATCATTACAGTATTGTGGGTGAAATATTGCAATAATAAAAATAAAAAAAAATGCTTTTTCCCTCACCTCTGCCATCAGCATCTGTGTATTCTTTGGCATATTAGCTTTTGGAAACTGCAATGTTATGCAAGAAAGCCGCCCATCTCAGAACTGGGTCTAAGCTAAACACTGAAACTTACCACAAGAAGCACTAACGTTAGAACAAACCACAATCTGGATGCAGATGTTAAACAAAAACCAAACCAAGTCTGCTGGAACAATAGAACGACTTTCAATAGTTCCCGCAGGAAGAGAGAGTAAACTTCAACACGTAGGAAAATAGATTTATTTCCTTGTGACCTCCTCTCTCTCCAGCTAGGGCTGAATTCATTGCAAATATATGCAGATAAATGTCCTGATGTCTAAGAGACGCATTCTCTGGGAATAACACAGCGTTTCTTACCTCACATTATATTTCAGGCTTTATCTATTGTTTGTGTCTGACAAGGTGCTTCACTAAATCGGTTGGGTTGTTATATCAAATTCAGTTTAATAGCCTCCGGCCTACTTTCGAGAGAAGGAAAAATGAGAGAGGGAGAAAGTCGTAAGACAAGGGAGAAGTTACAATGAATAAGAGAGGAGACTTCCAAGGACACGCTGGACTTCCTAATGGAGTCTCCAGAAATGGCGATGTTGGCCCCTGAACGAGGTGAAGAGGACAAAAAGGATTCTTGGCCAGACGCGGAGGCCCCTGTCTGACATGTGTGGAAGAACATGGAGGTTAAAGGTCAATAACATCCCCTTCTCGCATTGAGTGAGTAAAGAGAGTGTAAATTATTAAATATTTGTTATAAAAGAACCACATGTGTGCTGTTACACTAAATAAGTACAGCAAGGTTCATTAACACCAATAAAATTGAGAGATTTATAACCAATGTTTTGGCAAGTCGGGTCACAGCAAAAGGGTACAACAGAGAAAAAATTACTAGAAATTCGTCCCTTATCTGACAACATGGAATATTTGACAGTTTGTTTTATCATCTTTACATAAAGTACGTAAAGTTTAGTTTACGTAAAGCCTAAACTTATTAGTGTGTAGAAATGCACTGTTGAATGGGGTGATGGCTGGGGAGTGGGAGATTTATGACTCTCTTGAAATATATAGCTTGTCAAGTGGAGGCACTTTCAACAGAAAATGTTTATTTTCCCTATTAGACCTCTCCAGTGCACTTCAGAAGCGTGCGCACACACACACACACACACACACACACACACACACACATCAATGGGCTTCATCAAAAAGCACCTCAGTGTAATAGAGTGGCAAATGATTCAGTCAACAGAACTGTAAGTGAACACAGACCTGCCTGGTTTGAAGTTTAAATACTATAACCACACACGAAAAACGAATGTATATATAATTAACACAATTTAAACAATTGCAGATTTGTTGTGATTCCTGATAAAATAAAAAGTGTAAGGTAAAAGAGCCAAACGTATCATTAAAACCCATGACAGAGTTCTGAACACTCCGTTATAACTAGTGTTTC
Source organism: Xyrauchen texanus (assembly GCF_025860055.1). Taxonomy (NCBI): domain Eukaryota; kingdom Metazoa; phylum Chordata; class Actinopteri; order Cypriniformes; family Catostomidae; genus Xyrauchen; species Xyrauchen texanus. The sequence continues at coordinate 16,590,609 of NC_068324.1, forward strand.
AACCAAACTGACATACAGTATTTTAACCTAAATTTGTTAATTATTTCAAGGAAAAATACCTTCTATCCAGGTTTAATTGGTAGAAATATAAGTAAGCCATTTGTAGGTTAATTTTGACACAGCAACATTAATAAGACTTCATCTTCTCTTCCTTCAATCAGGATCGAGCGGTTGCGCTGATCCCGTGACAATACTTTTTCCATATGCCTTCATTAAAACCAGAACTAGGGGGCTTTATTGGTAAACCATCAACTTTTAGTTGAAAGCAAAAACAAATGACAGACTTTTGGTCCCCTTGGCATGAGAGTGTGGGCATCACAGCAAAGATATTTATTTTGACAAAAGCCCGGCCAAACTAGAGCTGGAGAGATGTAAAAGACACTCTTCCTCAAATGAGCGTGTCGGTTTTCAAAAGCCTCCTGCCATTACCGCCTCTTCATCAAGACACCCGAAGGGCCGGTTTACCCCCAGCGGACCACATGGAGCTGACGGGCTGCCCGCGTCCCTGCGACGAGTAGCCGCGAGGGGGAAATGGGGCTCAGACCCGATGGGTCCTCCGAGCTGGGTCCGTGCCGCACGGCTGAGGCCCTCACCAATTCCCAGTCCAACTGTCACTGCTGGCACAGCCCTCCACCCCTTCAAGCACATAATCTGTGCTCGCATGGCTGTTAAACCCCTCCGCCACCACACAACTCGTCTCCAACATACAAATCAACGACTATAGAGCCTTGTCTTTGTGCTACGTGCTTCTTTCATCAGATATGAAAGGAAACAAAAGAAAACAGTTTAGTGTTTCTTGTTTCTAGATCAGTAACAGGAATTTTTTTGCCATCAATTCAGAGTGAATGCGGGAGCATTGATTCTAAAAATAGAGTGGTTGTGTTGGCTTTTTTGAGTGTTCGTGTATAATCACAAATAATAGAAAAGGACTACCGGGCTAATCAGCCTCTGAAGGACACTTCAATGGGAGAACACTGACAGGCATGCTATAAGATCACGTCAAACAGCATTTCCAATCAAAATTATTTATAAAGTGAGCTCTGAATGAATGTTACCTCACAGTCGATGGTAAAGTCTTCAAGTGAATAGTGCATAGGGATGATCACTTCTGAATGGAACGCACCCTTAGTCACTTAGCGACCTGATTTTCTGGATGTGAGAATCTACCGTCAAAAATACACAAAAACAGAACGGGCCTCACTCCAAAATAAAAGCTTGCATCAAAATAAAAGCTCCATTTAAATGGAAAAAATATGACAGAAATATCAATAGGGTAAAGTTGTGTAATATTCACTGTAATTGCTCACTGCCGCTGAGCCACCAGGGCAGTGGTGGCTCAGCGGTTAAGGCTCTGGGTTACTGATCAGAAGGTCGTGGGTTCAAGCCCCAACACCACCAAGACACCACTGTTGGGCCCTTGAGCAAGGCCCTTGAACCTATCTGCTCCAGGGGCGCCGTATCATGGCTGACCCTGCACTCTGACCCCAGCTTAGCTGGGATATGTGAAAAATAAATAATTTCACCATGTATATGCAGAAATGTATGTATAATGTGTGACAATTGGTCAAATTAAATTAAATTAAAAAAAAAATTAATTAAATTAAATTAATTAAATTAAATTATTAAATTAATTAAATTAAATTAATACTACTACTACTAATAATAATAATAATAAATCAATAGTAATTGCATTATATTGAATCAATATCTCACATCTTTTAGCTCTGAGTCCATTTTAAAAGCCAGAAACTGTGTGAATGCAAAGACAATTGTTCTTTTTTTCCTCAGTTCACTTTTTTAAATCTAATTGAGGCTCCAATGCACTCACAGCGAAGATCTTCTTCATTCTTCGCTTAGAGCTAATAACAAGGTCGAAACAGTCAAGCAACGGTTTACTGTTTGTGAACATTTGGACACCGACTGCGCCGCAGGGGCCTGAGTTTAGAAGAGCATTTAAATATGAGACACACACTGTTCTGTCAAAACACTACATATAAACATTAACCAATGTGACATTAAAATGGGTTATCATTGACCCCATGCCTCATTCTATGAATAGAATACATGAGATCAGTAAAAGAAGCTGTTTTAACCCCTTGATGATGACTTACAGAAATATATGCAGGAGATAATGTGTAATAATGTTCATTTCCGCATTAATGGAGCTAAATGCTGTGTAGGGATGCACAATATAATGGCGGCCATATCAGTATTGGTAGATAAATGTGAATTTTAAAGTTATCAGTAATCTGTCCAACAAGAAATTTTGGCTGATATATTTAAACCGATAATTATGACTTTTTCAGTCACATGCTACTCGCCATGTGGGTTTTCATTGGTGACTTCTGGCTTTGATTTAGAGGATCATACAGGATCAGAGTAAACACTCCATTATACAGTATGTATATATGTCACATGCATTGTTTCTTTTTCTTTTTGTATGTTTAAGCATACTGTTGTGTTTACAGCGAGTTTGAGACTTGTTTGCATTCCTTAGTTTCGTCTTTTCGCAGGTTTGAATAAAGTGCAACACATTGTATTTATAAAAGTAGTTCACTTGTCAAATTCATTTAAAATTGCAGAGTCATTATGCTTTTTTAAATAAAAGGAAGTTGGCCATAGGAATGTAAAATCGGGGTATTCTATATTATATTTAGTTTAGTTAATGTTTACTGCATTATTTAAATCTCAGATGTGTTACACTGATGGTGTTTAGTGTTTGTGTGAGAGACACTGAGCACTGTCTCTATATGTTTATTGGTCATTGCTTCTGGAAAAGCCAGTATTGGTGAACTTCATGTCATCATGTGCTCTTCTGTAGTTACTACAGTGATTATCAATACATTATAAAATGAAAAGATTTTTACAATTTCAGAAGGTCTATTATTAATTTTATATAATTTAATAATATAAACGATGGTAAAATGCACCGTAAAATATGCAGGCATCAAAATTACATCCCGTAAAGCCTGAAAATCGGTTACCATATTTTATACGGTGAATTTCTGGCAACCACAGCTGCCAGTTTTTTACCATAAATTTAACAGAACAGTGTTGATACTATTGCAAAGATGGGTGTAGCCACCATTTTCCTGAATGCAAAAGTGTTCCACGACTCATAACGAATGCCTGTTTCCGTTTTACCATCTCCAGTGTTTTCACTAGCACCAGACTATGTTCTAAATGCTGGATAATGTGATGTTTAGTGTATTGAATTAGTAAAAAAATGTCAACATTGTCAACATGTGGCTCCACTGTGCTGATACTTTAGACAATGACATCATTAACTACTTTGAGTGTTTCTGATAGCAGCAACTGCACAAGTTGATCCTGAACTTAGTTTTACTTAAACTCAAAATGGTTCTCCATCTGGAACACTCATATTAGTAGTTTCACAGAAACAGTCCAGCTGCAATTAGAATTGTCAGGTCACTGCCCAATGGTTAGTCAGCAAAATGTGTATAAAAGTGTGTCAGACAGGTCAGACAGAAGTGTAAATGGCTTACGGCTGCAGACAAAGACATGAATGAAGCAGAATATCAAACAAAAGAGTGAATTACGTAGATTTTATTCTTTTTGTAGACCAATGAAAATAAAAAACATTATATGGTCTTGAAAAATGTCTCTATGAAAATTATCAAATGGATGAAGGTTAGTTTGCACATCAGTGTGTTCACGTTGACTGATCTTGCCTGAGTTAAAGAATAAACAAAAAAAAAAGCTATCAAAGTAAGTGATGCATCGGGTTATATCCACTGATAACGTTGACCAATGGCAGTAAGAAGTTGTTTAAGAGCTGGTACATAGTTTCCTGAAAGATCAAGATGACAAGATGTTTCGAACCATTGCAACAAACCAAAAAGAAAACGTCTTATTGGCCAGAATAAGCTTGTTTCAGTAAGATGGCAGTCAAGGTGTCTCCCTCTCCACCGCATCAATCTCAAAGACTTCCCGCAGCCATCTTCCTTCACATCTCCCGATGACAGAGCACTAATGTCGCACGCGTCCAGGAGAGAGTGAGGTGCGTGTCACAGAGCGAAAAATGTCCGTGCTCGCCATGCTCAGCCATCTCCTTTAATTGGGTAAAACAAAGTAATTTGAGTGCAGTGCAGGGGGGCATGAGGGGCTAAATGACAGGACAGAAGGTCAACGCTTCTCCCTTACTCCACTGAGCGTCATCCACCAACACGCCCAGCAGGATTTTGAGTTAATATTGAGATCTATTATACAGCAGCTCTGTGCCATCTGCCCAACACGTGCGCTACGGCTCAGACAATCAACTGTATGTGCTGAGGGAGTCAGGCTACGGTGCATTTTTCAGCTATACAAAGCATACAATGCATCGTGTGTCTATTTTGTCTTGTCATGCAGTTTGTAAGAAAATGTTTAGGGATGTGCCAAACAATTTTTTTTTAAATCAACTAGACGCAAGTTGCCTTGACGACAAATTGCACAAAAAGGAACATTGTTTTCACAAAGCTTTACGAATGCACCCCTATTCTGTTAATCGAACTAACAAATAGTCCCGCCCTCAACTAGGGATCTAGCACCACATCCGTGTGTATCATCCAATGGAATTTGTGGAAAAGAATGTAACTGAAAATACAGTATAATTAATACACAATACTGGATAATAAATTATAGACCCCCAGATAAAATACAGTTTTACATAATTTGTAATGACTCATTAGGTGTATAGGTAGGCTAATGTTATGTTTATGCTTAATGTCAGACTCACAAATTCAGCAAACGGATAAGCACTTACATGCAATGTTACGATGGGCCGACTGTTTGTTCGTGTATTAATTTGCTTAAATGCAGCGAAACAGTGGGTTTACAATGCGTTTCATACACTACTAATAATAATATGTTTTATTTGTAAAGTATAAAATGGGGTTCAAAGTGCTTTAGGCATACAGGAAACAGGCAGTGATACTGTAGCACAGAATTGGTTGTATGACAGTACTTGCAAATTAATAATCATTAATTTTTCAGTAGATATTATATAGAATACAACTAAATTACAAAAGCAACCAAATCCTAAATCAAATGCATATTTGGCCATGACGTCTGTTGCTGGACTCCTTGTTCTTCTATTCTCATCTTTTCTATTTGCAAAAGAAATGTTTGGGAGTCTAACATTTATATTTCCTATTGACACACTAAAGCTGAAGATATAAATAACCATCTTAAGACAAATGCTTTTGTGAAACATCTGCAAAAGACTTTTGCACAATGCTGTGTATATATATATATATATATAAGTTTGACTTCAACCACGCTTTTGTATCGGGTCCTTTTTTTTTTACATCAACTGCCGTCATTGCAGTGTTATGAAGCGGCAGAAGTAAGATAAATATAATTGATTTTGCTTCGGTGGACCAAAATTTTGTGTGAGCAGGCGCCAAATAATTTCCAATGCAGAACAAAACCCTGTAATGTTTTGTGCCACTGTAGCGTAAGTAATTGCCTTTTGGGCACAATAAAATTCAAAGTTGAAAATTGAATAGCAGATTGCTATTTACATCATCGAAAGCTGGATTGCTTTCAAACAAATAAAGAACCATCCCATTGCCCACATGAACCGCACTGCAAATTTAATCAGATCTGATTTCGGAAAACAGCTTCTACATCCACAACCAAACAAACCGAACTCTGATGACTCATTCTGCTTCAAAAACTCTAGTGTGAAGGCTTACTAAATATGTGTTCTGAAGGTTTTTCCTCAAAGCAAAACACACTGATATACAAAATAACCTTATCGTGTACAATGGAGTAACAAGCCATTTGTGGCAAAAAGGCAAAAAGGCAATTGAGTAGTTCTCAAGGAACCTTTCCAAGAGTGTTCAGTGAAGGGTCAGAGAAAACAACAGCAGATCCTGCGGGGAGGTCAAGCTGGTGTATCATGAAAGTATGAAGATTACACCACTGTGAGATAACCGGAGCAGTGCCTCAGGTGCACACACACACACTTTCCACACACTGGTTTCAACACAGAGCTATTTCCACATTCCGCTGGCCTGCTCAGATGTTTCAACAAAGCAGCTGTGGTTTTCAATGAAAGGAAGAAATAACAGAGGAAGAAAAATGTTTAGGGGAGTTACTTCAAGCAGATTAATACTTCACATACCGCATCCACCGCCGTGTGCATCAAAGCTATTCAAATTTGACATTTCGCTTTCAAAACTATGTCAAATTTAGTTGTAAATGTGGTGTAAGTTTATACTTTATTATAAAAGACTAAGACAGCTGAGTCTTGGAACATCTGCAGCTCTTTTATTTTACAGAGATGTTGTAGTTATCTTATTGTAGTTATCTAGAATAGCCTTGATAAGTGAGGTAAAAGCATTACTACAGTATAGCTCATACTTAGGGTTAGAGGTTTGTTTGGATCCCTAACACTAAAGCAACCGGATAGCAAACGCCCATGCAACCACTCACATCCCCCTTGTGATTTTTGCATGGGTAAGCACCCTTCACATTTAAAAAATAAATAAATAAAGAAGAAGGAAAAAATATATTTATTCATGCATGTGTCTGTCTGTATATCTGTGTGAGTCCATATGTGTATGTGCACGGATTCCACTAATGCACTTTGCAGTTCTGTTACAAATGACTGTGTCTGTATATGTGGGTTTTCTCCCAGGTGTGGCTGATGCTTGGATCAGGAAATGTGCAATGCTGTAGGCTATGTTGGCACAATCTCCCTGGGAATAATCCTTTAATGTGTACCATGAATTTACATGGAGTGTTTTGGGGGGTGGAGGCTATCGCTCACCTATAGCCAAGTGTGTTCCGCAAGGCTCTGTACTAGTCCCCCTGCCTTTAGGCCTCAATCAGGTGTTATCTGTCTGTTTCAGGACACCACCATCAATCTCTGTCCACTGCCTCTCCCACATAAGATCAAATCTCCAGCCTCAAGTACATACTTAGGGATCCTATCCCAGCTGCCAGCTTTTGTACTCAGACAGTACATATTTATCAGTTCTTTGTTACACCGAATGTTGGTTTCTTGCCTGAGCTGTCTCTGCATAATGATTTGGGGGTTCAATTGTAATAGAAGGCATAAATGTGCTATCATATTTAATTATTATCAAAGGAGGTTTAACAGTAGGTGCTTTTAAAATTGAGTAATTTACATTTTTAGATTTCCTCATCTAACCTTCACTCAGGGCTGAGCAATATGTTGAATATTCACTAGCCTGTATTTTCACACTGATTTTATGCCGCATTGTTGCGAGTAATGTGATGATTATAATGCAATTTCTATTTGTATTTAATTATATATTTTCAAATAACACATGTTAGATTTACAACAAGTGAGTATGATAGTTTTGAGACAGAGGTGTTTTAATAGCGACTGTTACTTTTAACGTCAGTAGCCAAAACAGAAATAGAGTTGATACGTTTGATTCAGTTCCATAAATCAGTTGAAACAGATTCATATTTCCATTTCAAAAAGTTATGTTTCACTGTATCAATTTAAACACTGATTCAACAATGAATTTTGTCATTACTCAAAAATGTTCACTGAATTTCCTTTCATGGCATTTTTCATATATTATAATGTTTTTTAAAAAGAATATGTAGGTAAATATTTTTGTACAAAAATTAGTGCACAAAATAATACAATAATTAAATTCCAAAAGTGGGGTTTTTACTATAATCTATTTTGTTTCATTACACATTTACAAATGTCACTTTCTAATCCTCATCTACTTAACATAACTGAAAATAATTACTCTTAACACAGTTTAGAGCAAATCCATAAATATCTAGATATACACTTTATTAATCCAAAAAATTAAATAAAAAACATAATTTTTAGCTATATACCCTAGCCCTACCTGACTTTTGCATGCATATCAGTGGCGTAAACCACAGAGAATATCTACATTTGATGTCTCCTACTAATTGCCTTACACACTCTTATTCATCAATACAGTTGTCACAAACTAGAAACCCAACAATTTTGTCTACATAATATAAAAATAAGTGTGCTCTGTGTAAGCGAGATAACAGCGGGATATCAAAGACTGTGCCAGATAAGTATGCCACATAAAACTAGATAATCCGTGCCAAGCATGACTAGCGTTTGGTCATGCAGAGTATCATTTACATGCTGCATTCATGACTCATTAGCTTTATTGAAGTCGGAGTAAATGTGTTCCAGTGTGCGCGAACGACAAGTAATTCAGTCATCTTGACAGACTGAAGTAATGTATCTCTTGTAGAAACAACTGCACAGCGTGTTTTTGTTCACGGAGGTGTTCTTTTCTATTTGTTTTTCTTTTATGCTTCTGAGTGATAGAGCATATGGTGCTGAACATTAGGCCTCGGGCCACTAAGAGGGCGAAAGTGAGCGGGACTCTATACTGACACATCGCTGGCTCCGTTAATCCGACTTGTGAGTGATGGCTGGGAGTTTGAAAGGCACTTTGTCCAATTAGAGCTGTGCCGCAAATTTCCACCTGGCCTTGACAGAGATGAAGTGGCTCTTGAGAAGATACAGTGGCTTCCATCCTGGTAAGAGAGAAGTCCAAAGCAGAGATTCTAGTCCAGCAAGCAATTAACAAACCTCCCCTTCACAGCCTCCGCCTGAAGACCCCAAATGCAAACTGAAATATAATGGAAATTCACTCTATCAATTAAAATTACAGATTGTCATTCACCTTGGTCCAGCTCAGGCAAACTGCAACAGGCGGTGCTAACACCACAGCGACGGGTCAATCACTGTCATGGGGAAAAAACTTGCCAAGTAGCATGTTGTAAATGTACTTCCACTAATTCAAATGCCAGATATGTCCAATAAATTGTCTGGCACATCATAATTTCAATGCTACCCTTTTCTGAAAGTGTCTCAACTGAGATGTATAATTTAACATTCATTCTACGTTCGGCTTATTCACTCAGTGACATAGTGGTGGCTGTTAAAGTACCAGAAAGTGGGGTCAAAGATGGGAAACCCCCAAAATTTTGAAATCTTTTCATATTTTATCAGAACTGATTCTTTTGCATGCTGTTTAAACAGACTTGTTAATAAATATATATTATTCCTTCATATATTTTTTTTAAATTCCACAAATAACAACACAACTTACGATGTGTATCTTTAACTACACATTGTCCTATCAACAACCATCCAGTAACTGCTCTTATTTAGGTTTCACAACCTTTAAGTACACATAACACAGTAACAATTTTTATTAATTTCAGGTCGTACATGACAAATTGAATGACTGTAGTTTGCGCTGTAGATACAACAGGACCAGTTCACACTAGTCGTGCTATATATTTTGCTCTGTAGATTTTATGAAACCAGCTCACTAGAGTAATTTTTTTGTCAATCATGCTACACTGGTTTCACATTATGTTTCATGCTGTAGATTAAAAAGAGCCTGTTCGTAAGAATCATTTGTAAAGGAATCGGTCTATACTGGTCGCTCTGTGTTGTATATTTCGCATTGCTAATTTAGTAGTGGTGTTACAGTGCAGAATGACGGTGCAGAAAAAACAAGTCATGCTATCATCCGAGTTAATTTAATTTATATGCAAAATCAGAATATCAAAAAGAAAAAAACTATTGCAAAAAAATCAGCATTTCAATCCCAAGAACAAAATCCTAATTTCTAGGGAAATTTATTCAAAAGTTTTTCTTTCATAGTTTATGAGCATGTCTTCCTAAAGAATTCTAAATGTTATCCACATCAAGCGAGCGTGTACGTTTTTAATGTGCATGCTGGAGTGTTTTTTTTTCGCATCTTGTTGATTCCATCTAGCATTTTTATTTACTATAAAAATTTGCATAAATATACAAGGGTGGAGACCCATTTACTGTCAGAGTATTATAGAACTGTGTGTTGCATCCACACCGGTGGAAGAACATGTTCAAAAACCATTAACAGAACCGGAAGTCATTAAATCATTCATTTATGGTAGTTTTTAAAAAATGGAATTGATCCTAAATAAGAACCGGTTGTCGGATCGCAACTCTACTTATGACTTATGGATGGCCGATATGGCCAAAATCTTATACCACAATATGAGTAATTTTATATTACGATAACGATTTATATCACAATACATTAACGTTTTTTGTAAAATTTATAAAAATGTATTCCATCCATCCATCCATCTTCAACCGCTTATCCGAAGTCGGGTCGCGGGGGCAGCCGCTCCAGCAGGGGGCCACAAACTTCCCTATAAAAATTTAAAATCAATAAAAATGTATTTATATATTAAATAACCTTATTTTAATGCCTATTTTTGGAACTTCAGTCAGTGAATTAAATACTTTATAAATTAAAACTACTTCCAATGTTAAAGTCAGTAAATAAATAATAAATAAAAAATCTACTTGTTTTCAAAAATCACAGTATGCCGCATTTCCGTATGAAATGTTGTTGACAATTATTATTATTATAAACTTTCCTCAAGTAACTTACGATCTTCTCAAAGCAATGTGACAAAGAAAATAAAACATAAGTAAAAAATAAAAAAATAAATGCAACGAAAATAAACACTTCAAGTAGAAAATAAATACAAAATAAATATCACATCTTGCTGAATAAATAAATGACCGGATTATTGCGGAGTTCGTTTTTTGACTTTCATTTTGAGGTGGTAAAATAGAGTGATTAGATCGTCATGCGACACAGTTTTCAGATTAAATTTGCAGATGCCACAATATACACTCACCTAAAGGATTATTAGGAACACCATACTAATACTGTGTTTGACCCCCTTTCGCCTTCAGAACTGCCTTAATTCTACGTGGCATTGATTCAACAAGGTGCTGAAAGCATTCTTTAGAAATGTTGGCCCATATTGATAGGATAGCATCTTGCAGTTGATGGAGATTTGTGGGATGCACATCCAGGGCAAGAAGCTCCCATTCCACCACATCCCAAAGATGCTCTATTGGGTTGAGATCTGGTGACTGTGGGGGCCATTTTAGTACAGTGAACTCATTGTCATGTTCAAGGAACCAATTTGAAATGATTCGAGCTTTGTGACATGGTGCATTATCCTGCTGGAAGTAGCCATCAGAAGATGGGTACATGGTGGCCATAAAGAGATGGACATGGTCAGAAAAAATGCTCAGGTAGGCCGTGGCATTTAAACGATGCCCAATTGGCACTAAGGGGCCTAAAGTGTGCCAAGAAAACATCCCCCACACCATTACACCACCACCACCAGCCTGCACAGTGGTAACAAGGCATGATGGATCCATGTTCTCATTCTGTTTACGCCAAATTCTGACTCTACCATCTGAATGTCTCAACAGAAATCGAGACTCATCAGACCAGGCAACATTTTTCTTCAACTGTCCAATTTTGGTGAGCTCTTGCAAATTGTAGCCTCTTTTTCCTATTTGTAGTGGAGATGAGTGGTACCCGGTGGGGTCTTCTGCTGTTGTAGCCCATCCGCCTCAAGGTTGTGCGTGTTGTGGCTTCACAAATGCTTTGCTGCATACCTCGGTTGTAACGAGTGGTTATTTCAGGCAAAGTTGCTCTTCTATCAGCTTGAATCAGTCAGCCCATTCTCCTCTGACCTCTAGCATCAACAAGGCATTTTCGGCCACAGAACTGCCGCATACTGGATGTTTTTCCCTTTTCACACCATTCTTTGTAAACCCTAGAAATGGTTGTGCGTGAAAATCCCAGTAACTGAGCAGATTGTGAAATACTCAGACCGGCCCGTCTGGCACCAACAACCATGCCACGCTCAAAATTGCTTAAATCACCTTTCTTTCCCATTCTGACATTCAGTTTGGAGTTCAGGAGATTGTCTTGACCAGGACCACACCCCTAAATGCATTGAAGCAACTGCCATGTGATTGGTTGATTAGATAATTGCATTAATGAGAAATTGAACAGGTGTTCCTAATAATCCTTTAGGTGAGTGTATATCGTCATATCGCACAGCCCTAATATGACTTAAGAAGGCTTTTCTTTTTTCTTTCATTCCTTTAATGGAAAAAGAAAAGTATGAGGAAATCATAACTGAGTAACAAATTTCCAAGGATCAAAGGAGTCAGATAAAAGCAGATTATCTGATAGACAAATTCAGCAAGTGACCTGTGTTGTGAGCGTCAAATTTCACGCTCAGACCAATGTAATGTATGTAACCATTACCAACCCACACCCCCACATAAGGACTGTTTAATAAGAAGGACTGATGGCAGAAAACAGTTTCCTCAAACACACAGGGGCACTATTGTATTCTTACTTTTTCTTCGTTAAAATGTAATCAATTACTATAAATCTGCCAGCCATGTGGCAAAAACTTAAATCTTTTTATATGAAATGAATGCAGCAATTATAATGGGGTCTCGAGATGGAATCATTTCACATTTCAAAATCATTGAACATTAACTGATGGCTTCCATCTTCCTATTTCTGTATGTCTATTTCTGTCTGTCACGTAAAAATAGGGTTTTAATAACCTGACATGGGGTTAATTATTGCATTCCAGCGCTACATCAGGAAAATAAAGTGGTAAAACACTGATCTATAAGGCAGATAAACTTTGGCCTGAAGATGGAGGGGCGTGATTGGTGTAGCCAGCGAACGACAACGGGAGAGCCCAGTTCTTAATCACTGCCAGAATCCATTGGAAACGACATTCCATCACATCTGCATCAATTCCTTTCCGTGTTCATCAATCCACAAGTTGAGATTAACTATTCATTACATAAAAGAGTGATCTCTTCTTCTGTTTATGGCATCAAAAAGACTCTGTCAGGTTAAATATTGAAAGATTTTCATGGCCTTTGTAAATCATAATGACTTTGAGGCCGAATGCAATGGAATGATGGCGCTTAGTCCCGGTTCAAAGCAACAGCCTCTCATTTGTTTCAATATAAAATAAATGACTTAATTACTTATAATATTTTCGCTAATATGCATCATATTAAAGGGTATTAAGAACATCATCCAACACTGAGCTTGGAGTTGACACTTATTTTACTAAAATAATAATAATAATGCATTATCGATAGTAGTCTTTCTACAGTATTGGTAGCACAATGCACAGATTCAATTTGTACTACTAGAAGGATAATGGCAGGATTTTACTATAATTGATATAGACTACTGATTTGTTTTTAATATTCCTAGCCATATTGAACAGATAAAAAGTGCCCATGCCTTTTTAACATAATTTTATATAACTGTAAGGACAATGATAAAACCGCAGACAAAATCACTGCCTGAGAGAGTTGAGTTGAAGGTCAAACGAAGGAAAAACCGAGTCTTCGGCGAAACCTTGTCCCCTCCCAACCAATGTAAGACATTTAAATAAGAATGAACTAATGGATTCACATCCAATGTGACTCAACATGATTAATAGTTATGGGCATTGTTTAACCACTCTGGTCTACTAGTTCAATGTAATTGGTGAAAAAATAAAATAGAGAGAGAGAGTGGGTCTCTGATATTAATAATTAGCTGGCTGAATCTTCACAGGAAGAACAATGTCTGTCCAAGCCTGCACGATTTTAATCAAAGCCTGAAAATAGGAGCTGATTATAATCTGCATTGAAAAGTCAACGGGGGTGTTTGAAGAATACGTCATGCCCGGATGTGAGGATAATTTGATTAAGAGCCTGCCGTACCTGAAGGAACAGAATTTCTGTCTTTTTTTCACTGTATTTACTGGATTAGGCACTACTTCTTAATCGTATATGAATAATTAAATGCACTGAGTGACACTAATTCAAAACACGGCTTATCTTTTTGATCAGCTCGATTTTAGTTTGTTAGGGGGATCGGAGATGTTTTAATGGGAGAAGGATGAGCAGCCACTTAACATAGTCATCTAAACCTGTGTTACAATGAGTCCAAATCAATTATGCGTTGAAATGACTGAATAAATGAAAATGACATGCCTGAAACACGTCTGGGGCTATAAGATCTAAAAATTCAATTTGATACGAGAGAGTGAAGAATAGATGTTTTCTTGATCCACGAGACAAGAATGAAGGCAGACAGATGGGTAGTTAATGCATAATATGTTCATAGATTTTTTTAATCAACATCAAATATGTTGGGGTAAAATGTAAATGAATGTATAAGTGAAAGTGTAGCACATCCTGGTCATGATTTTCACCATTTGAATCACCTTTTATGGTCCAGTGGTGTAACAAAATGAACTGAAGTACAAATTCAATGTACTTTCTCAAGTAAGTGTTAGCAAAATGTGTTTTAAAATGTTGCTCAAGTTAGAGATTAGCATGTCACACTACAGGACATGTCAACTTCCTAAAAGTATTTCAACTATTAATATCCGTGATTTACAAGCCAGACTTTGTGGCTTCAATGGCTCGGAATTCACACAGACAAATACACAAATAAATTGGAAAGTCAAGGGGCAAAAAAAATCTCAGGAAATGGTCTGCTTTTTCATGGTCCTCCTGTGTCTCCATACTTGCTTTTATGAGCATGGTAAACATGTCTTGCAAGGGAAAGTTTTAAGATGAAAAGCAGACAGCATTACACAACCATCGCATCCATTACAAAAGAGCAAAACAAATGGAAACAAAAGCAATTACTTTCAGGCTAATGCAGAATTCCATTCACGCTTTAAGAAGGGAACAATTTCAGTTAAGCTAAGATGAGCCAAAATCCTAAACTTGGAAACAATGAGAGAAACAAACTAAAAGTACTAAAATATAGACCTGTGAGGGGCTGGGATGGATGGACTTACAGTCTTTGCAATGCACTGTATAAAGTTCCTACATCAAATTTTCCTCAACTGTTTTGAGTGTTTTGTTTGTGACTAAAACTTTTAGGAAATCGTTTTTTTTTTCTTCAATGTTTCATCAGCGGAACGATCCAAAACACTTGTAAACAAAAGTACAACCCATTAAAGAGACTGTAAGTCAGTCCCTCACAGCCCTGTTATCATTCCCATTAAAAATACGGCTCTACACTCAAAGAAATAATTTTTGTTATATTTACTTAATTAAGATGAACTAAAGCATCACAATTCTAGAAAATGTTCTCACAACTTGAATTAATTGTGTTCTCTCATTTACATTTGTAAAATGGAAGTTTACTTAATACATAAGTTAGGACTACATTAATACATTTTGAGGCGTTAATGTATCATTGATAAAACTGGGCAGGGGATATACATTTCCCAGCATGCTTTGTGTGGGACTGGATAGGGAGAACAAGTTTTGAAATTAAGTATTTTTTAATGCATTTTTGAGAAAGATGAGAATAGGAGATTATTTGATCATGTTTAATGTTCTATTATATTGGTATTTAAAAACAGTATCTGTTATGCTGGAGCTTTGAGGGTTACCCTCATGTTGAAAAATGAAGTTTGTGCTTATGTTGAGGGCGGACTTTCGATTTCAAGTGATCCTTGATTCGAGTGCTGCTAAACTCTATAAGCAGTAGCTATTAAATTGACAGTTTCACTTTCCTTGCACTATCTCACAAACTTAATACAATTAAGTTATAGCACATTAATTTGACTTAATAATCCAAATAAATTCAGATAATGGCTTTTTAGTGTGATTCTGTGAATAAGGTCCATAGAGTTTCAATAACATTAGCCTCGAAACTTTGCATTTCTGACAAGGTGCAGGCCAAATAGCAATGTCTAACTTTTCGGAGTGGAAAAACAAACATGAAAAGGTGGTTTGGGGTACAGTTCATGTGAACTCTGGTGCAGTTTGCTGCTAATATGAATGCATTTGTACCAAATCACGGAAGTGAACCCCTATTTATGATGTATAATTCGCGTCTTTGCAAGGCTCCCGAACGCAATTATTATGGTTTAATGAATTTCTCATACCAGCTTTTGTCCAAATAAATCACCTTCAGAGAGCATAGTTTATGTAAAGCATCCATAGGCTCGCATCAGACAAATGCTAATATTCTTCACATCATTGAACATTCAATGCATCCATGGCAGACAAACATAATTGTCATTTTGTGCATGTAAAGTTTTGGTGGTAAATCCAAAGAGATGAATACTTCAATAACACAGCAAAGCTGATGTCTTCTTGAATTGTTGCCTAGTTACAGTGGTAAACACCTGCCGCTTGTACTCATGGTGATGATGTAATCGGACCACAGTTCGGACCCCAATCAATATGATGTGAACAGAGACCAGCTGGGGCAGGGGGAGCAATTAAACCAAGTGTGAAAGCACCCTTAACATCAATACGAATCAGTGTTTGTAAAGTATTTTACTTCGTTATTGTGATTTATTTCTGAGTCAGTACGTTTAAATGCTCTTAAAGAGATTGACTTCTGTTGGACTACAACAGTTATAGTCTTTTTAAAATGTCGCTTTTTCGGAAAAAATAAATAAATAATTGTTTTTATCCATCAGAGATTGATGGGATCATGAAATGTGTTTTCTATATAACAGGTGGTTGAAAAGGACCTGTTGGACAGCAAGAGGGCTTGGTGATATCAGCCGAAAAGGAAAGTCCTTTCAGAGGACTCAGTTATTACATTTTATACCAGTTTTTGTTCTTGGAATAACATGCACTGATAAATCATCCAGGGATGTGTTTTAAGAAAGTAAAGAAAGTCACGTTGATGTCATGTTGACTTTAAACAATCTTTAAGAGCATTACACAGGGCTTGAGTTGAGGGGGGATGTGAGGGGATGCCATTCCCCTTGTTGCAAGAAATACCAAAAACCATCCCACTTGTAAAACCACCATCAACCTTTCCCATTCCATTTAGATCAATTGTGTCATGTATTACTTAGAACTAATCATGCAAGTAAAATATTTAATTCTCTACATTTGATAAATAACAGGGTTTGTCCAGATCTATTAAACGAAAAATGCAATTCAGACTAAACATTTACTTGAATACACCTCTTCTATAATGAGCATATTTTTGAAACTGAAGTCATATTGATGAGTAAAGAAATGTCGTGGTGTCCAGAAACAGTAAATAAAGTGTAATCAATAAAATGTTGGCATAGCTACTGCAGAATAATCTTTTATTGTTATTTCTTATAAAAATAAGCAGTGATACAATGTGTTTTAAAATACGATAAAAATGTATATGGCGTAACCAACATGTATTTGTTGTTTATGTTGACCATAAGAGCCATAAAACAGAGCAGACACCTTGAGATCCTCAAGACAGCGTGACGTTTTAAAAAAATATCAGATTTTATCTGAAACGTTTTTACAAATCAACCACTGGCATTACATCTTTTACACCACTGCCAATGCCAATTTTAAAATACACCACTCTCAAGGTCTAAATTTCTAGGTTTGCACTCTACGACAACTAGCACTTGTTGAATAATACATATGGATCAAATTTCACAATGCAATACTCTCTCTATATACCATTTTGGGTGCGATCAACCATCTTCAAACTTTAATCTGGATGTTTGAGCTTTCAACAGTTTTTGCTTGCACTAATTGGCACCTTAAGCTTGTTATCATCAATGCTTGTTAGGGTCTATGGAAATTCCACAGACAGATCTGTCGACTTTGGTCATCCCATACGTCTCCTGTGATGCCCCACTGGAGAGGCCCATTTCCAGGCCCCGCTCCTCAGCATCACAGCCCCATTACACCACAGGCCTAGTTAGGTCATAACAGTAAATTTAGACCTCTTTAAAGCTTTCCCACAATGCATCTGGAGTACATTAATTCATTACTATTTAAAATGTCTATCTCAGATATGTACTTCTGTAAATGGGACATAGATCTGAGATGTCCCCAGCTGCTGGAGACGTTGCATCAATATGTGGTGCTTGTCACCAGCTGGGGACGAATCTGCCAGCTCCAGATTGGCCACCGGTGGCTTGAACTCCAAAATAAGCTCTCCCACCAGAGCAAAACTTTCACATTTAGTTCAAAGAGGCTCAACTTTGTCTAATTTGGATACCATAACATTAATAATCCATTAATTATCAATATAGTAGATGTGGGACACAGTTTTCACTTCTAGTAAACTTCTACCCAAGGTAGCTTAAATCTAATGATTTTACACTGAAGGGAAATTTATTTGATGGACTCTAATGTATGTAGATGATGAGGAACTGTAAAACTTTACGACCTAGTTTCCTAGAGAATGTAAAATTATTTCAAGCACAATTACATGAATATCACTGCTACATGCAAAACAAAAAAAGTATTCGAGCTATTGCCAAAAAGTACATTAAATTAGACAACAAATTCAAGGTAAAAATTATTTTCAATTTGATGCATTATTGTCATTTTCGACCATAAAACAATTGTTGAAACTAATTTACAAAACATAAATAAAACAAATAAGCCACCCAATTTCTAACTTTTTAGTTTAAACTAATATTCCCAGAAGGTTCTGGGAACCAAAAATTTTTAGTTGGGTACATGGGCTTCAATTTACCGAAGTGTACATGCAGGACAAAAAAAAAAAAACATTTTTGTAATTGTTGCAGACACTAAAGTACATACTTTTTATCAGCTTTCAACTTAGCATATTTAAGTGTATGACTGTAGCATTAAATGTCATGACATCTATACATTTACAATATCTCCACTCTAAAGGTAATTTTATAATGTGTGACACAACAGACTAGAGTGGACTGAGTTTTTGTCAACTACAATTTTATGTGAAAATGTTGAGATCCATTTCATGACTTCTTAGAGATATTGATTGTTCCCATCTAAAACGTGTTGTTCTGCCCTGTTTATCTCATTTAATTACATCAGCGTTCAGTCGTTTAAACCAGTACAGCACTTAGTGGGAATTTGCCTTCTGTCTGGATGAAAAGGCTGTGGTTTTCGTATATTACACACACAATACAGAACATTACTGACACAGCATTAACCTCTGAGCAAATACATGGTTCTATCACCCATCTTAATCCGTAGCATGGTGTGATACATCACACCTCTGATAATCAAAAACAAGAAGGGGGGAAGCCATCATTATGTCAGGAGGAAGTCTGCCACACAGTGATCCTCGTTTTGGGTTTTCTCTCCAGGATGTTGGCCTGGCTTCTGGCTAGCATTAGAGCACAACTTGGACAGTCAGTCTTTTCAGCTGATTTGAGACCAGTCTTCCATGTGAATCTGAAGAAACCTTAAGAAATGTCAGAGTCATATATCACCCCAAAATCAAAAGGTAGAAATGAAAAAAACATTTGCATAATTGTTGCCTTTTGGAACTTATAGATTTTTCACATTGTGACATTACTCTCATTTTCACATATTCACATTACAGTACAATGAATTTCTCTTCCTCCGTTCTTATATAAAAATAAATATTATGGTCTTACAAAAATTACATTTCATTACAATAATGCAAAAACTCTAATTTCATAAAACTGAGAAATAATTATTTATTTTTTTATTTTTTTGCAATAAAGTATTGCAAAAAAAACATTATCATTATCGTAATGCAAAAAAATCTAATATTCATTTAATTGTTAATGGGTTTTTTTGATTATTATTTGTTATATTTGTAATACAGGATATCAAAAAATGTCATCCTCATTATTGCAAAAAAAGAATTATCATACTGTAGTGCATAAAACAAATTTTCATTTCATATTATAAAAAAAAAATGGGAATACAGTAAGCATTATTCATTACTGTAATGCAAAATTAGAATTAAAATTGTATTTAATTTCAATGCATTCTACTGCAAAAAAAAAAATGTAATTCTCATAACCATAACTAAAAAAAATCTAATTTTTATAACTGAAATTAGAAGAAATTCTGTCTTTTTACTTTTTACAATTAAAATAAAATAAATAAAATAATTACTGTATTACAGTAATATGAATCTAATGCAAATCACCATTGAGAACCGTGGGAATTACAAAAAAATGTCTGGCCGCATTACAGTAATGAGAATATTGGGAGAAAATATGCTTAATAATGTAATACAATGTTAAAATAAAGTTACAAATTATCTTAATAGTCTTTAAAATAGGCTTAATTTCCTTTTTCCTCTATTTTTTTTTGGGGGGGGGTTACATTTTTTTGGAGTGAAATGTGACTGGTACACCCTTTTACAAGTTACAACTTTATTTCCTTCCTATAGTACAGACCAAGGTTTGGGAATGCAACTGCTCTTGATAAGCACAAAAGGGCGACTTCCGCTATGAGCTTGTTGAAAGCCGAATCCATGCTCTTTGAGAATATCACAGGCTCCTGAAAGCATGGCTGTCAGATAAAGCTACGATAACTCTGGGCTTCGAGTGGACTTTTTTGTTAAGAAACCTTGTTTAGAGGCCTCCACTCATCTATGCCCCATCCGTCTTCTGTCATCACTGGGTAAACATACGCCGCCACTCCTGCCCAGAGTCCTTGGAGTAAAATAGCACTGGCTGTAATGTTAAGAGTCTACAATCTGCAGCCCGTACCAAGCTGGGTTTTCAGCAGCACCGTGTTGGCCAGCCAATAAAAACAAATGCCATGGCCAGACTACCATTAAGAGGTGTCTGGTCCATTAAAATCAGCATGTAACTGCGTATCTATGCCCAGCCAGACATAAGCAATCTTGTTCAAAACCAGGCAGGGCGATATAATGTTTAGCAAGTTAAACAGTACATGCTAAGCTTGAGCTCATGGGCAGTGCGACATTAAATACCAGTGTCAATGAACAATATCTGTTGGGCTAATTGCAGGGTTTGAATCAAAAGGGCTCAGCTTGGCTCGTTCAGCCACTAAAATATACCCCATGCTGGAGGGAGTCAATCAGCACGCGCCAGGTGACAGATTTCACCATCACGCTCTGACACCGAGGCTGGGAGCAAGCAAAATATTGTTGTCTGGCATGCCAACTAATAAGTAATTATAGACTAGTCCTTCACAGATGGCAGACCCCACAGTCATTCCAATAATGGAAAATTAAGTTAAGGCGCTGCTCTGCACATGTGCATTCGCAACACGAACAAGCCCGAGTCTACTCCAGCAGCGGCCGTGCCTGAGAGTTAACAGGAAGGAGGCTATTAAAGCAAGCTCATGACACTGCAAATCTACTCAGGCTTGATTGATGTAAAGCCCTTGTTATGTGATTTGAGCACACATATGTAATTATGGAGTGCAATATACACCACCACTGAGGGGTTGGAAACAGACTTTGAGATGGAGTTTCTTCAACAATAATTTACTTGCTTACTTCTTGTCGTTCCAAATCTGTGTATACTGGTATTTTGTTTTGTGGAACACAAAAGGAGTTTTTTTTAAGAATTGTCATGCAGATCTTTTCCATTTAACAACATTCAAAGTGTCAACTGTCAAGCTCCAAGAACAATGCCATAAAAGCAGTATAAAGCCATTTATACAGTTTGTGTGCTTTAATCAAAGTCTTCTGAAATTATAAGACAGCTTTGTGTGAGGAACTTGAGATATTTGCATCATAATTAGATGAAAAACTTGCCCTCTGCTGAAGCTGTAAAATCTCATTTGCATCTATATTCAGATTTCGAAACTGACTTAAATTTCAATCTGTTCCTCACACAAAGCTATCATATTAGTTCATAAGACTTGGTACATAGCATACCATAGCATATTATAATTTTTTTTCTCCCCTTTTTCTACCCAATTTGGAATGCCCAAATCCCAATGCGCTATGGTGGCGTAGTGACAATCCGGGTGGGGGAGGACGAATCTCAATTTCCTCCTTTCTGAGACCATCAATCCACACATCATATCACGTGGCTTGTTGAGCGTGTTACTGTAGAGACATAGCGCATGTGGAGGCTTCATGCTATTCTCCGAAGCATCCACACACGACTCACCACGCGCCCCACCACGCGCCCCACCGAGAGCGAGAACCACATTATAGTGACCACGAGTAGGTTACCCCATGTGACTTTACCCTCCCTAGCAATTGGGCTAATTTGGTTTCTTAGGAGACCTGGCTGGAGTCACTCAGCATGCCCTGGATTCGAACTCGCGACTCCAGGTGTGGTAGTCAGCGTCATTAATCGCTGCATAAAGAATTTTTTTTTTAAATCTCCTCTTATGTTCCACAAATTCATTACTTAATGTCAACTTCAAATCAGAACTGACCATATTTACTTTCTTAAAACATATCCCAGGTGTTATTGTGCACGTTTCATCTGTGCATGTTATACTAAAAATTTTTATCTTGGTAATATTTCACCAAAATGGAATAGTTTCCATTTTAACCATGGCCGGCTCTAAAAGGGAGGGGGGGAGGGGGGGGGTGCCTCAAGTCCCCCAAGAAACTTCTGATGGGCCCACCCTGACTGACAGTGAAACAATCAACATTGTCCCCCCTAAACATCTAAGTGCCCCACCAAAGATCGTATCCAACCAGTCCTGATTTTGTCTGGGGTCAGCAAATTTTTTTTAACCAATCTCCTCTAACCACCTGTTATACACTGAAAAACAATTTTTTGGTGGAGAAGTAAATATAACAGAAAAGATCAAGTATTTTCTACACAGAATACATTAAAGCGTGAACTTCAATGTTAAGTCAATTCTACAATTGTACTCAATTCAAAAATTAATGCTCTAGCTTGAAAGTAAATATTTGTATGATTCTTCGTTTTCTTTACCATCATACCATTCTGTGCCATCATGTATTCATCCAAAAGTAGAAAACCTTGTCATCTTAATTTTACTAATTTGAGTAAATTTCACAGGTAAATAAAATAAGTAAATGTACTTAACTTTTTGAAGCTAGTGTTTCCAGCATCCTTAAAAAAATTACTGAATTTGCGGGTTCCCCTTCTGTCGCTCTCTCCACGTTTTGTCGGAGAAGCAACACTAGGGGTCTCTCTTGAGTGCCGATATTCACCTCTGACCTATTGAAAAGGGCCAATGAGAGTTGGCAGTCAGTATTTGCATACCCCGCCCCCGCATACGGGTATTTAAGCGGGGCAAATACGGAAGTTTAGTCAGAAAATTTCTTCGGAGCCGATGGTCTGTCTGCAGTTTGCTGCGAGTTACACACCACATTAAAACGTTTCTGTTTCCTCTGACGATCTGCATGCTGTTGGATCTTGACGGCGCACAAAAGCGGCTTTCTCCTTTACATTGCACGGCATGCATTGTTGCCCCTGAGCGCTTCGACAGCGCAGACACACACACATACTGTGTATTAAAAGAGTAAATTCCTATTAAAAGAGAAATTTCTCTAAAAGAGCAAAACACAGCGGCGTTGAACGTTCTTTTCAGAACGCGTCTTTTTCAAGATGCCCTTCCGCCCCTGTGTTGTTCCTGGATGCGGTAGAGTGCTCTCCGCTTCAGACGGCCACAGGTGCTGTCTCGTGTGTTTGGGCTGCGATCACACCGAGACGGCGTTTGTGGATGGTTCATGTTCTCATTGCGAGAACATGACCATGACCACGTTGCGGTCGCGGCTAGCAGAAAGCAAGCCACCCCAGCTGCACCCCGCATTGCTCCTTCTTCCCACGGGATTGAGGACGATGCGGTGGCGCTGGGGGCGATTTGGGGGCGGCAGCGGGTGCAGTTTCGCCGGGTAGCCCCCCGCGAACCTCCCGTTCCCCGACACGCTCACTGGTCCCCGTCCACGCTCGCGGCGATAGCGGCTCGCCTCACGGCCCGGCTGTCTATCCTCCCGAGCCCGAAGCAGATGAGCTCGCCGCTGCATCGGAGAGTGTGATGTCTGATGCCGAGGACTCCCCTGGACTGCCGCCTTTGGGCCAGCAGGCCCAGGCTGAGGCTGACGCTCAGATGTCTGACATGCTTTCCCGGGCCGCCGTAAGTGTGGGGTTGGATTGGAACCCTCCATCCTCCCCACAGCCTTCACGGCTGGATGACTGGTTCCTGGGGGCAGCGCCGTTCGCGGCCTCGCGATCCCCCGGTCCCGCTTTTCCCGGAGGTGCATGACGAGCTGACGTCTACGTGGAGAGCCCCGCTCTCCGCCCGTCTAGGTGCCACCCGCTCCACTCTCACCACCCTCGACGGCGGAGAGTGCCACGGATACGGGGCGATTCCCCAGGTCGATAGGGCAGTTGCGTACCATCTATGCCCCTGTAGCCCTACCTCCTGGCGTGGCTGCCCCGTACTCCCATCCAAGCCCTGTAGGACAACATCCTCGCTCAACGCGAAGGCCTACAGTGCGGCTGGACGCACTGCCTCCGCCCTGCATGCGATGGCCCTCCTGCAAGCCAAAGCACTCAGAACATGCACGGGGGTGGACCTGATCCTGATGTGCTGCAGGAACTGCGCTCAGCGACCGACCTCGCCCTGAGAGCGACGAAGGCCACAGCGCAGGCACTCGGACAGGCGATGGCCACCCTAGTGGTCCAGGAACGCCATCTTTGGCTCAATCTGGTCGAGATGCGTGAGGCCGACAAGAACCGCCTCCTGGACGCACCTGTCTCTCAGACTGGCCTTTTCGGCGACACCGTCGAGGACTTTGCCCAACAGTTCTCCGCGGTGAAGAAGCAGACGGAGGCCATCTCTCAAGCATCATGCCCCGCCGCAGACCTGCCGCTACGGGCCCTGCCCCGTCTGCCCGCCGAGGGCGTCCTCCTGCGAAGAAACCAGCTCCTGCTCCGCCTCAACCCTGGCCCAGCTCTCAGCCCCAGCGTCAAGCACCCCGCAGGCGGCGCATGCCCCCTGTCTCACGAACCCCCTCTAGGACCCGGAAGGCTCCCAAGCGTTCCTGAGACAGCCGACCCAGAGCCGAAGACATTAGCTCCGGGAGGTGGTAAGACCGCTCCGTACCCCGGTGGAGGGCCGGGAGGAGAATTCTTTGTTTTTTCATTTGCCCACATTCTCAATGAGAGCTATTTCCTTTGCCTCTGGGTCACCTGGCCCGCAAATGCCATTCTCACGGCAATCTGCTTTCAGATTACGACAGTCCCGGTACACCGGACGTGGCGATCCCGCCTTCCGCCTGCCCACGACTGTCCCCCGGCCGGCCGGTTCAGACAAGTCCAGAGGACGCCAGCATCAGACCTCCTCCTCAGTCACGAACCCGCCCCCTGCCGGGTGCGCAGAGCAAGGTAAGTGCTTTGAGTCTATTCTCAGCACCTCAGCCTCAGGCCGCGATGAAGCCGCCCGACGCTGCATTACCTGTTCCGCCCCGCTGCGAGGCCCTGCCGGGTACGTCCAAAATACTCGTCCCTTTGGTGCCCCTAGCGCAGAGCTGGGAAGCGTGGCTTTTGCTTTTGTACATTTGATAACTTTTTTGGTAAAGTCACAGAATACCATTTCACTTGGAAAAACCTTATATTATGAAATTAAAATGGGTTGTGAATAGCACTTCCTATTGGCATTAAGGGAGAGAGTTTGTGGAGAAGAAGATCCAAAGCTCTAAAGATACTAAACACAAACTTGAACCACTATTGCAAAAACCAATAAGCTAATTGTATTTCTTTTCCACACTTCCTCTTTGAGTATTGGAGAGTTCATCGTGTCTATAATAGCGGCCTCTCTAAATTATTTAAGAATTTGTGTGCCTGCTTGTCTGACCTTCTGTTATCCGTCAAGAGCCCCTCTGAAATAAGATGTCAAGTGTCAGCACTCGAGGTTAAAATATCAAGTGCCACTCCTCAGCCTGGCTTTTCAAGTTTCTAGAAGGTCAAATCTGATGTTTGACTTACTAAATGTTTTCAAAGGTGCAAATAAAAGCAAGCAAGCGAAAAAATAAAGGATTAAAGAAAAGCCAGAATTGGTGTGGTCAAAAGGACATTGTGTAAAAAATTTTAAATGAAACTGGATTTCTTACTAAAAATGTTGGTTTCTGCAGCCAAACTTAAATGCAGTGTCTGGACGTGAACTACAATTTGGAGAATGTTTCAGATATTTCATACCATAAACAAAACAAAAAAAAATAAGTACATTGACTGATTGTTTATGACTTTGTATTAAATCATTTTAGATTTGCAATAAACCTAGAATATTTTGTTTTCTTTTTCAAAATAAGTCCATATAGAATTATTCAATTCCTTTAAGTCTGGAGTATGTTGTATGGCTTATATTTTGGGGGGTTTCTATTGTACTAATTGCAGTAACAGCATGATTTATAATTAATAAAATACAGGCAAACATAAAACAGACAAAAAAAGTGTTACTGAAAGATAATCACAACCAGACTTCCTTTATGGTTTCTGTCTCAAAGGTTTCAACTTGCAAGCAATATTTGTATAAAAAGAGTCTATTAGATGACATAAAAGGTCAAATTACACTTACACTGCATAAACATCAAGGAAAAAAGATGGAAATGTACCATCTAACTCAATACCCAGAATATACTTCTGATCCGTGTACATTTCTAAAACAAAATATGGATGTGGATCTGACCTTAAAACCAAGTTCCTCAAGACTTTCATTACATGCATGTATTAAATACTTATATATTTGCCTATAAATTATATACTTTTCCTGGCAGGAACGGTAGTAGAGTTATTTGGTTTGACTCTTGCTGAACTTGTAAGATCCAGTGACTTGCATTCAAAATCTTGAATAAAATGTGCAAAAGACATTTTTCAATTAAACAAACCAGAGATCTAATAATTGTCTTCATAAATTTAACTGGTCACCCTAAATCTTCAAAAAGCCCCCATCATATTCCATTTTCACTTAAGATCAAAGTAATGCGGTTGGCTTCATTTCGACAATCCGCTGCAAAGTGGTTAATTCATCCCTGCGCAGAGATTGCCTCCGACACCCACAATCACAGCCAATGCAATGAAAGTGTAAAATAAACTCACTGCAAATACCACAAGCAAAACCACAAACTGCTTGTGGTTAACTAATAATAAATCAGTATGGCTGTGGTATCCTACTGTGTGTAATTATGGAGATCTGACAAGACCACAGTTTTAAATGTGCTTCAGCAGCCAAAATATGATTAATAGTCTCAGCTGGTTAAGACTTGTACTTCTGTGTGATACTGATACTTACCTTGTCCAAACAAATAATTCATTTTAATCCAGGGACACCATAAGACATACTGTACGGTAAATAAGCGAGCAATGATGTTTCTCAAAACCGTTTTCACACATGTAAGCAATAGTTTTTTTACAATATAGCTTACGGTAAATCTAAAATCACATTGGGCCTGTCTTCAATAGAAAGAACTATTTACTCCTGTGTGTATTAACTCCTAAGTACCAAAATAATAATAATTCAGCCTTTCTTTTCACTCCGAGAGAGCGCCACAGTCATTTTTGACTTAGTCGGCATGTTTGTTGCACAAGTCTTGCAAAACTAGAGTGAATTTCAAACACCGAACAACACAACAGTCCCACTGTAGGACAACATCCTAACACTTTGTATAGTCACATTGCCCATTCACACAATGTTACATAACCAGGACTAAGGCATTCTTTCTTTTGCCTTTCCATTCCAGATGCACTTCATTCCTTTACTGTAAAGGGTGGGGGTTAATATGGGTCAGCAGGTTTGTCTCAATTCAATCTCCTTTTAAAAATAATAATAAATAAATGTGGCTTAGGCATGCCTTAAAAACTTCCAGCAAGTGCCTTCCCATACCTGCCTCCACTGACTTCTATTACATAACTGCACAGTACTGGGAAAGCACCATACAAGAAAACTTAAAGTCCTTGGCCAAAGACAAAGTATAACATTCAGCGACCACATTGCGTTCGAAAAGCTCTCGAGTTCGCGCCAAACGCTGAGGAGATATCGAACGATTTTCCCTCCTCTCTCGCGCGCTCCTCTCTGTTTATGGCAAAACTTGTTACATAACCAGCTTACATTCCACATTCAACAGATCAGCCTCTAAATATACCCCACCGGCTTAACACATAATAACAAACCGAACATAATCACAATGTAACTTTATGTCGCTAAAAATCACTTGGTCAACACTTTTAAGGTCTCGCGAATAGTCGCTGATATATTTTCCACTTGGAACTTTGATGAGCGGAGTTGAATGGAGACAGTGAAGGGGGAGTGGCTAAACATTCTACTGTCTCTACTGTAAAACGCCGACAACTCCTGATTAGACATATTTTTACATTAAGATTAAATATTAAATCATTTTTTAGCATTCGCGAGGATACAAATGCCCATCAAAATGTATTATCTATGCGCAAATAAGTATTCTATGACTCATATCTGGCGTCATTCGCCCGCAATTGCCAAGTAAAGGCATGCTGACAACTATTGAATTAAATGTAAATATACTCTGCTTTAAAAATAAACATAAATTAATTAAAAAAAAAGAAGATTTGCGCTTGTCGTAAATAGCTGCCACTGTCAAATTCAAACAGTTCACTCAAGTTTAGCTGAAGACATCAAGGTGAACATCAGTAAAATCACTGCGCTTTTCATATATTATTTATTTCACACCATTATTTTAACCAGAACCTAACATTTATGTTGTAAACATTCGATTCTTTAATAAATGTATTCATTGTAAATTTTTAATTTTCAGTGACAGTGCTGTCACATACCCAACAATAATGGTAGGATCTTTCAGTCATGTTTACAGTATAAAAAGAGGCAACAGTAACTCTATATTGTGCACATTTATTTACATTTAATACAGAAAATGTATTATATACTTATTTCTAGCGTGCATTTCAATAACACATGCATTTGGAATCATTTTACGCACGGCGCGCCATTGAAGTTGATTCCGAAATGAATTCACTTTGAAGTTTTGCGCATAAATATTACAGAGAATCAATATCGAATCGATTCTGTCTCTCACCTCTGTTGGTACTGGAGCAGCTCTGCCTGCGCACCGGGGCTTGGTGTTCAGCTTTGCGGAGAGTCTCCAGGTTTACCGGGGTTTCCCTGACCGGGGTAACCGACTCTGAGACGCCGTTGCCCGGGTCGCTCGCTGGATCTGGAGGGGACTCCATGTTGTATTTTTAAGATTTCTTTTTGGAGCTATTGCTGGTGTGTCACGATGTGCCGCGATGAGGTTCAGAGCTGAGAGATTTGGTGCAGCAATGTGTTTTTCTAGCAGAAGTAAGGAATGTTGAAAAGGCGAGTGAAGAAGACAGAGGTGGGTGTGTGGGTTTGATTGTCCACTGGCAGCGCTAGAGAGAGCTCCAGTCAAACAGCTGAACAGGGAAAGACTGTCAATAGCCGATGAATGGATGCGCGCGCGTGTGTGCGTGCGTGCGTGCGTGCGTGCGTGCGTGTGTGCGTGTGTGCGTGTGTGTGTGTGTGTGTGTGTGTGTGTGTGTGTGTGCGCGTGTGCGCGTGTGCGCGTGTGTGTGTGTGCGTGTGTGTGTGGACTGGGTGCTATTGCATTAACACTTACACACTCATGTATTATTTGTTAAATATTACATTAAGGTCCAAATTAAATTCTTCTGATTACAAAAAATTTTCAACAATATTTTTCATGTAGCCAAGCCAAAAATGTCTTATACACACACACACACACACACACATACAAAAGTGGGCAAAAGTTTCCAGTAAGTAACAGATTTTGCTCTTATGGAAAGGAATTGGTACTTTTATTCACCAAAGTGGCATTCAACTGATCACATTATATAGTTAGTATATAGGCTATAGTTAGGACATTAGTAATGTGAAAATGTTCAAACTTCTTAAACTAGGCTACTTCAAAGAGTTCTCATCAAAAAATCCTCCACATGCAGCAAATACACTATATATATTCAACATTTATAACCACAATGAGCATCCATTATGTCATATGATACTTAACTTATTGTAAGATTTAAACTTTATATAGCATGAGACATGACTGCTGTCTATTATATGCCTGTCCTTCTAACTATACAGAATACAGTATGCATGAGAACTGAAATTATAACATTTGACATGCATACCCACAATGAGTGGGCATTTTATAAATAAATAATAAAAGAAATAACAATATGCCTAAAAAAATTGCAATTGTACTTTAAAGTGAATCACACTTGTTTGTAATAAAGACTGCAGGTATTTATTGACCTTTACAGACATTTAATGAAAATAAATGTAAAATAATCAAAATACAACTTTTATAAATTATGAAATCATTGCATTTATTTCACAAACATCTTGCTTCTAATGTCACAAATTTAGCTTGTACGTTGACTGAAATAAACACAACGTAACCCTTGAGAGCGCGCCTCATTTCTCTCAATAGATTAAGTTGGTCTGAGCTCTGACAGACTTCAGCAGTTGAACATCATAGCCTCAGATCTCGCCTTCAGGGAAAGCAAAGTTTTATAAATGCGTGTTAGGGACGTTATTTTAACACCAAACAATGGCGAACTTGAGGGACACTTATCAATTAAAAATTTCGTTTGGTGTGTTACTGTGATGACAGTTGCGTGTTCTCCTCCCCTGAGGCGGTAATACAAACAGCACGCCTGCTGCATGTGATCAGCGCTGACATAAAGCCACACCCCCTGTGAGATCTGCACGTGGACTTTGGCATGGACTTTGGCATCCCCGCTCGGATATCACACGAGCACAAAGCGAGACAAGATCAAAGCGGGCGGGATTACTGGGAAGTGCTTCAGCTGAGTGGTCTGAAAAGAGCGGTATAGTTGCACGCGCTGCAACAGATTGCATACATAGAAATCGTAATGTAACGTGAAGTTAATGTTATAGGCAAATTATTTTAATAGATGAGACCCAGCATATCTATTAAAGGAATAGTTAACCCCAAAAATGGAACACAACTGGAGATGTTAGGCAAGTGTTTACTGTGCTTTTTCTTGCAATACAAGTGAAAAGAACAGAACAGGATGGATGTTATTAAATTTCAAAATGGAAACAATTATAATAAAAGTTGCTTGTCCATATGAATTGTGCGCTAGGTCTTCTGAAGCCATTTTCGAGGAACAGACCAAAATTTTATAATGTACCAAAAATCTAAAATATGTTATAATTTATGCACTCACATGTCAGTCCAAACCCCTGTGACTGTCTAATCTGGAACACAAATTGAGTTGAAAAAAATAATAAATATAGCTGGCTGGCTGGATACAATGGCAGATAGTCCCTCACTTTAAAGCTCAAACAGCCCCATTTTCAATAATGGTGCAGTATGTAAGATTCAGAAACCCTTGTTATTAATGACACATGTGGCCGTTAAGTGAACTGCAGCCAGCTGCCTGTTGCTGGTGATTGTACACGCCCACACTCCATAGGGACACAAGCATAGACCAAAACAAAGATTTATGTACGCTACCACAGCGGTGCTGTCTGATCTGACCTCAGGGCAAGGAAAACAGTCAACAACTATAGGCGGTTGATGTGCCAGCGCAGAGGGGCCCCTTTCCAATGCCCCAACCCAATCTGTAGGCGTCGGTCGTGACCAGGACGCATCAGGACACCTGCTGCAAGGGTACTCCTGCCCGTCAAAAGCAGAGGTCTGTTCAGGGTTTGAATGTCTGGTGGCAGGCGGGGTGATCATCACACAGTGCGTGCCGCGGCGCCATGCTCGTCTCGGGACTCGAGTCTGAAGCCAGTGCTGAAGTGGTCTCATGTGCATCAACCCCAGCGGCGCGACTGTCGCGGAGGATGCCATATGCCCCAGAAGCATTTGGAAATGTCTCAAGGGGACCATTGTGCCTGGCTTGAAGGAGGCAAGGCATTTCAGCACTGACTGCACACGCTCGTTGGTGAGACATGCTGTCATTGAGACTGAGTCTAACTCCATGCAGAGAAAAGAGATGCTCTGAACCGGGGTGAGCTTGCTCTTTTCCCAGTTGACCTGAAGCCCCAAATGGCTGAGGTGCCTGAGCACCTGGTCTCTGCGCATAGTAAGTCTCACGAGTGGCCCAAGATGAGCCAGTCATCTAGGTAATTGCGAATGTCAGATTCTCGGAGCGGGGCAAGAGCTGCCTCTGCGACGTTCGTGAAGAGGCGAGGGGACAGAGACAGGCTGAAGGGGAGGACTTTGTACTGATACGCCTGACCGTCGAACGCGAACCGTAGAAAGGGTCGGTGTCGAGGCAGAATCGAGATGTGGTCTACCGCTGCAAACCAATCTAGATGCCGGACACAAGTCAAGATGTGTTTTTGCGTGAGCATTTTGAACGGAGTTTGAGCAGAGCCCGGTTGAAAACTCGCAAATCCAAGATCGGTCGTAAGCCGCCGTCTTTCTTGGGTACAATGAAGTAAGGGCTGTAGAAACCCTTCTTCATTTCGGTTGGAGGGACAGGCTCTATTGCGTCTTTGAGATAAAGAGTAGCGATTTCCAGGCGCAGGGAATTGGCATGTTCACCGTGTACTGCGGTAAAGCGGATGCCCGCAAAGGGGGGGCGGGGGACTGGCAAATTGAATTGTGTAACCGAGTTGAATGGTCTGGGCCAGCCAGCGTGACTGGTTGGGCAGTGAAAGCCACGTCTCCAAACTCCGTGCCAGGGGCACCATGGGGACGAGTATTTTTGACGTACCTGGACTCTGGGTCTCGGACTCTGGGTCAGATGTCTCAGGAGCGCCTGGGAGCCTTCCGGGTCCTAGAGGGGGTCCGTGAGACAGGGGGTGTGCGCCTCCTGCGGGGTGCTCGACGCTGGGGCTGAGAGCTGGGCCCGGGTTGAGGCGGAGAAGGGTGTTTCTTAGCCACAGGGGGACGCCCTCGGTGAGCAGGCAGGGCATGGCCCATGGTGGCAGGCTTGTGGCGGGGCATAATGTGAGATATGGCCTCTGTCTGCTTCTTCACTGACCCCGCCAGGTTCCACCTGGGGAATCGTCGTGTACCCATGGGCCGCTCCGCCATCGAGGGTAGTGAGAGCGGATGAGCGAGTGGCATTATGAGGAGTGGAGAGAGGAGCTCTCCACGATGATGTCAGCTCATCATGCACCTCCGGGAAAAATGAGACCGGGGGGTGGCGAGGCTGTGAGCAGCTCCCAGACCCCAGGAACCGGTCATCCAACCGCGATGGCTGTGGGGAGGATGGAGGGTTCCAATCCAGCCCCACGCTAGCGGCGGCCCGGGAAAGCATGTCGATCATCTGCGCATCAGCCTCAGCCTGGGCGTGCTGGCCCGAAGGCGGCAGCCCAGGGGAGTCCTCAGCGTCAGATGCCGCGCTCTCCGATGCAGTGGCTAGCTCATCCACTTCGAGCTCAAAAGGATAGGCAGACTGGTTGTGAGGCGAGCCGCTGTTACCTCGAGCACGGACGGGATTCAACGGGCTGTCCAAGGGGGCGTACCCAGCGGAGCTGCACTCGCTTCCATCCCCAGATCGCCTCCAACGCCAGCCGCATCGTCCTCAATCCCATGGGAAGAAGGAGCAATGCGGGGGGTGGCTGGAGTGGCTTGCGTTCTATTGAAAGCAAGCCGCAACCGCAACGTTGCCATGGTCATGCTCTCGCAGTGAGAGCATGAACCATCCACAAACGCAGCCTCGTGTGATCGCTGCCCAGACACAGGAGACAACACCTGTGGCCATCTGAAGCGGAGAGCACTATGAATCTAGTGCTGAAAATCGAAGAATTTGATACACAGTCAGCTGTGCCTCTCACAATCTTTAGAAATGATATGTTTACAATGATGATGGCCCCAAACCTAGTAAAAAGCTAACTTCTTATAATGGGCCAGACACAAGATCAAACTTCAAACTATGGCAAGACATCTAGATATCTCTATCATGTGACTGTTTTCAGCCATCTCATTTTTACAATAAGAAATCTACTTTGATGTGCAGAGTAACATTTCTTTCAGATTGTTTATCTCCGGGAGAAAACAATTGCCATTCTGCTTTTCTTTATGCACAGTAATGGCAACTGTTGTTATTTCACTTTGGAAATGGATATACGGGAACAATATAACAGAAGAAATCTTACTTGAAGAATTTCTAGATTCTTAAACTGCTGTAACTCTTAAATAGAGTTACAGCTGTATAAGACAGTTCAAATGTGAAGCTTATATGTGAAGTGCATTGTACAAACCGAATACACAATCTTATAAGTATGTAGTGGTCCTAAAATGTATTTGGACAATTTGGGGAATTTAAATTACACATTTAATAATGCATGAATGTCAAATAAATCAAATGATGTTCGTGCTTTTCTCAGAGCTAACTTCACTAGCAATGTTTTTCGCAATTATTTTAAACCAACTGATCTCGATGTAATTGTTAGTTCACAGCAAAAGTCTGCATTTTAATAAAAAGAAAAATCATTCTGAATTTAAGCCACAAGCAACTTCTGCATCTGTCATCTGGATTTCATGATCCTTTTTCTGCTATTATTGTTATCTATCATTTCTATTACCTAATGTTTGCTATTTTTGTCCTCGCAGATCATCTCTATGTAGTCTTCTTGGCCTTTCAGGTCCCTTGATTTAAAAGCACTTTGATGTCTGGGTGTTCTTCTGTATGATTGCTTACATGTTTTCTCATTTACTCTTTATAACAAGCCTGTCAGGCAAATAATGTGTCTCATTCCTCCTCATTTTAGAGGTGTTAGTCAGTTCAGTGGTGAAGAAAGATAAATCTTCGCAGAGTTGTTGTGTGTAATTGTGTTTCTACTACAGATGGTAGTTAACGGATGACAATCAGATTGAAAATCAAATGACAGAGTCAGATTATTATCATTAATAATAATAATTATGCATTGTGATATAGGCCTACAATGTATCGCTTTAACTGGTGTTTCTGCTATCTTGTTTCAAAATGTACTAATAGCTCTTGTAAAATATAATAATAAAGATGTAAGCCAGTGACTGTTGGACAAATTAATATATGTTTTCACGTTCACCACCATCACCTGTAAGTGTGTAATTTGGGAGCTCTCCAAACAACATTTCCTCCACCGGGATAATTGACCCTAAATTACAGCATTGGCCTGGTCACATTGGTTGCTTCCTCACCTGTTCTTTACTGAATTGGGAGCGGTGAAAAGCGAGGTGTAATGGAACATTGACAAAACAACATAATTACATTTACATTGGCTAATAACACCAAGACCGTATATCAGGATGGTCATTACAGGTCCATATTTCTGTTACTTCTTCATATTTTTGTGTGGGTAGATGTTTTTCCTCCATTTGGGGAGAAAATCAGCACCTATGGCTTTTATCTTCAACAGACCATTTTCATTACCTCACAACAATGTTGATTGATTTTGGAGTAATTATGGCTCTCTCATAATTAAAGAGAAATTAGAACTGCAATTTTGCATGGATTGTCACACATTGAGTTGTTAAGGGTATGAACTTCAGTTCTGTCATATCGTAGTGATATGACCCCCCTTTCTCCAGTCTTTTGAAGGCATTAAACATCCCAATTAGATGCATTAGATCAGTGGTTCTCAACCGGTGGGGCGCGAGTAGGCTACGATGGAAGGGAAAAAAAACTGGAAAAAAAAAATTTTGGGGGCACATTTTTTTTATCACTAAACTACTGTCATAAAAAGTTATAGTTTTGTATATACATAACTCCTGAATAAAAATTAAAATGTGTTTGGACTGATTAAAAAAAAAAAGTTTTGAACAAATTTGATTGGTTTGTCGATATTGAGCGCAAATGCAGGTGATAAGCGGTTTCATTAAGCGAGTCATTGAGTCGTTCATTCGTGCTTAAACGATCATTCGTGCTTAAACGATTCGTTCAAACGGCCGATTCATCAAGAATGAGACAGATGTTTGTGAATGGGTCATTGAATCTTTGACTCAACCGATTCGTTCACAACACTGAATCATTAAAAACACGATAGAGTATTACTGTGAGATGCGCTATGGCTATGCTGTGATCTTTGTTTGGATTCATCGGATCTATTTTCGCTGCTAAAATAGACCAAAACAGTCATTATTTCGTCTAAAATGTAAGTGACTTAATATTATTAACTTGTTTGTTGAACTGTCATATGAAATCAGTGTCACATTTTCAATCATGAGGTGATGGTAAATTAAGTGATGGTCAATTGTCAGCTCTCTTGGTCGTCAGGTCGTGTGATGTATGTTGCTGAACTGTATTCAAATGTTATAAATATAAAAACACCACATTTTGAAATTTAACTGCAGTATGTCAATTTAGTTTATTTGTGTGTGCTGCACTCATACTTTAGAAAACGGCGCTTATTTGTTTGATTTCAACCTGTTTTGCAAGGCGGCGAAACTCATATTTTGCTCCTTGCAGACAAAGTGCACGCCTTCACACAAAAACTAGACCTCTGGCATGGCCGCATCAGTCGAGGGAACTGCGCCATGTTCCCCAGCCTTGCAGACTTTTATCACTGATGCAGGCACGTCACACGATTTCTCCTCCCTATTTCAATCAGCGTCTGAGCACCTGTCAGCAATGAGAAAACAATTTGCGACGTACTTTAAAGAGGATTATCGCTCTTTGCGTGGGTTCGAGATCCGCTTTGTGTGCACAGCAAACGAGCTATCAATTGATATGCAGGAACAGCTTATTGAGCTGAAGAGTGACAGTAGACTGAAGGAACTCTTTAGCTCCTGCCCTCTTTCGTCATTCTGGGCAGCATTGATGCAGGAATACCCTGAACTCTGTGACTTCGCCTTGAAGATTCTCCTTCCTTTCATGTCGACATATTTGTGTGAGGCAGGATTCTCAAAAATGACTGCACTCAAAACGAAATACCGCAATCGTGCACAAAACGAGGATGATTTGAGGCTATGTTTATCAAACATTGAGCTAAGAATTGAGGATCTTTGCAAGGCAAAGCAGGCTCAGGTCTCACATTAACATCACCTACCAGCAAGCTTCTGTAAAAAATGCAGATGATGCCTACTATTAGGCCTAGTAATAATAACAATAATAGAGCATAAATTAATATCAGAGGTCTGGTGCCAATTCCCAATTATAGCAATAGCCTAGTAATGATAATAGGCCTACTGATGATGATGATAATAATAATAATAACAATAAAGCATGTAACCTCATATAATTATATAGCAATAGCCTAGTAATGATGATAGGCCTACTACTACTCATAATAATAATAATAATAATAATGCCTGCAAGCTCACATTAGATGTCTGGTGCTACTGCCAATTATAATAATAATAATAATAATAACAACAATAAAGCATGGGGCGGGGCAGGGGGCACTGGGGCCCCAACTGCAATGAACCAGCTTTGGGGGGGCCCAGCTTGCAAAAGGTTGAGAACCCCTGCATTAGATGAACATCCTCATGCTCTTAAGGTCCTGTACTGTTTGCCCTGATTGTTTTCTTTGCACTGTTTTCTGTACGTTTGCACTATGTGTGTTGATTGTCTGTAAAGTATATGTCTAGTATATATGTTAGATAGGTCTGTGTGTAATGTTTATATATGTAGCACCGTGGTCCTGCAAGGCATGACATTTCATTCCCTTGTATGTCTCTACATATAGAGGAATGACAATAAAGCTCACTTGACTTGACATATCATATGTCAAAACAAATTCTACTACTGAGTTAGCAATACTATTTAGGCTATACATACCATACCTATAACTGTACGTACTGAGTGAGATGCAATTTACTGGCATTCAATGACTTGATTTGGGTGGTTGCCAGGGCATTGGCTTTGCAGTTGCAAAGGTGTTCTGAGTGGTTTTTAGCATGTTGCTGTGTGGTTGCTAGGGTGTTCTGGGAGGCTTACTAGTCAAAAAGAACCCTCTCCAAGTCTCTATTAGCCCTTTTCCACTGACGTGGTTCAGGGGCGGGTTCCTGGGCCGGTGTGAATTCTTGAACTGTTCCATGCGTTTCCGCCGCAGAAAAGGCTGTTCCGGGGCTGAAAAACTGGTTCGACATGGCCCCAAAAGCTAGCTGGTCTCCACACAGGAACCGATTACGGCAAGGTGCGGAGGGTGGTGTAATGTTTCATCACCAAACAACAACATTTACCGTCTGCAGCAAAGAGTACTTCTTAACTCTATAAAAACAATAATAATAATCAAAATTATCAAATATCAAAAGCGTATAGGTAACATGGATGAAACAAGCACTTGCGATATGGTCTTTACGGAGATCTGAGATTAACTAGAGAGATTGCAAAGGGGGAAAATTGTCTATGAGAAGATACAGCATAAACAAATTGAAAAACACTTAAGGGAGTAAGAAGGACCTAAACAAAAGCAACAGTGGACAGAGCATCAATGTTTTTGACTCTGGCACCGACAAGCCTGCTATCTAACCGGGACAGTGAATTTAGCCTGTCATGCTCAAGATAAAAACTGAATTGCCAGCATCCTATGCTGCTGATCTCAGTAAGATATTAGATTTACCAACTTTTTTACTTTTCCTTACACTGTTGTCCTCTTATTTTTGTTCAATAAGGGCATTTTGACAAGTTACTCACAAGTTAGGAAGATTGCATCTATCTGCTTGGTAAACCAATGGGATTCTCAATCAAGACGTAAATATAATATTATATATTATGGCAAAACTCAAAATATAACCATCTGCTACACAAATGTTGATAATGATTCCACTGTTACAGTTTACAGAATTTAGCTAGTTAAGCCATAGTTCATACAGTATAATGTAATTACATTACCTGTTTTCTTTAGCGTAGATGTCGTCTCTGACAATCTTGTTGAGCATTGTAATAATGTTGAATTGCTTTACTCCGTGTATCTAAATTTGTCCTCAAAAACCAGAAAGTCCAGAAAGGCTGCAGATTGCCCCGGCCTTGAACCAGCGGAGCACATCACCATTTCAGTGGAAAAGGGGCTATGATATTCTTGCCCCTAGATATGGCTTCGATCCCTCTATTATCACCTGTTTACCATCTGTTTGGTGAAAACTGCAAGTCTAATAATTTTGAAAAGTAATAGCACATCTCTCATCCATAAGCAACACAATTTAAGGTATTATTCATGTCTGTAGCACAAATGGTGCGGGTTATGCTTAGAATTGTTGTAGGGTTCAACAGGGCTAAATGTCCCCTGGGGGAAAGGTACTTTGATTTTGTTTTCGCCCAAAACACTAAACCGCAACAAAAACTACCACAGTACTTTCCTATACAACTATTTGTCACTCTGCACTGCAAAATATTCCTAATCCATTCGATCATTTACAGTGTTTTGTACACCTGTCTCTGCAATCATTTGTTAAACGAGCATTAATATCTTGTAATGTAGGAACTTTGACTCATTAATTTATTTTAATTAATAAAAGTTCATGTTTATCGCAAACTTTGTACATCTCTCTGTGTGCCGACATGTGACACACGCACCTGGATCTCGGTGGGAAAAAAATGACAAATCCGTTAAGATGCCCAATGGACAAAGCTGTGCCCAAAGGAAGAACTTTCCATGGTTCAAGATCATGGATGGTGTGCTTGGACATCGTCCCTCTGTTAGTGGAGAGACCACTGGAGACACCATGGCATTTACAGTCGGTGAGTTGTCATTACTGACTTATCTTGCCAACTAGCTAACATTTAGATATAAACTTGATATTCTAGATGACTAGGTAACATGCATATTTGGTTTGGCTTGTCGTTTGCACCAGGGTGGCGTATTAAGGTTGGGTTTTAGGGCAACACTGCGGGTCTTTTGGCCCAATGGTGGGAATGCAGAACGATTTTGGTCTCGCAGCTCAAGGTCTGAGGCTATTG
Source organism: Xyrauchen texanus (assembly GCF_025860055.1). NCBI lineage: Eukaryota > Metazoa > Chordata > Actinopteri > Cypriniformes > Catostomidae > Xyrauchen > Xyrauchen texanus. Next base: position 16,630,008 of record NC_068324.1, read on the forward strand.
GCCCCAGCTGACCAGTTTATGGCCCTGGCTCCCACTGGCCCAATAGCGGAAAATTTTTCTTAAGAGGGGGGAATAGCCTTGATATGAAGAATATTCAAATTAGGCTCATATTTACTGATCCAATCACAATGGAGATTTATTTGTTTGTAAAACACTGTAAATGTTATGAATTGCTAAATGTGTTATTGAAATCAACAGAAACTGGTTATCCTTTCTCTGAAATGTCTAGTTTAAATAATTTGTTTTAAACTAGTTTAAATCTAAAATTGTTACTCAAAAAACATCTTGCTGTCTCAAAAGTATTTGCATAAGTTGACAAATTTTGGCCCGTAACTATTGACCCTATATATAAATTGGTTAAGATCTTTATTACCGGTTTTTGAGACAACATTAGAAACCATTTATACAAATGAAACCATTTTACCAATGTACATCCTGAATTTTGAGACAGATCAACTGTTTATTATGTCGTTCTTTCTTGTGAAATCCTTCCACCTCCCTTTGGGATTGGAGTTTATACATAATTCCAAACATTTGGTCCCATCCTCACTAGGTAAACAAAATAATGAGGAAATATGACTTAGAATTCCTCTCTATCATCCTTCTTTTCTGGAGGTTTAAACAAAACCAAACAGTCCAGGGAAAGATTCAGAGCAAGATGTATTAGCGGAAGGTTTCATTTACAATATTACACACTCTTTTCTTTTTTTTTTCGCAACAAACACACATTGTAACTCTCCAAATGCGCCTGCCGTGTGTCGTGTTACTTTATTTATCCTTGTTTCCATATGCCATTAGCAGAAAGAGACAAGGCCACAAAAATCTGACCAGCTCAAACTTCTAAATCTATTTCTATATACTGAAGCAAGAGGGTGGTAACAGAAGAGGTTGTCAAGATCTTGAGATGCCTGAGGTCTGTTTGGCCTTTGAGAAGTAGATTAAAAGTGAACTATCTTCAAAACAATGAAAAAGGATCATAAAAGGGCCATAATGTTAATGCAGCACAACAGCCAGACTTACACGTAAACTAATGTAGATCAAATGTGAAAACTAAGTGTTTGTTCATAAGTAATTTGTGCATGAGATCATAATAAGTTGATTCTAGGGGAAAGAGAATGACATATGTTACAGTACCTCACTGTGGAGCGGAGGGGGCGTGGCCGGGCTAGAATGTCGCACGCCCAGTCCCCAATCGGCCTGATGGGGTGCACGAGGGACAAAGGCAGCCGGTGACGACGGTTCGAGAGAGAGAGAATTACGGGCATGTCCGTCATGCGTGTGTTTATGTTTGTGCTTTTGTTTTGATTTTAATTACATTATTATTTATATTGACAAGCTGGAAAGAAATCGAGCTAAAAGAGCTCCGACAGGTGCCCGGCGAAAAGGTAAGCCCCACGGCGCCAGAGCACTTTAATGCGGCCCTGTCCATGACACACTATGCATCTGAATATTTTGCAATACATTTTGAATATACTGTTTCTATACTTAAAATCAACAACTTTAAATTGTTATTTGTAATGCTTCATTTCAAGATTGTAGTTCAATCCCAATTAAAGACGTCAAGTACACGTTGAGTTTTGAACCTTTATCTCTCTTCAAATCAACTTTGTAATGTTGAGGTTCACCTTCGATCTGTTGGTTCATGGCTTAGATCTCTTTAATGACACAAAATGATTTCGGAACCAAGATGGCTGAAAAAGTGGACCAGAGCACACTTAAAAAATACACATAATTGTTTACACATACCTTTTGTGCACATGCTTGATTTAAACAGAGGTTACATAAAATTTTGTTTGCATTGTCGCCGGGTCTCATTTGTCTCTCTCCCCTAAGTTTTTGTAACTGTGATGCAGTGTATCTTTCAAGTCCTGCAATTACAAACTGAGACAAATGAAACAAGTATTATTTCATCACCATATGAAATACGAAATTGATTGACTTGTACAGTGAACTCTGCCAGCAGTGGAAAATAAACACATTTAGACTTGCAGGGCTGGTTGAGACCTGATGAGGGGTGAGAAATGGAAATGGAATCACAGCCTATTTGTGCATTTATGTTGGGATAATTAGTCCGTGGGGTGACATACACCAGGAGGAGGATGATACACCAGGGATAATGTGGGAACATCCACAGACCAGTTTTAAATGTCAGTGTGTGTGCGTTTTGGTGTGTAAGAGTGTAAGATGAAGCACCAACACAAATCTGTCGCTAGTCTTTGACCTACACAGGTGTGACCACAGAACATGAACATCTTGAGTCAAGTTAAAACAACAAACAAGTTAATATTTTCACTTTACTTCATGAATTTTTATTGATCGTAGAGCTATATGATCTAGACCAAGTTTAAATGTCCTCCAAGACAATACATGCAAAATGCAACTTGGTTGTTCAGGTCACATAGGGAGCTACAAATGGCCCGATGGAGGTGAGTGGCTCTTTACTAGTGTTGGGTAATGTTACTTTTAAAGTAACTTGTTAGAATATTGTGTTACTCCTTAAAGTAACTAAATTATTTAAAAAGTTGCTTTTTATGGAAAATAAAGAGTTACTTTTGCGTTACTTTTTTCTTACCGCCACTCTCTCTTCTGCTTTGCATTCAATACAAATACAAGAGATATGTAGAGATGTTACAGGTCATGCAAGCTACTATACAATACTCATGTCAAAACAACAAAGTAAACAAACATATTTAGAAAGTAGGTCTTCACATCGTATTTATAATAAAGAATCAATAACATGAATATGCATGATTTGTTTTTCCATCGACATGGCAGCCAAAATGAATAACGAAGAATAACCACTGTCTTTCCTAAAGCAGCAAAGTCCAACACTTGAACCTGCATCATATCTGTCATCATGTGTTGTGCCCATCGACAATGTCAGAGTCAACTTAATATGTTCTTCAGAAGTCCGGATGAAATTCAGTGGGGAATGCCAGTCTAACATTTTCAAGGAATAAGTCTGATGAATAAATGAATATTTTTCACATAAGTCATCTCAGTGTGTGCTTGTTTTGAACGGATCCACGGTGTGTACAGACACCACTGGTTGATTGCATACAACTTAAAACGCGCTTGTTGATACAACTTAAATGGAATCGTTTTTAGTGCTACCAAAATGTCTTCAAAACGTTATGTTTCACAAATCAAATTACTTGTTTACTATGGAACACAAATGTTGAATATTTTAAGAAATGTTCTCTGCGTACACAATTGACATAGAACATTGCTCGGAGCAACTGATCCAGAGTCAGCTTTTCACTAGCAACAAAATAGTATTCAAAACATATACAAGTGCAATTTATTTTTGTTTTTGTATCAATGTCTTGGCCAGTGGAAGACTAAACTTATAATCCCTCTGCCTAAACATGTTTACTGATTTTTTTTAATTTTTTTATTTAATTTAAACAGCATGTACATGAATCAGTTGTGTTTCACTCAACCAAATGTTAAATGCTTTAACACAGAGCAGTTCGGATGCAAACTGATTCTAGAGAAGTAGTTAAGGGCAGCTTTAAAACAAAGCAATTTGGATGCACAAACAGTCAATGATCATTCCGAGTTGTATGTATCTGTATAATCATGCCGTGGCCACGGGAAGACTTCTCTGGCTAGGGCCTATGCAATATTATACCACGAAAAGGTGTGTTTGCACACTTTTAAATGCAGCCTACATGAGTCAATAGCGAGAATCAAAGTATCACTTACCCGAATGTTAAATTTTTTTTACTAAATATTGCCTTGAGGACACGTTTCTTAACTCTTGCTGTGATTGTCATTTTAACGGCAAAGTTGATGACGGCTGCTCATTTAAGCTCAAGTGCAGAAAAAAATTGGATTCAAGTGGATTCAACTGAAGTGTTCAGATTTACATTACTTTACCAGCAATATTTTGCCATTTTTTTCAAATAAATCTCAGTGGGCTAAAAGAAAACTTGTTGTGCTCTGCCCATAACTGATAAGCATGGCTCATACTCTCTAGAACTACAATACCCATCATGCACACACTACAATACCCATCATGCACACACTAAAATGCCCATCATGCACACACTAAAATGCCCATCATGCACACACACTCTACAACTTCAATGAACATCTCTAGTAAGCCTCCCACTCTCTAGAACTACAATACCCATCATACCCTACCTCGTTTGCACTTTTTTTCTCCCGATTTATCACAATACGGGCAAAGAAGAGGTGTACAAAAGCAACACGCTACATATTTAAAAAAAAAGAACTCATATTATGGTCTAAAATAAAAATATTGTTACTTTAATCGTTACTCAAAAGTAATCTGATTACTTAACACACGTTACTTTTATCGTGTTACCCCCAACACTGTTCTTTCCATCAAGTGACTGCACAAACTGATGCAAAATTTGATGGAACATTAGAAGTCTAATGCTGCCGTTATAAAAACAGAGTCATCCTCGGTGAAAGTAGTGAGCATTATATTCTCCTGTCTGTGCCAACTCCGCTCTACCATTTAACTTTTTTGGTTTACATTTTTTTTATAATGACTACAAAGAAAATATGCGACAGGTGTTACCTTTTTGAGTGCAATTGTCAAAGCAAATTTTTGTCGTCCCCTGTTTATAGTTTAAGTTTCCAGTCAAACACAGCAAATTTTGCTGCGCATCATTAGCATCATCATGGAAGTGAATTTGTATTTGCATGTACAATGTGAATTTTATATCTGTTTAATGGGGACACTTTAATGTGCCCAAGTTTAAATGGAAGGCATTCCTAATCCAAAAGTGTAAGAAGTTATGAAGAGTAAAAAGGCCCCAAGAATAAGATGCCACAAAGAAGATGCCACAGTTTGCTAGTTGATTTTCATAGCCTGCTCAAGCAGAATGCACCAATAACAGCATCAACATGTGCTTTTAAACCTTATGTCTGTGTTTTTCTGTGGAATATAAGGTGGCAGACCCCCTCACCTGCAAGACTTCCTCGCCAAACCTGTGGACAATCCCAAAAGAGCCCAAATTCATATGTTGAAAAGACATTGAACAGCGTGAGTGTAATTGAGTGCACGTTCAGAATAGGCCCATTCAAAACTTTACCTCTGAGAATCCATACTGGACAAATGGAAAAGGCTTAATGGAGCGCTGTTTCCAGCGGAAAAACTTTGTACGCTTCCTCAAGATGAGGCCCATTTCTTCTCTGACCCCAGACTAGTTGTATGCTAACCTCCTGGCCTCGCGCCATCCTGACCTTTGACCCTCCACGTCACGCTCTTTTAAAACTCAATGCTGTAAAGTGCCAGAGAGAAGTAGAGCAGAGGAGACTTCGAAAGACGAGAGAAAATGCGCAAGGAAGAAAAAGGGAGTAGAGGGAAAACTCTCCGTTCTTACATCAGTGATCATAGCCCGCCGTCTGCCCACCGCCACCCTTCCCGTCAGCCCCCACCCCTGTGTTTAAATCCAAGACAAGGCAAGGACGAGTCTGATGCATTTTTTTGAGTGATGATGAATTGCTGCCGCCGTGCTAGACCAGAGCAGGGGAAGGATGTGGCGGATGCCGGGCGGGAGACACTCCATGCCTGCCTGTGTTTAAAAATGATTGATTAAACTGACACCGGCACAGGAGTGCAAAGCTGCTCTATTTTTCTCCCTCATTATCTAAGACAATATTTCAAATCTAGAGAGCACTAGAAGAAGACAGCACAAGGCCCCAGACAGCACACCCTTCAGATAAAGTTTACAGCAAAATAAAGAAAGAATACGGTTTGCATGCCTGTTTTTTCTTTTCTTTTTTCCTGTAAAAAATTATTACATTAAATAACGGAATAGCACAAACATGCAAACTAATAATAAATGGTGTTGTTTATTTGTTTGAAATTATCTAATTATTCTTGAATTGTCAAATTAAACATTTATTTTATATCACAGGAATCTTCAAATCTTTACATATCTGTGATCAAAGTAATAAAATATCACATTTCAAGCATTTGCTGACTGTTAAATGTGATCAAATTGGTTACATTTGTATAATCATATACTGTACAATAACCCTTTGTAAAGTAAATAAAAATACAAACTTTTAGACTCGGGTGAGGAAAATTAGAGCATTTTCCTTTTTGTCTGTTTCAGAGGAGGTATTCTTTAAAATAAATAATTTAGATAGGGTTTTTGGATGGCAAGTCCTCTAAAATGGAACAAAATGTAATAATAATCAATGTTGGGTAAATTACTTCTGAAATGTAATCTGGTACTGATTACAAATTACACAACACAAATTTTAATCTAGATTATAGATTTTTTATGTTTTATTTGATATTTCATATCTCTAACCCAATCTTCTCATTGTTACAGGTAATCACATATACAGTATTTTTCAAATATGTGTATTTTGTTTTAGTGTGAGGATGACCATACATTTAGTCTGCGAATAGGTAAATAATGATATATTTTTGAAATCACAAATGCAAGATGTGCGTTATGGCACATTGAGACAAAGATCCATATTTAATCATTATCAATTGAATAGTTATCATAATCAACTAATATTAAATAAGGCACAATTAGCAACAGTTTATTGACATCTTCCAATATTTTTATATTGCTCAATTACAAATCCTTCTTCATTTCAACCTTTAAAAAAATTTAATACAGCATGGTTGTACTGCCGAATTGTTTCATTAAAAGTTGAATTTTTTCAACAAAGAAATTGTTTTTTTTTCACTCTTTGCACAAGCAGTGATTTTATAGTTTCACAGCACATAAGTGAGATGCTGCTGCAGAGAGAGGAACAGAGCGGAGCAGCAACACACAGTGGCTCGATTGTGTGTAAAATCCTGATCTGACGCACATATCAAACTGAGAGATGGAGTGACAAGTTTGTGCTAGTTCAAAGTAATGACTGATGTGCAGCATGACAGAAAGACGTCTGACACACACACACACACACACACACACACACACACACACACACTGTTGAATGTTGGTGTGGCTATTTATGAGGAGTCTCCACAGACATAATGATTTTTATACTGTCTGAACACAAAGAAAAAAAAAAACTCAAAAACTTTCTGCATTTTTACATTTTCAAAAGAACATTGTATAGAATGTTTTTTTAAGCAATTTCAATTATGGGGACATTAGAAATGTCCTCAAAGCATATTTATAGCATAATACCCTTGTAACTACCAGTTTGTAACCTAAAAAAAGGTCCTCATAAACCATCCAACCCCGCCCACACTCTCACACACACACACACACACACACACACACACACACACAAACAGACACATCGAAGGTCTCCTGGGCAAAACAAAAGAGCCTTTTTCTCTCTAACATTGAGACACATCAAGTCATAAGCTCTAACTGATTTTTGCAATGTTTCAGCCAAAAATCCTATTCATAATGTTGACTGACTGAGCTAGTGCTAATAACATATGTTTAAACAGTAGAAACAAGACAGTGAAAATCCACATAAGGTTATTTCTTGGTGTAGTCAGGCGATGCTACCAAACAGCACCATCTAGCAGCTCTCAAATGCCAAAAAAATGTCAAAATCCTCTCTAACAGCAGGTACTGGAATATCAACCAGTGGATTCTTTGTGTTGCATAGATGAGTCTATGACTCTAAACATTTAAAGTGGTGTAACTAAGTAAAATTGCACCATAAATACATTAAGTATATTCCAAAAAATTTATAATAATTTTTTCAGTATCACATGTCTGCTGAAAAGCTACTTGATTTTAAAACTAGCGAAGCTACCACCTCGACACTCAGAAATGTAGTTAAGCTAATAGCTTAGCTACTGAAAAGCTACTTGATTTTAAAACTAGCGAAGCTACCACCTCGCTACTCAGAAATGTAGTTACGCTAATAGCTTCTACTGAAAAGCTACTTGATTTAAAAACTAGCGAAGCTACCACCTCGCAACTCAGAAATGTAATTAAGCTAATAGCTTAGCTACTGAAAAGCTACTTGATTTAAAAACTAGCGAAGCTACCACCTCGCAACTCAGAAATGTAATTAAGCTAATAGCTTAGCTACTGAAAAGCTACTTGATTTAAAAACTAGCGAAGCTACCACCTCGCTACTCAGAAACGTAATTAAGCTAATAGCTTAGCTACTGAAAAGCTACTTGATTTAAAAACTAGCGAAGCTACCACCTCGCAACTCAGAAATGTAATTAAGCTAATAGCTTAGCTACTGAAAAGCTACTTGATTTAAAAACTAGCGAATCTACCACCTCGCTACTCAGAAATGAAGTAAAGCTAATAGCTTTTCTATTTGTAGCAAAGCTACTGCTCATCACTGAGGACAATAATATCACCTTGATATTGTTTACTTTATACCCCTATAAAAATTATAATTAAATTTTTATTCAGAATTTGATGTTCATCATAAAAGTTGTGTTCAAGACTTTATCTGTATGAACTGCATTTTTTAACAAATTAATTGATCTTGACTCAACAAATGAGCTTCACATCACACTTGACTCTAATATAAAGTGCCAATCTGTCTAAATCTGCACGACTGTTGGCAATGTTATGCAACTTGTTAGAAAACGGTCTGAGTGCGGGAACTATCACATGTATCAGACATGGTGTTGTGTTCAGATCTGTTGCACTTGTGCCTCTCAAAGTGTCCAGAGTCAGAATTGAATCATGGGATGTGTGTAGAGTTCAAATGACTGGGGAGAGTTGCGGCGCTCAAAATCAGGAGGTGAAAAATGGCGTAGTTATTTGTACCTGACAGAAGTTAAGAGCCTCTCCCCGCGGCCCAGTCGGTCCCTGCTGACCGCGAGCCAGCCTTCTCCTCTAGCTGCAACTCACCTTGTGAGAGCACACACACACACACACACACACACACACACACACACACACACACACACCATCCCAAAATGTGCATAAGATGGCCTACTATCAGTACTGTGCTCTGCAAATACTAGGCCAGAGGTGTGAGGGTCTTGGAGAGGTCAAGGAGTGTGCATGTGATTTGTGTGAGGTGAGAGGAATGTTTGTTGGATTTGTTTGTGTGTGTGTTTGTTGACAGATTTCATTATAATCTCTAGGAATGACTGAATGGAGCCACACTGATGTCACTAAGGGGAACACGGTTTTACTCTGGTTGATTAAATTAATGTAGATTAAAAATAGCATGATTAAAAGATTATCTGATAGAATATCATACAAAATATTACATGGTGAAACAGGGTGAATTTAACTGACACACCGTGCCGTCTCCTCCATGATGCTTGACAAATTCGACCCATCAGATATCACCGACCGCTCTCTGAACCTGGGCGGGCTACTAATTTATCCTTTAGTTCCATAGAGCTGTATATCACAACACTCAGGAAGACAAATGTTAGAAAACACGCTGCCAGACTGGGGCTTTGAGTGCAAGATTCCTTTAATTGGGTGAACAGGGACCGAGTCCAATCCCAGGCACCCTCGGCGGCGTCTTCCTCACCCTCCTCCACTGTTTTCTTTATTTCTACATGTTAACAAAAGGCAGGGAGATGAAAAAGACAACATCGTTCCCATCTCTTGCTTTGCGCCATTATAGAACAGACGTGCTGAGGGTAAAAAGGTACGACGGCGGGCTTCAAGGGGGAGAGCTTTATATAACTTCCTTTTGAGTTCTCACCGTGTTTCATGTTTATTTCACTTTGTCTTTTCCGCAGCCTCACTGTCTGATTGACACCAGTTTCCTACGCACTGTAATAACAATTATTCATCATAGACACTCACAGCGATCCCACTGATAGCTCCTGGATATATTTGTCTGAGTTTAGGAGCATGTGTTTAAGAGGGCCTTAAAGGCAAGAGAAAGCTAAGCTCATCCAAATATCTATGCAGTAGCTGTTCATCAGCATCATGATCAGATGCATTCTCAGTTTTCCACTATTGTGCCTTGGTTAACTGGGTAACTTTTGCTTATAGGCAGAGGGAATGAAGATCACTTAATGAAAAGGAGTCAAAGCGTCAGAGCAAGCAAACGATGTTGGAGACAACGTGCAAGCACATGAATGAGCAGCGTGCGTAAGCAGTTAAACTTATGAACGTGCATAGAGCTTGTTCCTTGCAAAATGAAACAAGCTCCAGAGATTTAACTGACTCTAATAAGACAGTCCTAGGTGTTGCTAGTACCTCTTTAGTGGGTCATTCTCTGCAATGCAAATATCGAACTGGTTTTTATGGCTTAGGTGTTTATACTGTAGCACTCTGCAATTAAGGGCCACTCATATATGTTTTAAGCTCTAAAACCTATACAAACCTGTATGTGCATTATTCTATGAATATTATGGACCCTTATTACAAATCTAATGATCTCTTGGTCCTATGTTTCCATGTGATTCGTTAAGAGAAGATGGCACAGCAATTTATCAAAAACTAGCACTCCACAGCTCCATCTGGTTTCATCTGTCTGTAGTCAGTTTGTGATGTGCCATCCTTGCCTGCACTAATTAGTGAATCTGGGCACAGACATAGAGGGCCTCGGATAGATTTGGGGAGAGCTTCAATAACCCAGCTCTACAAACTGGCCTCTGTCCAGTTCTTCCAAATTAATTCATGTTCCCCAAAGTAATTACATAAGTGTGTTTGGTCCGTGTGGAGTTTTTCACAATACACATTTTAATTAACGCAATAATTCAGATCAATTTTGCGAGACCAATTCACACAAAAGTTTGATAATTGCACCTTCAATAATAGGAATGGGTTTGATGTTCAGATTCAGCATATTTGGTTTTTAATAGCCAGCCAACAAAACATTGCATTCATGAAATTACAGTTCAACCTAAACTGTTATTTTTTTTTTACTTCAAGAATTGTTAAAATATTTGTTTTGTATTTCCCAAGAGAATAATGGTAATTTACACTAAAAACAGGGTGAAATAAATGAAATAAAAGAATATGAACCAAACAAATAGGCAGGCAGAAAAAATGCACCTATTGAAAGTATCACAAATCTGCACAATGCTTTTGTAAAAACTGGTTTATAAAGGGCTTTGTTAATGACTAATAATAAGTCATTTATAAATATGTTATAAATCATTCATATGTAGTTATAACAACATGAATTAAAATGGTGATGTCCATGCTAAATACTTTCTAAATAGTGAGCATAGTGGCAAGTAATAACATGTTATAAATGCTTCATAACACTTTTTGTACATTAGGAACCATGGGAAAAGAAAATTAAAAGACATTGATAACGGTTGTTCACACTCAATGATATAAAATAAATGAAGTTAAAGAATATGAACTAAACAAATAGGCAGGCAGGCCGAACAATTGCACCTCTGAAATGATCACAAATCTGCAATGTGCTTTTGTAAAAATTATTATTATTATTTTTGCATCACATACGGAGTTGGGTAAGTTACTCAGAAAAATAAACACTACAAATTACTCATTACTTCCATAGACATTTTAATCAGATAACTTGATTTTACTTTACTATTTCATCAAAAAGTAATCAATTACAAGTAATTCATGACTTTACTTACTACTTTATCTGTCTGTCTGTCTGTCTGTCTATCTACATGGCAAATGTCACTTTCACCCAAAGTCACCTGCACTGCAGGCCTCTTTTCATTCACCCCTTGTGTTTATCAGAGAAGCAAAACATGTCGCCTCAGTCCTGCCTCCACATTTCTCTTGCCCACTTCCCTCCGTTTCTCTTCCACTAGCCAGACTGCATGGTGAGCTCCAGGCACTGTTTATTGATCAGCTCAAACTCCCAAATAAATGAGCAGAGAATGAGAGCTATGCTCGAGGGAGCGGAGCCCAGTCCCGGCTCCTTGGGCTCCCATCAATTTTAATCACTGCCCTAATGAAGAGACTCCTCTCGGCTGGATGTCCATAACTCAGAGCAGCACACCGCTACCTCTGCCAGCGCCACCAGATCAGTCTTCCCGCTCCCCCTTGCCTTAATACCTGCCTAATGCCTCTTTTTTTCTAAATAAACTATGCGTTAGCTAATGGCTCATAGGAATGATAATAGATAATGACTGGGGAAATCTCATTTTGAACTGGAAATAAAGAGAGAGAGTTTTGCCTTTTTGTGTGTGTTTATAGAAAATCGTTGAAAAGTTATACATCGCGCGCGCGTGTGTGTGTGTGTGTGTGTGTGTGTGTGTGTGTGTAAAAAGTCGGGCCACAAATCAGCCAGGTACAGGAGCATTCACTGTTGATGTCTTACAAGAATAACCTTGATAAAATGTATAGATTTTTTTTACTATTAGGGATATTTCTTAATACTCTAACCATGTTGCACCACCATATGTTTTCAGCTATTTTGGCCTTGAAAATTGCTCTTTAAAAGCAGATTTTGGATAGATATTGAACTGAATATTATACATACTAAAAAAGACTTGTCTTGTAGTCTACTGAAAATATCTAAACATCATCATATATCTAAACATCCAAGATAAAGTTACTTAATGAGTAAATCTGTGCAAGATACAAAGGCTTGTTTTCAAAGAATTAAGTTAATTAAGTTAATTTCTGCTTAAAACAAGAAAAAAAAAATATTGGCCAATGGGACAAGAAAACTAAAGTCATCAGATAAGTCTTATCATCAGATAAACAGTATTACTGTAGATAATAAACAGTAAAAGTATCATGTATCTGATATTTTAGATGTTTAACTAACATTTTACATTAAGGTTCCTTTGTTAAGAGTTTATAAAGGGCTTCATTAATGAATAATCAATATTTACAAATGCATTATAATTCATAGATATGCATAAACATATATACAAGACTTTCATGCGATACATGCCAAATAGCCATCATTTCTACTTGTTATAACATGTTATAAATACTTAATAACTCTTCTTCAACATTAGTAACCTACTGTATGAAAATTATATATAGTTTTTTATTGGAAAACAACACAAAGATGCTAAGGGAATGATTTTTATGCAGTGTTACAACGCATATATAGTGGTTCTGTTTAATTGGATAAGTAACTGAATTCAAATGTTATCTTGAAAGATCATCGATTATTGTTTGCAGAGTCTAAAATAAGCTCTTACCTGGGTAAGGAAACTTAAAAACCTCAGAGTAAAGGCCCAAAGATGTCTTTCTTCCTTTCACCCCCTTCCTCTCCTCTTAAAGAATACAAGACATTTTTAAAACTTTAACGCCCCCACTTTCTTGAGCTGAGGCAAGCGCTCATATTTTACTTCTAGCGATGCCCGGAATCTTTCTCCGGCATCTGGTCCTCTCATGCCGGGTAAGGGAAAGAATCCATCACCTTCCCCCAGGGTTTGCGTAATCTTCTCAGAGAGGTGAGGTGCCACTGTTTTGGCTATTCGTTGCCTCATCCTGGGATTTCTCTTGTCTGCTTGTATTTGATCTTAGAACTCAGCAGAATACAGACGCATATGGGCGACTCATAAAGCCACTGTGGTTTATGGAGAGGCCTAACAGAGGTGCTCACTCCAACTCAAACATTACTGTGGAGACTTAGCGCAAGTGGAGGCTCACGCTAGTCCCTGCAATCTCTGCACACAAATTACCAAGCGCCCCATCGAGAGTGAGAACCACTATATTGTGACCACGAGGAGGGCAACCCATGTGACTCTAGCATCCTAGCAACTGGGCCAATTTGGTTACTTAGGAGGCCTCAAACATAAATATAAATATACTCAAACATAAAAGTAATCCATAAGACTCCAGTGGTTAAATCCATATCTTCAGAAGAAATATAATAGGTGTGGGAGAGACACAGATCAAAGTTTATTTATTTCCTCTAAATCTGAAAGTCACATGTGGTGCCTGTTAAGTTTCACTTCCATATCTACATTTACATTTATGCATTTGGCAGACGCTTTTATCCAAAGCGACTTACAGAGCCCTTATTACAGGGACAATCCCCCCGGAGCAACCTGGAGTTAAGTGCCTTGCTCAAGGACACAGTGGTGGTGGCTGTGAGGATCAAACCAGCGACCTTCTGATTACCAGATTACCAGTTATGTGCTTTAGACCACTACACCACCACCACTCCAGTTATCTGAAAGTGAAAGTGGGGATTTAGAGTAAAACAAAATACAAAAATGTTATCGGTTTCTCACCTACACCCATTATATCACTTCTTTTCAATTGAGGTCTTGCATTAGGGTGATTTTACCATGGTTAAGTGGTTTAAAGAACACCCCTTTACTTGTTAAACCACTTTAATAATCAGTGTTCCCATGATATTGCCATGATATTTGGACAATAACATATACTTGCGTGTACATGATATATTTCAAGTTACATGGTATTACCATCTAATAACTGCACCATAGTAACACAGTTTTTACTTTCACTTTATTGCATGACCTCAGTAAGCCTGCAGAAGAAAATTAAGTTTGAAAGTGCTAACCTTGTAGTTTCTAGTCATGCAGGAATCTTTCGGATCAGCTTGTGGTCAAAATGGCCTTTATTTTTTTAACTTGAAATCATTTCCTGTTGTGCTTTTGTGGTGATCTGCTACTAAACACAACATTCTTTTGGAATAATTGTGGGACTTCCTCTCGACTGGAGCATGTAAACTTCAGTGATTAAACAGCCAGAGAGAGAGAGAAAGTACAGGAGAGAGAGAACAGTAATGCTTGATCTGTCATTTGTGGCCCTGCACACGAAGCAGCCTTTTTGTGGATGCTGGGATTTGCTGTAGCCCTTAGGCAACATCTGCTGTGTGTGTAAGGGGGCACTTGGCCAAGCGGTCAGAGAACAGAATGGGTGAAAGGTGGCTGCACTTCTGCTGGGGTGACTCTCTGATAATCATGCCCATTTAAATTGAGGGGGCATGTGACCCCTTTTTTGTATTTTTGATAAAGACAAATCTGTTGTAGGTAACATACTGTTGTATGTGGCCAAATTACTCATTCAAATGTCTACATTTGGTCAGTACCATCAAATCACACCTTCAACAGATCATTGGCTTTAAAAGCTTGTCATTTCTGCACCCCCTGGAGTCACCAAACGTAATTGGAAAAACAAATATTGTTTCTAAACCGATTTTTTTAAACACTCCCACCTTCTACCTTTGGTCGAATATCACGGCCAACATTGCTGCATTGGGCTTGCTGAGTCACTCAAATGAACTGAAGAATGTTTTGATTGTCAGTATTTACACTTTTATTCAGTTAGGATTCGAGAATATATTTCATAAAATATTTTGGTAACATTAAAAAAATGATTTGACAGTTTACACAAAAAAGTACAAATAAAAACATAATTATAAATCACCAGTGGGTATTAACTCAAACTATCAAAACATTAAGAATATAAATTTTGGGAAGAAATATGCAAGTGCATATTATGCCTTCTTAAGTATGCATCATTCATAAATGGGAATCACCATATAACCTATAGAAATAAACTGAATGTAAAGTGCACTTAAACCAAACCAAGTGATCTAAGCTAAGCTAAGCTAAGCAAGCAAGCAGGGCATTTGTAGGCTTTCATCATTAGTGGGGAGTCTAGGGCCAATCAAGTACACAATCTATTGTACGATGATGTTGTAGGGGGGACTGGGGGCATGCTCCCCCAAGAGTTTTGCATTTATTTATTTATTTTTATTTTTGCAAAAATAACACCAAAGCATTTATTTCTGGTGATTTTAGGAGCATCATTTGAAAATTTTCTTTAGTAGCCTAATGGGTTATTCTACAGAAGTGGTGCAAATTCCAGGTTGGACGAGTTTTATTTATTTATTTATTTTTATTTCTTCCCAAATTTATTTTATATTTGTATTGCACTGTATCTGAAATTTAACTTATGAATTCACTATGGGTACACTGAAATCTTTGAACAAATTTTCACAATTATTCCTAATTTTTGACAGCATCCCTATTTCCGTCAATACCGAAACATAACTGTGATGAATAGGAAACAACTAAGTACTCTTTTTATTTTTGTTGATTCATCATAATATATACAATTTTATGATTTTTATATTTTTTTGAGTAATTTCAGAACTATTTTCTATTCTACTATTTTATATTCTCTATTCTACTATTTTCTATTTTCTATTTCTATATATTATACTTTAATTTATGCAACTAATGTAAATCCCTTGTTTTCTTAGCTAAATATTAAATATTGAACATATCATGTTGATATTAATAGAATAATAATATGAAACCTGTCCCATCCTGGTCACCATAAAAAAATTAAAAAAATAAAAGAATGTTGTATAACCTCAGGTTTTAGGGCGAAAAAAAATACAAATAAAAGAAAACTGTGCTTCAGTGGTGACCTTGATGTTTTGGTAGTGACCTTATTTTCATGGAACATTCTTTAATTATGTATGTTCAGGTATGTTCATGTTTCAGGTATGTTGTGGTCTGGTGTACGTTCACCTTTAATTGACGTACAAGGTGGAGTTGTTTCCCTGCAGAAGGTCTCTAGCTCTTTCAGCCAATCAATCAACCAATTGATTGATCAATGATCAATCAGTTCTCTAAAATAGCTCAGAGGTGCATCTCATGAACCTTCAGTTGGCAAGCATATATAGACAGTGCTGATTTAGGGCAATATAGCATGATTGCGATATTGCTTATACTGTATACAACAGTTCAATGAACAAGTAAATGAAAAAAAAATAAAATGAGGAAAAATGGAGAACGGTCATAAAATGCATTTGTTCGTGGAACTACTTTATTACGCATGGATCAGATGAGAGATGAGTGAGAGAGAGTGAGAGAGAGAGAGAGAGAGAGAGAGAGAGAGAGAGAGAGAGAGAGAGAGAGAGTGTGTGTGCGATCACCTGTTGCCACTCCCAAGCAGAAATGCTGTCAGCTTTCTGAAGGTCAGCTTTCTCAGTGGAAAAATAGCCGTCCAAGCAGGGGTATTTCTCCCTATTTCGTTGTAGCTGCTGCGCAAGAGTCTTTCACTATAGAAACCGCAATGTCCTCTGCCATTTTCAACAGTTCTTTTTCTCTAATGTGGAAAGTCCAGTAAGAGGTAAGCGCCTCTGTTGTGTCTCTCAGCTGTGATGAGCCGTTATACTGAAGTTGTTCGTTTAAAGCCGTTTAAAGCTATTTTCTAACTGTAATCGTGTAGTAATAATACAAGCTATCATGGAGCACTGTTGTATGTAAAAAATTACTGACAGATTCACTTCACGTCACCAACTGATCATATTACACACAAAAATTATCTTTTGCCACCACCTGCTGGCAAACATATGTAATTTCACAAAAATAAATAAAAAATACATGTAAGAGACACTTATACGGTAACTCTTAACAGATCTGCACTTCTCTTACACTTTAGTTTAGAACAGCACGAACACAAGCGGAGTGATTCACACACAGTGAAACGTCAGACCATCAGTACTCATGGAATCAGATTTGAGGACCAAAACTTACTGTTGTATATATATATATATATATATATATATATATATATATATATATATATATATATATATATATATATTTCACAGTGACATAATTTTCCTCAATCTTGTGTTTTGCTTTACTGTATTTTTCACACAAAGGACTGCAACACTATCTCACAGGGGTGGCAGTGGGCCCCTTCTTGCACCTTATCAGCAGGAGGCTATTTGCACCATGGTCAGAGCAAATAATGCCATTAGACTAAGGGAGACACATAGTGCCATTATAGGAGACAACAATGTCTTTGAAAACATCCAATCTGCTATCATCTTAACTATCGACAGGGTGATGAAAAGACACATCATGAGCATGAAACAGCTGTACCATGTAACATTTGAAAGGAATGGTGACAGAGTAAAGGAGCTATGGCACCAGTATGTACAGGTAAAACATCTATGTGCATACAGTAACTAAAACATTACAACATGTTATAGTGATATACAGTAAAGTAACTGTGACCTGTACACATTTACTATAGCTGTAGAAAAGAACATGCAATATGTTGTATACTTTTGTTGTAATTGTATGTAATAAAACTAATTAGAGATATAGCATATAATGGAACTGGAATCAAGTTAACCACTTCACAACTTCATATATCTGGATTAGGCTGGCTTCAACCTGACCAAAAGCAGAAGATGTGATCGAAATGTCATTGGCCACAGAGCTACTGTCGATGTGCCAGGCCAACGGGGAGGGAACATCAGTATGTGTGCTGCTATTTCAGAACATGGTGTGCTAATTTGTATTCCCCTTATAGGGCCATACAACACACAGCATGTCATCACCTTCTTAGAGACCGTCTACAGGGATCTCATCCCTGATAATGAGAGATGGTTAACCAAAGTATGTGGTAATTTGGGATAATGTGAGTTTCCATCGCTCAAACACCATCAGGCAATGGTTTGTGACCCACTACCGGATACTGACGGAATTCCTCCCAGCCTGTTCCCATTCCTTAACCCAATTGAAGAGTTCTACTCAGCATGGAGGTGGAAGGTCTACGATCGCCAGCCACATACTCAGATGACCCTGCTGGCTGCCATGGATGCAGCATGTAAGGAATTCACAGCAGACATCTGCAGAGGCTGGTTAAGACATTCCAAAAGATTCTTTCCTCGCTGCATTGCAAGGGAAGATATCTGTTGTGTTGTGGATGAGAATATGTTGCCCAATGTCAGGAGGTGTAGAAAGACTGCACTGTGATTCCTCATACAGCGCTGCATGTACAGTCCAGCCTAAGGGGTGTTTCCTGTTTACCTTTCATTTTGTGCTGTAAAACAATCTTATCTTTTTCTTTTCTGTATCGCAATGCCATTGAACTGTAATTTGTTGACAGACCAACAGTAAAAGCGTAAATGTGAATCTTGACCAATCTCTTGCAATAAATATTCCACATACAGTAATGTGTAATTTTGTACTGTTGAAATTGATATTTGACTTGTGCATTTTCAATCACTGTCATCAAAACCATAGCCATAGTCAGGAAATATTGACAGAGTACACCGTTATATTGACAACATGGCTAAGCATTTTGATGATCTTGTTTGTGAACAATGACACAAGGACATGTCATTCTCATGATACATGATATTTTCATTGACAAAAGTATTTACTTTTGAGAGATGAAATAAGGATTGTGAGCAAGTTACAGGCTTTTGCATGTAATCCATTGCGTGGTACTGTTTGTATGAATTGTTTCGAGAAATGCACTTACTGGTTTGCAAATGTTAAGGATGATTCGATAAATTTTATGTATATATATATAAATACATAACCCAGGTGATCTTGCACGCAAAAAAATCATTATCAGTTGACAAGCATGTCTTACACTTAATGCAATGAAAGAACAACAAAGATGTTAAAAGTGTATATTTCCCCTTAGTCATGTTTTTTTTTTTCTCACCTAGGACATAAAGTAAGCCTGTATTGTTAGGATGTCCCCTCTAAAACAAGTAGTTATGATGCCCCTGCTAGGGAAGTTCGAACATCTCAGCCAGAATTAAGCTGACTTGATGCATAATAAGTTTTGCATGTCAGATTGCTTGAAAGAGCACGGGTGTGTTCCAAAACTTAGTGAGCGTCCTCCGGAGGCATCATTTTAAGGCATCATTGGCAAGCTCCAGACACGAAGTTGTTCGTTTGCAGCCTCATAAGATATCTTGTTTTTGCCAAATTCTAAGGTAGCATCGTACAGTATGTATCCTTCCCTCAGGTAGGCAAACCCAGAATGCACCATAATGAGCTCTGCAGAACAATAAATCTAAGATGGTGTACGAAGCGATAGAAATTTAGATTATAAATATACTTATAATCCATTCAATACTGAAATGTGTTTATAAATAAAAGTTTAATATGACACAAAACTGAATATTTCACCCAAAATGTGTGTGTACTGTGAATATTTAGGCTCATTAAGGGTTTTCGTCCTTTCTCTTGCATCACCTGCATTGAAATCAGTTGTGAGT
The DNA here is from genome assembly GCF_025860055.1 of Xyrauchen texanus. Taxonomy (NCBI): domain Eukaryota; kingdom Metazoa; phylum Chordata; class Actinopteri; order Cypriniformes; family Catostomidae; genus Xyrauchen; species Xyrauchen texanus. The sequence continues at coordinate 16,649,844 of NC_068324.1, forward strand.
CGAGTGTCCGATGCACTGCATGTGAGGAGCGCTATTTGAATGATGTGCAGAACTGTCACCTATGTAGAGTATTCCAAATTGCTCTTTTATGAGGCATAATTTCAGGAAGGATGCTGCCATAAAAGACAGCTGTCTATGTAGGCAGGAGATAGCAAGGCAGCTCACTAAGTTTTGGAGCAGACCCCATGTGTGTGTTTCCTTTTCTAGTAAAATGACCCGCTGGTCTGTCTCAGCATGTCCCAGCCATAGGAAATCTATCTTGAAGAGATTATTTAATCAGAGTGGTCAGGTCCCCTGTTAGGACCTCGCTGTCTGTGTGTATCTGTGTGGATGTTGTGAGTGTGTGTTGCTCCCAAGAGTAAGTCTTTCATTGATGTAACAGGCATGAATGACTCTGCTTCTGCTCATTTAGTGGGCTTTTCCTGCAGTCTGCAGCCGACGCCTCTGCCTTGAGGCGATGAGCCATGTTGGGGTTGCATTGAAAGCTACCAAATTGTGAATTAATTGATTCTGTGAAAAAAATAAAAACAAAACAAAACGGATAAATAAATGGGAATATGAGCATAGCACTCTAGAAAAACATCTCAGGTTACTTAACTGTAACCCTTGTTCCCTGAAAAAGCAGAACGAGATGCTGCGCTGATTTATCACTTTGGGAACGTCTTTTAGGAGTGACCAGCTATGAATATGTGTGCAAAATGTCAATGAAATTGACTGGAATTTATAGCTTCTGCTGGTGATATCATCAGGATGTGCAGGTACCAGGGGCCATAAATAAATGCGCCACAGTTGCATTGTCAGGTATTTTGTCTGAAGAGCAGTCCCGGGGGATTCACAGTGTGGCAATGAAGTGCAGCATCTCGTTCTGCTTTTTCAGGAAACAAGGGATAAATGCTACACTTTGATGCTGTGCTGATTTAGCGCTTTGGGAATGAGAGCATCCCTCACCCAATATGACATTGTTTGTTTTGGTGGTGCCAGAAAGTCCAGAACTGAAGCAATCTGGCAGTTAACTGGATCTGCATTATGTGCAGTGCACAATCTTTCAAAGACACCCCATATATTGGCATAACTTCTTCTAATAGAGGGAGCCCTAGCACTCAGAATGGTCTCGATAACTTCAGGTGAAACCCCAGTGTCCCTCAGTTGGTACCCTTCAGGGGCCAAACATGAAGGTTCCACAGCTCGGGCCGGGGATGAAATATCATCCCCTGCGCTTGAGACAGAAGGTCCCAGAATCGCCCAAGGCAAGCCGTCGAGGAGAGACATTATCTCCGAGAACCATACCCTGTTCGGCCAACGCGGCACTATCAGTAAGAGGCAGGACCCTTGCTGGCAAACTCTGGCCAGAACTCCTATGTATTTTGGGCCATTTATGCGACCCAGGGGGGCTGGGTGACTCAGAGAGAAGTAGAGGGGACATTGCGCTGTCTGTTGGGAGGCAAAGAGGTCTACTTCTGCTCTGTAAAATCTCAACCAGATTTGTCTCACTACCTCGGGGTGGACTTTCCACTCCCCCATCGGTATTTTCTGTCAGGACAGTAAATCCGCTCCCACATTCAGGCATCCAGGAATATAAACTGCTCTGATTGACAAGAGCTTGCCCTGTGTTGTCCACCCGCACCAGCACATGGCAGCCTCTCAGATACTGGAGGAAGTACTTCAGGGCCAGAAATACAGCCATCAACTCGAGGCAGTTGATGTGCTAATCAAGCTGATGACCCTCCCATTCCCCTTGAGCTGGACGACCTCTTAAGACTGCTCCGTAGCCCGACAGGGAGGTGTCTGTTGTTAGCAACTTGCGACAGCAAGACTCACCTAGAGTGGGACCCAAGGTGAGGAAACGGGGTCTGAACCACATAGAGAGGGTACGTAGCATGCGGCGCGTAACCCTTATCTGCCTTAGGGGACTGGCCCTTGGATGAAATCCCCTGGCTTTGAGCCACAACTGAAATGGTCTAATGTGCAGAAGGCCCAAAAGAATCACCGAGGATGCAGAAGACATGAGAACAGTGCAACCTGACTTTGCTCAGGGTATTCTGAATGGTCTCGATTCGAGCGGGAGACAATTGTGCCCGCATCGTGATCGAATTCCATACGATCCCCAGATACTGTACGTAGTTCTCTGTGTGGGAGAGAGAACGCTCTTCTTGTTGAGTCTCAAACCCAGAGAAACCAGATGAGATAAGACGATATTCCTGTGCTGTAATGCCAGATCTTGTGACTGTGCCAGTATCAGCCAGTCGTGTATATAATTCATAATGCATATGCCCTGAATTCGCAGAGGAGCCAGTGCGGCATCCATGCACTTCGTAAATGTGCAGGGTGATAAGGCTAGGCTGAATGGAAGAACCCGATATTGGAAAGCTTCACCCCTGAAAGCGAACCTCAAGAAATTCCTGTGTTGTGGCACAATTTCTATATAAAAATATGCGTCCATGAGATCGTTCTTGACTAACCAATTGTGATTGTTGGATTTGAGACACAACCGTCTTTGCGGTTAGCATCTTGAAATTGAGCGCCTTGACTGAGCGATTCAAGCCTTGAAGATCTAAAATCGGACACAATCCCGCATCCTTCTTGGGAACAAGGAAGTATCTGCTGTAGTAACCTGACTGTCTTTCTGGTAGGGGAACACGTTCTATGGCCCCTTTGACCAAGAGATTTTGCAGTTCTTTCAACAGTAGAAATTTAATTTAATTTAATTTAATTTAATTTAATTTAATTTGACCAATTGTCACACATTATACATACATTTCTGCATATACATGGTGAAATTATTTATTTTTCACATATCCCAGCTAAGCTGGGGTCAGAGTGCAGGGTCAGCCATGATACGGCTCCTGGAGCAGATAGGTTCAAGGGCCTTGCTCAAGGGCCCAACAGTGGTGTCTTGGTGGTGTTGGGGCTTGAACCCACGACCTTCTGATCAGTAACCCAGAGCCTTAACCGCTGAGCCACCACTGCCCCCCCAGTAGATATGCTTGTTCCGGTTTCACGGTAGTGGGGACCACGCGGAGTACGGCGAACAAATTTAATTCTGTAGCCTTTTTCTACTGTCATTAGGACCCACATGGAAACACCTGGCAGTAGATTCCTCACTGCCAGGTTCTCTGAGATGGGTATACATTTTGACACTTCCTGTTGAGGGGATGTCTAGTGTTCCGCGTCCTGGACTACAGCAGGAAGCAACGGAACACCCAACATTTCGCTGGAAACCGCTAACTCCCGAAACACCAGAGGTGGCGGGAATGGAGAGGATTGGCGTAAACACGGAAATACACAGAAAGGTTTTCTGCACACTGCCTAACAAATCTAACTCCTATCAGAGGAAAATAGAAAGTTTTGACAGACTTGAGAAGCTCAATACACACAGAATGGTCTGAATACAAAAGAAATCAAAACAAAACAGATAAATAAATGGGAATATGAGCATAGCACTCAAGGAAAACACTTAGCTGAAACAAAACAAAAAAAACTAAACTAAACTAAACAAAGCAAATCAGGCAGCAAAGTTTCAGGAAATGTCTCAATCCAGATTCAAACTCATATCCCCTACATGAGCAACATGGATTAACTTTTTCTATGGGTAGAAAAGTCACCTTGATATAATTCTGTCCATCAATTATTCCAGAGAGAAAGAAAGAAAGAAAGAAAGAAAGAAAGAAAGAAAGAAAGAAAGAAAGAAAGAAAGAAAGAAAGAAAGAAATCTTAAATGATATTTTTTACTTGTCTTCAAGTAAAACTATCTGAGGATCCTTAAAGCAAGACAAATTTCCATAACCTGAGAAGAAAATTGTTTAGGAAAAACAATACTTTCTTTTCTTTTTATTGAGTTAAAATCCTTGCATTTAGTTTATTTTTCTTACCCCACTGACAAATTCTTGTTTTAACCCCACAAAATGTAGTTTCATTTATGCTGAATAAAAGAAAGAACTCTTTGCTAATCAGGTGTGTCACACAATTTAGGAATGTGTTGTCAGCATTTGTGTTCTGTCTATTGTAGTTTCTCTGTTTTTATCTTATCCTCTCTCAATCTCCTTTTGAACACATACTGGCTAGAAAAATATAGGCTTGGTGAAAATATATGTGCTTGGTATATGGCTAAGCTAGCTCCCCTAGTATTTCCATAATAGAGAAATCTACCATGAAAAATTAGTCAAGAATGAAAGCCTAAGGAGCTCAGAGATTGCTTAAACCCAAATTCTGTGGCTAAAAATAGCCCAAAGTTCAAAATATGGGCATAAGAGTCTGCTTTGAAATTGTGCTTGCCTTTCTGGAAGTGCTTTGTTTGCATGGGTTAACATCAGATACCATTTAAAAAGGAATTTTTAAAGCAATTTTAAATGCAGTTTTAATTTGTTGTACACTTCTTGTTTATTCAAGCGCAGTCTCTCTTAAGCAATCAACAGGAAATATTTTCCTATCATTCCTGGCATTTGCACTTTTAACTATGGATGGTGTGACTGATGAAAAAGCTATTGTTCTCCTACACAAAACAAACACCATACACTTGGTAACAGAAAGTCAAAGTCGCCAATGGCACAGAACTGGCATCCTGCGAAAAAGAGCTGGAGAAAACTGACTACACTGCAAAATATAATTTTCTCACTCTATATGATATAGAAATATAGTTTTCTAAAAATCAACATTATCACATGGGAAGTCTTCATGGTGTTTCCATGAGTTCCAGTACCCTAGGATCGGCCACATTATGCAAACTCATTGTCAAGTGACAAATCCCATTAGACATTTTTTGCATCGTCTCAAGCACGTTTAACTTGTAGTGTGACTAGAAGTGTCAGCAGCTTGGGAGACCCAGGTTTGTGTAACCCGCACAAGAAGAGACAGTCACAATGTCGAATAAAACTGCTTTTATTTGCAGAGAAGGCAAAAGTACAAAAGGACAAATCCAGAGAAGAGTAGTCAAGGGGAGCGTAAGGTCGAAGCCGGGGAATCAGAGTATGGCAAAGGGGCAAATCCACAGAAGAGTAGTCAAGGGGAGCGTAAGGTCGAAGCCGGGGAATCAGAATAGAGTTAGACGTAACAAGCGAGTTGAAAAGACAGGGGAAGCTAGGGGAACACTAGAGCTGGCAAAGCGAAGGGGTAAACTAAACAATAACCAACAAGTGTGGAGAGAAAGGGCAGCGTATATATAGGGGAAAACGAACAGTGCAGGTGAAACTAATAATCTAGTGATGGGAGCGAGTGCGGGTGAAACTAATACTCTGGTGATTGGGAGCGGGCGTGAGAGCTAGAGGGGGCGGGGTGAACTTGCGGATCAGAGTTCGTTACAGTTTGCATGCTGCATTGAAACCAGGAAGTAATTATGTTAACATAATTAGTGACGAGTGCTGATGGTTAGGTTTAGGTTTGGGGATTGGGTTGGGGAGTACAGTTTATAAAATATGCATTCATCTTCACTATATTACAGCATGTACAGCTGAAAACAATCCGCCTCACAACTCTCTTTTGGTGTCTGGAATCTTTCACTGTCTCTTGGATTACAAGATCTATCACAACTGGAAATACGTAACATAGGACTATGCATTTAAAATGGTGAATAGCAAAGATATGTGTGTCAGGGATCTTCTGTTCACCATCTGCATGATTCCCAATATAATACAAGTTTATTCTACAGCAGATTGAGTTTGAGTTAGTAATTGAGTATAGTCAGAGTAGAGGAACCTATTAGAGGATTGTTGTAGTTTTACATAGCTTGGTTTAAATTACATTTAACAGATGCTTTTTTACTAAGCTATTTACAATATAGTGCCCAAATCATTATTACAAATGGCCAGGGCAGCTGAGAATGCACCAATATAAATATTATCATAAATTTCCTAAAAGGTTAGATGGATGTTGTTTATGTGGATATACTGCAGAAAAAAAGCACAATCACTTGTAGGTTCAACTAACTAAATTACATGTACATTACCAGTAAATGGCATGAATATTGTGCTTAGAAAGCATGTGAAGAGATACAATTTGTCAAATCTTTAGAACCTAGTAACATGGTGATGTCTATTTGCAGCTAGAATAATGAAGTTGTCACAGAATAACAGAAAAAAACCAAAGCATATCCACCATCAGGTTCCTCCCGACACTGCTGTTTTCAGATAAAGGTCAATGATGTGGCCACTGCTGCTCGCCTCTTGTTTTCCAGCTGCTCTCCAATCAGGAAGGCGCGAGGAAACAATTTGCCCAACACCTGGTCCGGGATCATGCTGGAACACGCTCGGCGTGCACTCGCTAGGGTTGCAGCCTTGATGGAGCTCTTGCAGCTTCCAGAAGTTTCTGTATTGTTGAAAGACATATGGCTGGGCATGGTTTTGCGTAACCTCTCTCAGCCCTCACCATCTGCCCGCAGGCCCAGGTGTGCCCGGTCTGGCAGTCTTCACCTCAGCATCCCCACATCACTAGACTGCTGTCATTCAGCGTTGCACAGCATCTGATCTCAGGTCTGTTCCAAACATTACATCAATGCGAGAATAGCAGGCAATTGGCTACAATTAATCAAACCAATTGAACAGTAATTTTTTTACTGTGCAGAAATTACAGACATAAACTGCAAAATAATCACAGTTCACAATAATTTGGCTAATTTGATAATGCTTCCAGCAACCAATAAATGTGTAGCACTGAAATTTTCCAACCCTCATAGATTGAATGTTACTAGAACTACATTTTTCCTAACTTACATGCTGAATTCTGTGTTTCATCACAGTTTTCCATTGAAATTAACACTAGAGGCGCTACAACAATTGCAAATGTATTCACATTCACACAACTCACAACTACAATGGCTGATTATGACTTTATAAACAATTTACTGTAAAGCATCATTTGAAACGCTTGAATTTCAGACTCACCTACATTTACACATTTATTCCAATATCTTTAGCTTCCGTGGTAGCTCATCTAATAGAGTGTTGGACTTTAAACTAAAGAAGTATGAGGTTCGAGACCAGTCAAGCACTCTGTAGTTGGAAATGACATTGGTGGAAATGCAACTTCATACCAGGCATTTTATGTGTAAAAACATACAATGTGCTTAAACTAAAATTACAGTTTGATTGGAAATGGCTCAATAAAATGATACAGTTTATGCCATAAGTTATATTTACCTTGATTTTTCTTCAGATATTACGTTTCATATTTCATATCAAGCATGCTCTTTAATGACACTGCAGTCTCCTTGTAAAGTGTTTTGTGGTGGAATTTGGTGTGGTTGAAATGAAACCACAAACTGTGGGACAGTTGCTGCTCTTGTTTGTGACTCATTCAACACTCTTCAAAATGCCTCACCAGTGTATCACCAGCGTTATTGTAAAAGGGAAACTTTCTTTCAAATATTCAGTGTTGTTACTGGACGCTCCTGTTGAAACAGGACAGGTTAATTCTAAAAACACACACAAACATATATGCATACACGTTTTATCCTCACCCTGCTCTCTTCTCTCGCTCATGTTTGTGAGGATGATTAATAGTCAGATCTGAGATGCAGAACAGAGGTTATCAAAGGATTTGAGGTGTTCTACAGCACCACATTAATTACAACACACGGTAGGGAATGTGGCAGTACCAGGGAGCACGACAAACACAATTGTGATTTGAACGTAAGCCATATTTACATTTTTTGTGGGAATACATTCAAATATTTACTTAATTCACAATCAGATGCCTAATGCCCATTCAAACTGCACGTGCACCCCCATAATTTAAAATCAAGCTGATTTTGAGGGCAACTTCACAAAAATAAAAATATGTATTTTTAATAATTAAGTTCATAATTCATTTGGTTCCTACAGTCATGGACACACAACTTAGAAAATAGTGATTTCCTATTTATAATTTATAATTATGCTCAAATATATCATTGGCTCTGTATTATCAATGGATAAATCTCAGAAATGCATTGCTCAAAAGGTGTGGGAAAACTGAACGAAGTTTTGTGGTGTAAAAGTAGGCCTCTTTAAAATGCTGTATGAAGAAATTCCCATGTCTAAATTTGGTCTGTCCAGTCGAGATGAAACTCTGATAACTTTTTCCCCATGGAACACAAAAGGAGATATCAAGCAAAATATCCTGCTCTTTTTGAAGTCAATTCAAGTCATTTTTATTTTAATTTGTATTGCGCTTTACACAACACACATAGTTTCAAAGCAGCTTTACAGAAAATCTTGCTTTAGGAGAAAATTAAACTGTAATATCTATAAAGTCTCATTGTGTAGTTTGATTAAATATTATTATAAATAGTGTTTATAAATAAATAATTAAATAATTAATCATAATTGTATTAGAACCCCAGTGAACAAGCCAAAGGCGACTGTGGCAAGGAACACAAAACCCCATAAGATGTTGGTTAATGGAGAAATATAACCTTAGGGGAAACCAGACTCACTGTGGGGGCCAGTTCCCCTCTGACTAACATCATGTCTATAATGCCAATAATAGTAATCTATGTGCAGTGCAGGTCATGGTTTAAAATGAGTAAACTAAGTAAGTGTAAAGGGTCAGTGTTTATACAAAGATTTTGTATAAACTGTAAAATTAATGATTAATGTTTTTGAAGTGCAGCCTGGATTAACTGCAGAGGTTCACATAGATGCATTGACTTTGTTGGTTGACTGATGTAGGCTTTTTTTTGGTAAATAATTGAAAGTCTATGTATTCCATTTCAAGAGTGTAATTCATCATTAGACTGAGGTGATGCAGGCAGAGATCAGTGAGGTGCATCGCAGTTCAACCAGAAGGTAATTTCGGTGAGGTCTATCCTAAGTCCAAGGTTCAGGTAGTGGCATATGAAGTATCCCATGTCTTATGGTTGGATTTGGCATCAGTTCATCTGCCATAATCCATCGCAATAGATTGAAGTGATGCCTGGCTAGCACCTGCAGTGTATAGTTGTCATCACTCAGAGACACATAGCAGTGGAGTTCAACACCAAGCTGGAACGGAGGGGGATCTGACTGACTATGGTAACCTTGGGATATAAATGGGAAGGGAAACAAATAGAGTAATATTAGCGTGGATGCCAGTGGTAGGTCAGCGGTTAAGTCTCTGGGTTACTGACTGAAATGTTGGGGTTCAAGCCCCAGCACTGTCAAGATTACCACTGTTGGGCCCTTGAGCAAGGCCCTTGACCCTATCTGCTCTATGGGTGCTGTTTCATGGCTGACCCTGAGCTCTGACCCCAGCTTAGTTGGGATATGTGAAAACAACTGCATTTCATTGGCTGTATACCTGCACAATGACAATAAAGTTGAATCTTAATTACATTTTTTGCAGAGTTATAGAGCATGATACATGTTTCTGGTTCTGGCAGACCTAACTAAAGAAGCCTAATTGTGAGTTGATGGATAAATTAGTTGTATGCCTGGAAAAATAGATGAGTCTATAGTCTAGACTTAAACTGAGCGTGTGAGTGTGTCTGCATCCAAAACAGTGTTAGGGAGACTAGTCCATAGTTTAGGAGCCAAACGGCTTACTGTTAGAGGTTTTTGGTCCAATAATTATTACCTCTGTTTTCGTGGAATTGAATGTAAACTTATTCCGCGATTCCTAATAATATCTCCCAGGGGAAGCATATATAAGAAAAAAGCAGAGGCCCTAAAATTGATCCCTGTGGCACTCCATACTTAACTTATATTTGATTTTACAATTCCTTGTTTACACAGACAAAGTGGTGGTAGTCTGCTAAATAGGACCTAATCCATGCTAATGGAAGTCCACAAATGCCAACATAATTCTCAAGAGAATGTTATGATCTATAATGTCGAGGGCAGCACTAAGATCTAAAAGCACTAAAAGAGAAATGCAGCCACGATCAAATGATAAATGCAAGTAATTAGTAATTCTGATAAGTGCAGCCTCAATACTGTGATGGGGCATATATCCTGACAGAAATTGTTCATATATACCATTTCTCTGTAGAAATGAACATAGTTGGGTGGACACTACCTTTTCTAGTATTTTTGACATAAACGGGAGATTTGAAATTGGTCTATAATTAGGCAATTTTCTAAGATCAAGCTCTGGCTTCTTAATGAGAAGTTTGATTACTTCCATTTTAAAGTTTCTTGGGACATGTCCTAAGGATAGCGAGGAGTTAATAATATTAAGAAGAGGTTCTGAGATTACAGGGAATATCTCTTTGTGGCTTTTGATGTTTTGATAAGATTTGTTAGCTCTCCATGACCTATGAGAGTGAAGGATTGAATATGCTCATGAGGAAAATGAGATACTAATCTCTGTGGTACTGTGACAGACGATTACATTATTTCAATTGTATCAGATAAGAAATTCATGAAGTCATTACTATTGTGCTGCGATGGACTATCTGGCTCAGTTGAGGCTTTATTCCTAACCAATTTAACCACAGTATTGAATAAACACCTAGGATTGTAGTGGTTATTTTCTATGAGTTTGCTAAGATATGCCTGGAAGCTTTTAGTGCCTGTTTTTAACTATAGATGCACCGTGATATACCTCAAATTTTTTATTCTGGGGGGTGGGGTGGGGGTTGGGGGCAATATCAAGAGTGCTAAAGAAGACTGTATTTATATTTTATGATATTACTTAAAGTTATTCTTGACTTTTTGTCTTACACAGTATATGAGACAAATCTGGAAGATTATTAGTGAAGCTATCTTTATTGCTCAAAAGAATAGTTCTACCTAAACGTTAGTGTGGTGTAGATTGAGTAACATTAGCTGTTTGCAGCATACAAGAGACAAGGCAATGATCTGAGATGTCATTGCTCTGCGGTAGAATTTCTATAGTATCAATATCTACTCCATATAGCAGAATTAAATCTAGCGTATGATTATGGCGATGAGTTGGTCCTGTCACATTTTGTCTGACTCCAAGAGATTTGAGAATATCGATAAATGCTAATCCCAATGTGTCATTTTCATTATCTATGTAAATGTTGAAGTCACCAACAATTAAAGCTCTATCCACAGTAAGTACTAGATCTGATACAAAATGAGCAAATTCACCAAGGAAATCAGAATATGGCCCAGGTGATCTATATACTGTAGCAAGATAAGAGACGATAGAGATTTTTTAATTGTATCTGACAGTGTCCCATTAAGCATGATTAGTTCAAAAGACTTAAACTGATATCCTGTCATCTGAGTAACACCAAAATCATCACTGTAAATTGCAGCAACACCTCCTCCTCGACCCTTCAGACAAGGCTCATGTTTATAACAATACTTGGGGCAGTAGATTCATTTAAATGAATATATTCATCCAGTTTAATCCAGGTTTCGTTCAAACAGAGCACATCCAAACTATGATCTGTAATCATTTCATTTACAATTAGTGCTTTGGTTTAATACAAAATAAAAAGAATACAATAGAAAGTGCATTATAATTTTGCTTGGCTTCTTATAACTGTGTGCCAAAACCCGGGTCCTCTCGCACACTACATTTAACCTTTCTCACCAAACATTTGTGTTTTTTTACTATTTTATCACCTCCATTAATATGCATATAGTTGCCTACTACAAAAAAGTCTTGGCATATTTTGTTGTTTTAACTCGCCTCTCATTAAAAATATTTAATAAACAAAATGCATGATGCCCCTGTTCACAATGGCACCCATGTCAACTCAATAAGGAAGAGATTGTAAACACAGTCTTTGCCTTTTAAGAGAAAACTAGAGAGAAAGATGGAAAAACCAGCCAGCTCCTTAAGTAAAAGACCCAACACCCTTCAAGAGCAACAGACAACCTTAACTTCTCAAGTTAACTTTAACGAAAAAGAAAATAATTGAATCTCTGTATATACATGGAGATGGTAAATGTTAGCCAGCCTGCTTCATCCTACTCCATATCACTTGGCCAGTTATGAAAAATAGTTTGCTATTTTGGAACCCCCTGGCAGCCATAGTGGATCACCACAGACCCCGAGCTCATTTATCTTTTGTCAGAGATGAAGCCAAACTAACGCCATCTCCCGAAGCGGCTAAAGAATGAGGAGGGGAGAAGTGAGGTAAAAATAAACCACCGGCACTCAGGTAACGACACAGAGAAGTCACTTTACAAGTAATGTGTAGCTTTTTAAAAGTGGAACTCTATCGTTCCATTAGGACATTAAACACTTTTTGTTCCCAGGCAACCTGATTAGAACTGACTTTCCCGGGCAGAAAGTTTGGGAAGAAACAAGGTGATGAGGGAGCAAAATAAACAGGTTGTTTTGCTGACTGATAAATGATTCGCTCAATGTTTTGAAACAAATTCCTGGTTGACAGAATCAGTAAAAATTGTGGCATGGTAAAATTGCAGAACAATTCTATGAACCAATTATGCCCATTTTTGAACTTAAAAGTGTTAATTTTTGTATCATTATAATGTTGTATATTTGTTATAACATAGTATTTACAATTTTTTCACAGTTTATTTATTTTATCAAATGAAGGACATTTCTGTGATCAAACAGTGGTTTATATGGAAATGCTTTATTTTACAGTGTTGGTTCAAAACTTATAGTATGTTACTATTTGTTATATAATATAGTTTTAACAACAACACTCTATATTTACATGTGGCTCAATCTAATTCTTACATTTACATGTAATCCTTTTATGTCACTTCAAGTAATATGTTGTTCATTAGTATTACCCACTACTTACATGATAATATGGGAGCAGAATAAGAGGAGTGTTTTGCTGACTGATGAATGAATTTATGTATAAAAGCATCAGCTCAAATTGAGGTATGGTAAAAATCGCACAGCAACTATGTGAAACAATTATATCCCTTTGTTGTACCTTACTCTATTTTAACCTTAGAATGTAAAAAAGGTTTATTAGACTATAATTACAGTGTTGTATTTTTGTAATAACATTGTATTTATTATTTGTTTCACAGATGTTTTTGTTTTATCATATAATGGACATTTTTGCCATCAGAGAGTAGTTTATGTGGAAACTTTATTTTACAGTATCTGTGTCAAACATATTTTAGACTATAGTAATAACATTAACACTATATATTTACATAAGGCTTCACACACTTATTATCACAAGTACATGTTATCACTTCAAGATACTTCAAGTAATAAAGTACTTTATGAACCAATTATGCTCATTTTTGTCACTTTCTCACTATTTTAGAATGTAAAAAGGTTATTATCATATAATTACAATGTTATAGATGTGTAATGACATTTTTTTTACTATTGAGTAGCACAGATTTTTAATGTATCATATTAAGGACATTTTTTCTATCAACGAGTTGTTTATTTGGAAACTTAATGTTACATTTTCTGTTTGAAACATATTATATGTTATTATATATTTTAGACTATAGTAATAACACTAACACTTATTATTAAAAATATATGTAATCACTTAAAGTCAAGTCACCACAAGTAATAAAGCACATATTTTGTATTATTACCCAATACACAGTTACATAAACACTGAAATATAAAGAGTGCCTGTTTAATAATGCTGCTAATAAAAAGGCTTGATTGGGTTATTTTTTACTTAATTATTTTTTTTTTTTTGGGGGTTGTATTACCACTAATCATGCTGAATGAACTGGGATGACTTTATAATAATGTGACAATTGCATTTTTACCTCTCATCTTATAAATCTCTAAACAAATTCAGAATTTTTTATTGTTTGGAAGTTAAAGTCTAGATGTTACACTGACAGTAAATCTCTGAATATACTGGAATGCCTCAATCTTTGCCATTCTCTTTCTCTCTCTTTCTCTTTCACTCTTTTTCTTCGCCTGAGGCCATGTGATTGCCCATCACTTCAAGGTCTGTGGCTTCATGCACGACTGAGTGCACCTACCATGCGATAAGCCAGCAGCCTCTGAATAACAGGGCAATGATCGGGCCGCTCTTGTCTCTGTTAAATAATCGGTCCATGATTCGGTGCCACACACCGGCCAGGTATCACTGTTTATGATTTTCACTCAGGCATAGGACAGGACTGGACAACAATCCTCACCCATGTGCTGCTCAGTGTTGCAACCGACTGCCTCGACACGACAAAGTATTCTTAGTCCCGACAACTATCACAAACACACACCAACACACACTTACACGCAGCCCAGGGGAGCTCTGTCACACTTTCAGTGGCATCAGTCCAGAGAGATAAACATTCTCGACTCTATGCTGTATGTCTGTGACTCTGTCACTGGTATTATAAATAAATAAATATATGGTGAGACCGTTGTGATTGCCTCTTCATGCCTGATGTGGCACAGTGATGACACCTGATGACACACCGGAGATGAGCACCTGATGATATACAGTATCTAGAGTCAAACAGCAGCAAATAACAAACTGAGACTGGAGGTAGTAGGAATCGGTCATTTAGACATATAGGCACATGAAGTAAACACACAATGCGGAAATATGTCTTTGGGTTTCCCTTTCTTATTTTTTTGGCCTTGTGAGTATTAAATAAAATTATTCACATAGCATACTCATTACACACAATATTTCAGCAATAACTACACCAAAATGAAGACAACATTCATATTTGTTTGCCTGTTTACTTATTTTTGCTGTCATTTAGCCTGTGATTTTCGATTTTTATATATTCATGCAAATTTACGAGGCTGTGGCTAATATTTCTCAGGGTATATATTCATTTTTAATTACAGCTCTTGGGTAACAAGAGAACCACACTGGCGTACATTAAGGCAAGTGTTAACTATATTATGAAAGCAGATTTTTCTTTTTGAATCTGTTTTTAAGACAAAGGTATTTTTCATGAGTGAACATGAATGTTGTCACATGTGTATTAAATGTCATAAATTAAATATAAGTTATATTTATTTCATTTAAGTTTATCTATTACAATATATGTTGACCAAGATGCCGTTTAGATTTCCATTTTCAATGTTTAATGAATCTTTTGTGCCTCGTAATTGTTTTACTTCTTAAATATTTCTGAAAAGCCATTAACAGAATGTTTAATGTATGCATGTGTATCCAAAAAGAGTCAATGATTTTTTTTTAGGTGGTGGTG
Source organism: Xyrauchen texanus (assembly GCF_025860055.1). Lineage (NCBI taxonomy): Eukaryota > Metazoa > Chordata > Actinopteri > Cypriniformes > Catostomidae > Xyrauchen > Xyrauchen texanus. The sequence continues at coordinate 16,664,849 of NC_068324.1, forward strand.
ATGATAGGGACATGTTAACAAAATTCAAATTCCAGATAAAACCTTGTGACAACTTGCCCCCAACAATTGTGACAACATTTCCCAACCTGAAATTTATGGAAATGTTTTATCAATTAAAATATGCCTTCCTTATTCAAATACATCTTAGGTTAATGTATCAAAATGTAGTTTTATGTTGTTCACCCAAAAGCTGTAACAAAATGCTGATGATATTCACTTTTTGGAGGATAGAGTTTACAAAAATGTCCTTGTTTTAATAAAAAGTTTTAAACCAACATACCAAAACCTCTTCTATAAAAAACACACATTTTTCAATTTAACTTTTGACTCAAAACCTAACTGAGATATCGCTCATGTGACAACTTCCTTATGTGACAACTAGCCCAGGTTACCCATGAGTACTGTACATATATGTATATATGTAGCCGGTGAGTTAAAAACAATCAACACGGGATACAAAAATATATTTTGGGGGATTTATTCCGACGGCTGTTTGAAACAAAGAAGAAAAACAAGAGGTCGATGGTGCCCATTCTCTTGACTTTGATCCTAACATGCTTTTTAATAAAATTCAAGTGCATCTTCAGCAATTTGCTCATTGGACTGTGGTATAAAATGGTCTCTCTCCCATTACACTGGAGTCATTTGCTGCTGGGCACGTTCCTTAAAAGAATTTGAATTCCAGTTTGACTCCAATGCTTAGCTGACTTATCTTTGAAAGCAGTCCATCCACAGTCTTGCACATTGGAAGTTTGTGCAAGCGTTTTTTTGTAGTGTCTTTGTAGTGTAACAAAGTTTTAAAGGAGAGGGTGGAAAAGCAATGCCGCTCCCTTTGGGAGTGGTAGATGTTGGCCTCGTTCGGCTTTGGCCTGCTTTCTTTGATTTATCCTATTCTGGTAACTGTTTTTTTTTTTTTTTTCAACACCAACCTGGTAAATTTGTGAAATGCCCATTGTTCTCCTGACAACAGGAGTTGCGGGGGTTGAATCCTTTGACATGAACCCAGAGGAGCACTCATGATAAGTTATTGAGCTCATGTAACCAAGGCCACTATTGCATCTGGCTTTGTTTTTTCTGTTTTATTACCATACCCTATAGTATTGTCATAGAGTCATATTTCTCATGCATTTGAACCTCAAACGTGACATGGTAAATGATGTATATGGAAGACCGGGGCTAATTTGTCACTTTTTTAACACCAGGAAATATTTCTCATTGTAGATTGATTTTTGAAAGTCAGTTGGATTTACATCAAGATGTAGATTGGAATGCAGGTGCGAAATTTATATAAATATAGTCTACTCCTCTCTCGACGTTGCTGGCATGCCAATGATTACCCCTCCACGTGCCAAAGGTTGCCGACCCCTGTAGTACACAATAGCCAGCATCTACATGACATTGGGTGATAGCCTAATCAGAAGCCACTTTTCAGATAGTTCTGCGCACCTGAATTCACGACTGTTATGACTTTTTTCACGTTGTGACATTTATCACTTTTATTGTGACTTTTTAATGCCAAAAAGCAGCAACATTTTGATGGTGTTCTTTTACCATTGCAGAAAGGTGCCTGGCTACACCAGAGTCAGCTCCAGGCCATGTCACAGCCACACCGGAGTCAACACCATGCCATGTCACAGCCACACCAGAGTCAGCTCCATGCCATTTCACAGCCACACCAGAGTCAACTCCATGCCATGTCACAGCCACACCATAGTCAGCTCCATGCCATGTCACAGCCACACCAGAGTCAGCTCCATGCCATGTCACAGCCACACCAGAGTCAGCTCCATGCCATTTCACAGCCACACCAGAGTCAACTCCATGCCATGTCACAGCCACACCAGAGTCAGCTCCATGCCATGTCACAGCCACACCAGAGTCAACTCCATGCCATGTCACAGCCACACCAGAGTCAGCTCCATGCCATGTCACAGCCACACCAGAGTAAGCTCCATACCATGTCACAGCCACACCAGAGTCAGCTCCATGCCATGTCACAGCCACACCAGAGTCAGCTCCATGCCATGTCACAGCCACACCAGAGTCAGCTCCATGCCATGTCACAGCCACACCAGAGTAAGCTCCATACCATGTCACGGCCACACCAGAGTCAGCTCCATGCCATGTCACAGCCACACCAGAGTCAGCTCCATGCCATGTCACAGCCACACCAGAGTCAGCTCCATGCCATGTCACAGCCACACCAGAGTCAGCTCCATGCCATGTCACAGCCACACCAGAGTCAGCTCCATGCCATGTCACAGCCACACCAGAGTCAGCTCCAGGCCATGTCACAGCCACAACAGAGTCAGCTCCATGCCATGTCACAGCCACGCCTCAGCCTGCATTATGCCATGTCATAGCCACTCTCCACACTGATCCATGCCATGTTTCAGTCGAACCCCAGACTGCTCCAAGTCACAAGCAAACCTCTGCTCACCGGTCCAGGCCCGCCTCTGCTCACCGCTCCAGGCCCGCCTCTGCACCACGGTCCAGGCCCACCTCCATCCCTACAACTCCACCCTGGCTTCACCCCTCGAGCCTCTCATGACTCCCCTGACGGACTCTGCCTTGATCCCATGCCCCACCCCCAATCTCGCCACGCCCTACCCCTCAAGACACCCCTCCCAGCTCCCAACAGAACACTGGACTTATATCATGTTTATTCTGTTTTTGTTAATGTGCTGGGGCGTCGGGAGCCACCCCTTAGAGGAGGGGATATGTCATGTTTATTCTGTTTTATCCTGGTTTTTTTTTGTGTGTGTCTTTTATTTTTAAAAGTTAGTCCTGTTCAAGTCTTCAGGTCCTTCATTTTGAAATTTGTTTCACTTCCTTGTCTAGTCATGTGATTATTCTATTCCCGCCATGTTTTATGTGTTTTTTTCTCATTGGTTCCTTTGTTTGTTAGTCTTGTCTTGTTATTGGTTCATGCTTCACTGTCTTGTTATATTGTTTTCAGTCTTGTATTTTCATTGGTGGTCTCGTTAACTTGTAACCCATGTCAATGTATTTTAGCCCTCATGTTTGCCATTGTCCTTTGTGGAGTATTGTTAATGTAACTTTGTTGTTGTTTTGCTTCAGTCAAGTCAAGCCAAGTCAAGATTTAGTCAAGTCATGTTTTGTTTATGTCAAGTCTAGTTTAGTCATGTTCATGTCTATGTTTCAAGTTTCTAGTTAGGGTTTTTGGATCTCACTTATGTTTAATAAACTGCACTTGTGTTCGTCTCTCCATCGTCATCATCTTCATCCTTGTCAGCAACGTTACACCATTGCCTACTTTTTAATTACTTATTTATTTGTGGTGGTTCTTGTAAATTGATAACACAATTGCAACCATTTACTTAATTAATGAAAATGTTTGCAACTTTTAATATAATGGAAATAAAGCATTTTCAAGATATTTGTAACTTGTGCATTATAATTTATTTACACAGCAATAATAATAATAATAATAATGTCAACAATAATAATAGTAGCAATAATACTAGGGTGGTTAAAGCAATATTAATAAAGGAGTTTAGCCTGAAAAAATATTAGTATTGGAAAACAATAGTTAAACTACTAATTTATAACACATTGATTAATGTTTTAAGTTGCAATACAATACATACCTTTGTTTATTGCAGTCGCTTTCATTGTAAATTTAAGTTTAGTGCACAAACTTAGCAAATGCAAAAGGGAAAAATATTAAAATATATTAATTCATTTTTCTTTTACTTTTCCAACTTCATATTGAAATCCTGTAAAACAGCTAAGCGGAGAACTGGGTAATGTTTGGAACATTGTGCCTGGAGCATGTTACAAGTTCTATCAAATGTAGATATAAAAGAACATCCATAATGTGAAAAATCCTTCCTAGTTAAGAAGGATATTGTTCAAGAGTAAGGTTATGCACATGAAACACAAAAAATTATAATCTATATTTATGACATTGCAACGTAGATTTGAAAAAAAAAAAAAAGGAGAGACAAAAGGTATTGTAGAAAAAGGTATTGTAGTCAAAATCAGAAGGAATGATACAATCTTTCCCCAAGGTATTTTGATGTCTTTGCACAGAGGGTCTATCATTATAACGTCCCAAGTTTCTCATGCAATCAAATTGTGATCGTAATTATAGTTGGATGTAACTGTCGTAACGTTGCTCACGCTAGTCCCATTCTAAACTCATGCCATTAATTGAACCACTGTTATTGTGTCAGAAAGATGGATAGATGGATGGATGGATGAGAGTCTGTGTGCTCCAATGTCCAGGAATGCTGTTAATAATTAAGGGTGTTGTTAGTGAGCATGCATGAGTGTGTTTTATGTCTATGCTTGAATCCATGCATAAACACACACACTGATACTGCCCAGCCAATTGTTAGTCTCATCCAGCTGGGTTACAGGCCTGACCTATTTATGCTGCATGGGAAAGTCTAAAGCAACATTCTCAGTCAAATACCGGGCTGAACATAAAAATGATGGGAAATCAAATGGCTGGCAATGAAAATTTGAAAAGGTCTGTATTGATTTTTTCTCTGATAAAGTCAATACATGCACTTTATTTAAGTTGACATGTCCTCCTCAGGGAGTATTTCACATCTAGACTCACTCTAAATGTGTAGAGTATGAGTCCAAAGGAGCAGAATAAACATTAAGGTATATACACAGACACAGAACAAATGAGTTTTGCTCAGAGGTTGCTCTTTTTATAGTACAGGAGACTTAATGAAGGTCTTATGTTTCATTTAGAGGTGGTTTAAGTGTTTAAAGGGCACACTTTACCTCAAAATGAAAAATCTCTCATTATCTTACAACTACAAACCAACATGATTTTCTTTGTTCTGCAGAGCACAAAAGGAGATGATTATAAGCAGAATGTCCAGGTGGCTCTTTTAAATACAATGGAAGTAAATAATGACCATGGCTCTTAAGCAAGATTTTCAGAGTCTAATGACTTCAAACCTGAGACTCGTAGTGACGGATTAATTGACAGCTGCTGTCAGACTCTATGTTATTATTATTCCTCACACGGTCACAAGACGACATGTACATGAATCTGGCGTGGTGAGCTGGAACCTGCTTACGTCAGCTGTCACCGCTTACATCACGAAGTACCGCAAACAGCCAATAGGAAAATTCAACTGCAGTAGCCACTGTTCAACCTGAAGAGGGCAGCACTCAGAGGTTTTTACACCATATATTGTAGAATTAAAACACTTTATACACAAATGTCAAAAAAATTACTTGAATCAATGACCAGTACTAATAAAGCCCCATGCTAACAGATCATTAACTAAAAAAAGTTGGTTTAGGGTTTAGTTACCCTTTAACATCTCATTTGGTGTTTTTTGGACAATTCGGGGGGGGGGAAGAAAGAAAGAAAAATGTAAAATAAAACACTGGTTTCTTTTCTACTTAAGACTTGAACACTGGAATTACTGTTAATTTTGCTGCTACATTATTCCTATATCAGTCAACCTCTAATTAGTGGTGTCTTTTCCACACCACAAAAAAAAAAAAAAGAAGTACAAAAATAAAAACATTTCAAGGTGAAGAATACAAATATATCTGATTTTTGAGTCAAGAATATCAAGATTTTTTTTCTGGGTTACACCAAATGACCTGAACAAAATGTGCCTTTTTAAAAAAATTTGAAAAAAATTATATTTAATGACATAAAAATATAGATTTTTTAAAGTAAACAAAGAGTCTAAAGAGGTCCTCTCTGTTTTATGCTTCTTCAACAAAATGGCTACCTACTATTTTGGGTTGGTTGACAAATGTTTTTCAATTATTTAATACATTTTAAAATAAATATATAGAGATATAATTATAAACGATTATTATGAACTAATTAAGTCAACCTTTATTTTTATTTATTTGTTTTTATTGTCTCTGGATGGTTGCACTACACAACATTTTTTTAACCTTAACTTAATGTTTTTGACAAATTGTCACGTTTATGTGTTTTGCTCTTTTAAAGTTTAGTTCCTGTTCCTGTTCAGGTCATGTGGTTTCATGTCATGTGATTTCCTGTTTCCTCATGTATTCCTGGTCATGTGATATCCTGTTCCCCTCCATGTTCAAGTGTCTTGTTTTCATTGGTTCATTGTCTTATAATAAGTTCTGTCTTGTGATTGGTTGTCTTGATTACTTGTTACCCCCATTTGTGTATTTAAGCCCTCATGTTTGCCATTGTCCCTTGTCAGGTATTGTTAATGTAACATTGTTAGTGTACGGTGTGTTATTGTTCCACATACTCTACTCTACTCTACTCTACTCTACTCTACTCTACTCTACTCTACTCTACTCTACTCTACTCTACTCTACTCTATGTTTTGTTTTTTAGTCAAGTTAAGTTAAGTGCATGTTTATATTTAGTTCACATTTGGATTTATGATTTTGGATTTCACGTATGTAAATAAACTGCACTTGGGTTCTTCACATCATCATCGTCTTGTCTTCGTCCTCTTCAACCTACCCCAACGTTACAAAGATGTGTATTCAAGTAATTGTTTTTGGAGAATTGCATTTGTAATGTATATTTGAATAATCTAATAGAACATCATTGACCCAGGAATGAGCAATACTTTTTTTTCTTTTCAAGCTGGTCCCTAGTACTAAAATTAAAATTAAAATTGTAAACAAATGTGTAGGCCTAAACTGCAAATAATTTGTCATCTATTAACAAATACAGACCACTATCAATATTTTAACAACTTTGAAATTACTGCAAAGAGACTCGTAACAGACATCAGGAAATTGTAAAATTATCTTTGTCATTATTTAGTGAAAATTCCCTCCAGATATGATTTTTTCAGTGTATTTCTGCCAAGCACTGCTCCTTGATAAAACGAGCTGTCAGTGACTGAATGCATGTGTCCTTCAGTGTTCCTGTGTGTTGAGTGACAATTTGCATATTATGTTTTTATTTCACTTAGAAGCTTATAATACATTTACATTTCATGGTTGATACATAATAAAATTGCTAGTTACAACATCATAATTGGAAGTAACGATACTTTAGGTTAAATCTGTCCATCCCTGCCACACAATAGAGAGCCACTGATTCAGGAGAAACAACTGTGATATAACAGAGATCTTCCTGTCAGAGATTATTGTGAGGCACTGGCAATGCCTCTATGTGCACCTGTTTAGTGCATGCGAAGAATTATACCCTTTAACTTTGAAACATTCTGCCTTTGCTCTGTGGGCCTATCCATCCAGGCAGTTCCTGCTGCCGAGAACCCCGTTGTCCTAATGGCCATAAAGTCTAATAAATGTTTCTCACCAAAGCGAGCGCAAGTGAGAAGAAAAGGGCAACAGTTCTTCACTGCACTCCACTCGGCCGGGCGAATGCTTATGCCAGCATAAGAAATAAAGAGATTGAGTCCCCGTCTCAAACAGCACAGTTTGAGTGACTCAGGAAATAACAAGGAGCCACAGCCTCGGCCCCAATCGAGTCTGGAAGCAACTGAATGCTCATTAAGAGCAGACTGATGGGGATGCAGTGCTAATGCAGTGTGTCAAAAGGATTTGCTCTCTCATTCTCACTCTAGTCCTCTATCACTAATTTCTCATCCTGCCTCTCTCTCTCTGCTTGCTATTTCACCCTCTAAATAATTCCTCTCAAACCCGTCTAATCAAGAAAATGAGAGGGTGCACTTTGCTCATTTTTAGAGACTCTTCAATAAAAATATTTAAGCAGTCTACTCAAACACCTTGTGGAGAGTTTGAGCCTGTAGAGGCTAGCAAAATGAAGCCTTGAGCCAGGGACCAGTTGCTGAGAATGAATGATTAGGGGCCACTGCTCCTCGCCAAGTACCACGCGGCCAATGTGGCTTTGGTTTGCAGGGTCTTTATCGATAATTTATTGGATCATCTGCTTGCTCTTTTGCATGAAGCCAAGATAAAGTGGAGTGAGGCTTGTCAACAGAAGCCAGCGTTCGAGATAGCATCACTAGAGCGGATGGTTCGACAGACGCCGGAGGATGCCGGAGATATTTGCATCAACAGAGGGGATTTAGCCTTGTGACTGCATTGTAATGCTCTTGTATCAAGTGAGCAGAGTACAGTTAAATAGTTTGAAGTTTTCTTCTCCATAGAGGAACTTGAAATTGGCTAATTGGTTTTGTAATGCGTTAAAGCAATAGTTCATAAAATAATGGACATTTTATAATTATTTATGTCATTATAAACCCAATTTGTTTTAAGGAATACCTTGTCTTTTCAATACAATGGCTGTTGATAGAGCCTCGTTTCACAGTTTTTAATAGAGTCCAAAAGTATCATAAAGGTAGTCCATGCAATTTGAACATCATATTCCAAGTCTTCTGATGTCATACAATTTCTGAAAAATGTTTGTCTGTTGCACATTCATGAGCGCTGTGAAAGAAGCTTGTTCACAGTGGTAAATGTAGCAATACTTCCAAAATGGTGCTTTACCTGAATTTCAATAATAAATGTATATAGTTTTTTAATGTCTTATGTTACAGTAACATGACAAAATCTCCCATAAACAATATATATATATATATATATATAGATGCACTTTAAAAAAATCACCAAATATGACATCATATCATAATATTTGGACGACATGAGCAATAAAAATTATTTTCTTTGGAACTTAAGGCCAATAATGTAATTTGGAGAAATTTATCAATATTATCAGACATCACAATTACTCAGGGATGGATTACCGACTGGGCCAGTGGGGCCAGTGCCCAGGGGCGCTTGACTGCCCGGGTGGGCTGGGCTTTAAGGTTGCGTGACCCTGTTTGGCGATCCCCCCGCTCGAAAACCCATCAACAATCCCCTCCAATGATCTGATGACTAAGAAAGTTACTTGCTGCAACTAAAATTTATCATTGTTTCATGATCCATTTGGGTCATGTTTAAAGATTTTAAGAGGCTTAGTCTACTGCTATTGAATTAAAAAGACATGAGAGTGAGCAAATTTACTTTTTCTTTTCTTTTGTAATCTATTCAACATGACTGAGGCTTTGGAGTTTTGAGCCATCTTTCCTTTTAACTGCACATTACAGTAGTTACATTTTAAAAACCATTCAATCATTTGCTCCGAAGTCAAACACTGACTTCTGTAATGACAGACCCTCTTCATTATCTCACCAATGAGTGTCTAGTGTCTTGAACTAAATGTATGGCCATATACGCGAACATGCTTTTACCTCAATAATTCATAATCATGTAAGGATGTTGAATAATTGAACTGAACTTGAATGCTTTCTGCACAGTGGAGCTTTTGCATTGGGCTTGATGAATCAGAAACTAGAAGAAGGAAAGAAAGAGAGAAGGGGTTGGGAACATAGTGCTAAGCTGTGTTTTCACCACAACACTCATTGATCAATAATTTAGCAAGACCCTTCGACTGGAAACGGTGCTCCCCAAAAATACTTCAAACCAGTGACACAAACCAGTGCTGCCGTATCTTTAATCCACCATTACCTCATTTTGCACAAGGACAAATGTGAATTCCACAAAAATTGAACTTTAAGGAATGCATTTTTCACATCCAACAATTTTCACCATTGTTGGAAATACTGAGGCAAATTTACATTAAGGGTCTTTCACCTAGCAAACGCGGATTGCTGAAAAAATAGCATTGCCAATAAGGACCAATGTGGGTACTGCAGGGCAGCCATGCTTGTGTCCTCTCCATGCTAAAGGGCTGATTGGAAAAGATCACGCTCAGGGCAGTGCTTCATCACATGAGGAACAGGGAGAAACCGGCCCAACAACTCTGATCTCTGGTTGTTAAGGCACAGCAAGTGGCTAATTAACACAAAAGAAACCAGCAGACGCCTGCAGAGCGCCTGGCTGAAATGAGGGAAGCTTGAATGTACCTGGATGTACCTTGTAGAGACAAGAAGAGAGTGAAGTTTAAACAGTATGCAGAGAGGGTTAGAAGCTATACTGGATACTACAGTTCCAGAAGCATTATACGAACATTGATTGTGGGTTATCTGATCTTGGTTTGCAGACAAACCAACATGGGAATCACAGAGGGTGTTACCAATTTATTTTTCAAGCAGACATGATCTTGAAGCTTGCATCATACTTGGGCTCACCTTAATTTTCTTTTTGCCAGATCTAGTCACTATGAAATGCATTTCAACTTATTTCCTTGCCAAAAGACCTGCATTGCTGTCCATCAGCATATTTTGTGATTTGCATGATGGTCCCCAGCATGGGTTACTGGTGTGCTGGTGTCCAAATCAGACTGTGTAACTTTCTTTACCAGCAAAAACTTGACCAAAGCTAGTTTCTCCAAAATTACTATGCTGGTCAACCAGCATCACCAGCAGGGTTGGTAATCGAGAACTAGTTCTTACTCAGAATAAATTAATTTTATAATTAGATTCCCAGACAAATTACTCTTATGGTTATTAGCTGGTTATTTAAAATCTACAGAGAAAAACATAGAGCATGACCAATGTAATGCAGTTCCTAGAGGAAAAAAGTATTTTCCACCAGTTCAACCATTGAGCGCTATCAGTGTAGCCCATTACTCAAAATCACTTATTCAGTATTATATAGATACAGTATATCTGTAGCCTGTATAGTAAAACAAATGTAGTCCAATTCCAATACACAGATTTCTGAACGTTTTTGAAGGCGATACTGTAGTTGTACCCAGCTGCAGTAAGTTAAATCAGCATCACAGTTTTCAATAGGGTAACCAGCAAGACCAGCACCAAACCAACACCAGTATAAAGCCAGCTTGGAAATTCATGGTACTCTAAACTAGTATTTTCAACAGGGCTTTCCCAGAAAGTTCAAGAAAACAATCCAGATTAAAGTTTATGGAAAGAAAGCATCATACTCAACTGATACAGAAAGACAGAGAGAGCACTCCTGTCTACTGGAGAGAGCACAGTATGAGGACATGGATTGTTAAGACATGGATTGTTAGTTATTCTCACCTGGCCCATGGGATTACTCAAACATTGTTCAAAGCTCAAACCAAGACAAGCAAAAACAAAAAAAAATGCCCAAGTTTATGAGCAACCCTAACAGCTGAGAATCTGAATACGACGATATCTCCCCCATTTAGAGGTCAAGCTGGGCTTTGTCTGATATGATTTATGATACAGATACTCACCTATGACAATTGAGGAAAATACATGTCATCCTGTGTTGCTTGCTTAGAAAAACACTGTCTGATCGCCACTGATAGATGAATCCGGTGGTAGCTGGAGCACGTGGTGATGGAGACAGGCAGAACATGTCCTAGACAGTGGTGGTTAATCTTCTTCTGCATTCAGAGGTCCTATGTGTCCCCTCAAGTTCATGTTTTTTCTGTTTTGATTAAAGTCTGCTGTATGAGCCCCCCCTGACTTAACTGACTTACCGCCATTGTTCAGGGGTTGGTAAATACCTCAGTCCATTGGAAAGAAAAATCACAAAGAGGATCTCTTTAATATGTCAATTGTTTCTCCTAGACAGCACTGATAAGAAACTCTACAGGATTGGACTTTTTGCTTTTCATTGAGTCCCACTGGTCTCTATAAGCACAATTAAGATATTAATGAGATTTGATTGGTTTGTTGTAATCGACCCAAAGAAAACATTTGATTAAATATGCAATAACTGAGCTGTATATATTTAGTATCAAGCCAACATGTAGCACTCTATACTGCTTAACATTGAATTCACCAGAATAAACACAGACATGGCTAGGAATCAAAAGACTTCAAGTGTGCCACCAGCCGCCATGGGAAAGGGCCACAGTGTCTCTCCACACATCTCATCTCTGTCTTTCCTCCAGTAGAGAAAAGACAATAACAGCGGCTCATATGAGGTGCATAGTCACGCAGGTTATATCTCCGCCTGTGTTCTACAAAGGCATGATGGCAACAAGCACTTAATTTGTGGTTAGGTCTTTATAGTGAGGTGTGCTTATCCCCACAGGAGTTCATTATATCCACAGGCTTACTTCATTGTGTTCTCCCCCCTTGACACACTCCTCTTGTGGGGTGATTTAATGCAATTCTCTTGGTAATAAACAACTGAAGTGCATGACCACAAACACGCCGCATATATTATCCTCTTGTTTTTCTACATCTTTTTTTTTCACTCTGGAATGTTATTCTATCATGTAAATGAGTCTGTACCAAAACATATTTTTTAGCTGCTGTTATTATTCTTGTAAAGTATTATTTTAAGCCAAGAATATGTTTTTTTAATACACTTTAGTGAACTTTAGTATTGTAAATTATGTCATGCAATAGTGAGGCCTGCAGAAATGATTTGAAGATTACATTAAAATGTCAAATGAAAGGATTTTTTTCATGAAAGCAGTTATGGCTGAATAAACAGACAAAATGCACTTTCATGCTAACAAAATGACTTTAAACTATAAATAAGTAGTTGAGAAATTAAAATTTCATAATCTATAAATCTATAAATCAGGTCCTGCAACTTGTTTGGCATTCACTAATTTGTTTGAAATCCTGTGGCGACTAAATTTAAAAATATTTATGTTTAAAAATAAGGTCATGAAAACTCCATGTATGTCTGTAATAGAACAGGTAAATAATTCATTTAAAGGGATTGTTCACCTAAATGAGGATGAGTAAATGTAACCGGTCCTGCACTACCTGCTCCGAGCAGGATTCGAACCGGCATCTGCCAGCATTGGAGGCGGGCACAAACGAGGAGGCTAAAGGTTACAGCACCTAGCATCTGTCGCTAATGCACCTCTTGAGGCCAGGGGAGTGAGGTTTACACATACCACACAGCTATCATGTACCAGCTGGCTCCCGTTACACTCACCCCCCCAAACCTCACTCCCATCCGGGTCACGGCACCACTGTAACTGGTCCGGCTTGACCCGCTCCAAGAGGGATTCGAACTGGGGTCAGTTGGCATGGGAGTCTTGCGCACTAACGAGGAGGCTAAAGGATACAGCCTCTAGCGTCAGTCGCTAGTGCGCCTCTTGAGGCCAGGGGAGTGAGGTTTACACATACCACACAGCAATCACATACCAGCTGGCAGTTTTTGCTTTAAAATGTCACAAGATCCACCATTAATCAATCATGTTTCCCATACAATATATTTTGGCAAGTAAGTTTGGTTGTACACTGCAGTTCAATTTAAACAATTTAAACATACGTATTGAATGTTTTTTTTATACTAATTATATTTCTCTTATTTTTTCATGATTTCAAAATGTATTTTGTTTAAAATGTATATTTGTACATAGAGCTGATTGTTTTTTAAAGCAGTGATTGTCTGTGATGCCAGACACCAGGTTATCCGGGACATTGGAGCAGGGAACGGTGTAAGAAAGAGGGAAAAAAAAGAGGGAATTATGTGAAAGACAGTCAGTGTCCACGAACTAGAATCAATTTAATACTTTACAGAAAGTTTATTTTAGACATTGAGAAAAACGCTACACAAATAAAATGGACTGACTGCCATTAATCACATTTAAAATCCTTAATATTTTTTTTACATTATCATTGCAAAGCTCATACTCCAGGTGTTCAGCTTCAATACAACAATGCCACATCGAAAGTAATTTCTTAATTTGTATCAGAATTTCACATCAAATCATGCAAAATCAAAATGCATCACATTTATTTTAGAATGTAATGAAGTGCACACATCTGTTGTTCAATCATGCATGCTCTGCAAATATTAAGTCCAAATTTCCACTTTTAGATCTAAAATCTTTTTATATTTTCTCATATGCTTACTTCATATTTCTTGAGGAAAAAACTCTCAGGTTTTCCAGTAAATTATGCCTTCAGAAAAGCATTTATTTAGCTGTGAAACTCTCTTCTATGTGTGCTGTCATTTTTCAGAAAGCTAGGAGGTGCTAGAGCATTATTTTGGCAAACAATGAGTTGCCAAACAAAATTTTCATTTATTTAATTGTTCATTTGTCTTACTAACATTTTAATAAGTCTTTCAGCCTGTAATCATTTACTCTTATTAACTGTTCTATTATCTTTGATATGTTTTATTTCTTGAAGTTTAAAGTTTATAAAAGTTAATAAAAAGTCAAATAAAATGCTTAAATAAAAGTTGCATACTTACTGTATGGTTAGGGGCGTTGAAAAGCACTAAGTATGAGGAATAGTAATTGCGATGCTTAACTTAGCAAACACTTCTTATTAAACTACACTTTTCAAACACCAGATTGATCACATTGTTAATTCGCTGACAGGAGGTCGAGAGTTCTGCTGCTGAAATCGGTCTGTGCACACTGAAAATTGCACCACTGCCCCCAGTGGTTGATGCTGGAACACATTTGTTGAGGTGAATTGTCCCCAGGGTGGTGCAAAATGTGAGTTGTATTTTAGTTGTAAAATGACGTAATACAGTTGAAAGTAATGCATATTTCATTAACCCTACTACCTGACCCAAACCCAAAGCCCAAACCTAACCGCCAATGGAGTAAAAATGTCCACAGAACCAGAACAAGTGTCAAGGCAATACACATTTGAATTGATGCAAAAATGTCTAATGACGGATGGCGCATATCAGTAATTTGGCTGAATGTGGTCAATTTCAGGGTACATGAACATTCGGAAGCAGCATTTTGATTTCCCATGTGATCCTGTTGCAAACACGACAGACTTTTTGTTCCTCATTACAAAGCTAAAAATATTCCAGACATTCATTGCTTTTTTTTTTTTCTTCCAGAAATGAAATAATGTCTGTACAGCAAAATCATGGTTTGGTATAATTAAGTTATGTTTAAATCGCATTGTGCAAAATTGACAAGCGTTTTACGGCTATAATGTCACAACCATGGCATACAAACTTTGCATAATTAAATCATTATTTCAACATTACATCTGTGTGAAATCATAACTCAGGTTTGATAGAACACATGTCTAGTCTGCACAACAGTCATAATCAATTATGGCACAGCGCAGGTATATTAAGAAAGAAGTGTCTGCAAAACCAAATCATGACGAAACTATGAGTGACTAGTGAATGTTGTTTTCTAATATCACAGTGGCTTTATTGCTTTAACATCTGTTGGAGTTTCACTCACTCAATATTTACAGTTGGGTGCAGAAGTGATGACATGATTTAAGTGGACATTTGCTGAGGCAGTTTTTTATGTGAAGGCTTTTAGGAGCTGTCATTTTCAAGGCAACGATGGGCCCTTCCATTCAACCATTCCACAGGGGTGTTGTTTGGAGACATTCCTTGAAATAATGCAATTTTAACCCAGACATCCTTGTTCCTCAGGCTACTATTAGCTTCATGCTCCAACGTACACACACCTGCGACTGATACGCTCATGCCTTTGAGCTTCTCTGCTTACGTAAGAGCCATAACAGGCCTCTGGTTGCTATTAGGTAATGTGCGTTGAAAGCTTGTTGTCTGTGCTTGTGTTTTGGTGTATTTACAATAGTTCCTAGAGCAACACAAAACTGGTCGTTCAGGGGTACTTTAACCCTGTTACTGCCAGAACAAAGGTCACCAAGTGACCTACTGACTGAGATACCTAAAATACTTCTTTTAAAGTTAGCAAGTAAATGGAGATGTATGGCATCTTAAAGGAATATTCTGGGTTCAATGCAAGTTAAGCTCAATGGACAGCATTTTAGGCATATTGATCCATCTTGTTATCTTGATATTGATATCTTGTCCATCCTTTTCTTTAAAAAATATAGCAAAAATCGAGGTTACAGTGAGACACTTACAATGGCAGCGAATGTGGTCAATTTTTGGAGGGTTTAAATGCAGATATGTGAAGCTTATAATTTAACAAAAGCACTTAAGTTATTTCTTCTTTTAAAACTCATGTATTATTTGAGCTGTTAAGTAGACATTTTAACAGTCATTTCAGGGTTTTAGTGTTTGTGAGATTACGTTGTCATGGCAACAAAATTGTAAATTTGGCTATAACTTTACACAGAAAAGGTTAGTAAGTGATTTTATGACACTAACATCATGTTTACATGCATACTGTTTATGTCTTGTGGCTATACTTTTGAAAAAGTGAGTATTTTAAAGTTCAAAAATTGCCCTCCCCATTCACTTCCATTGTAAGTGCCACACTGTATCCCACATTTTTGCTTTAAAAGAAAAGGAGTAGCAAGTCAAAATATTTTTTTTATCAACATTATGCCACAAATGCTGTCTATTGAGCATAACATGTTGAACCCAGATAATATTATTGTGTTTTTTGTGCTTTGCCGTGTAAACAACCATTCACTTTCTTTGTATGGAAAAGAGCAGCTCAGACATTCTGCCTAACATCTCATTTTGTATTTCACGGAAGTGAGAAAAATAAATGGGGCTGAGTAAATGTTGACAAATATCTTAAGAATCTTAAGAATCCAAAATGAGCATCATGCTGTCCCAATCAACAAAAACAAAACTAAAACCCACAAGACAGTAACGTTAGATATTTAATAAGGAAGTAAATTCCTGATATTTATGAACTTAAATTTTAGATATGATGAGAGGCATTTAATGATGAAAGCCCTCACCCGATTTTGTCCACTTCAGAGACTGATGATGTATGTAGATTTGACTAAACAATTGCAGCAATATTTTTATTGAAAAATGTTCACCGATAATAAGGTTGGGCGTAGAATCATTCTTAAGCAGAAAGTGTTGCTCACACATTTACATCATTAGCACACACTAAAAACCTTCTATTGCATCATAAAGGCAGAATGAAAGAGAATTTGAAATAAATCATACTGATATGGCATACTTTCCTTTTGACTTGTTTAGCATACTTCAAAACAACCACGGAAGATGGAAGAGTAAAAAGTGCCAGAAGATAAACTACTGTAGAGAACAAACAGATGAAATAAAAAGTTACGATGGGCTTATTACCAACAGCAACTGCTGAACACCAGCTGAGTTTGTGGGCTGGGAGCTTCAGGCAGGTTCTACTAAAAGTTACTCTCTTCCAGTGGTTCTCAACTGGTGGATCACAACCGGAAATGGGTTGCAGTTCTGTTCTGACAGGGTCATGGACAGCAGGAGAATAATATTAAGTGGAAATAATAGGACTGTCGATTTAGTGCATTAATTTAGTGTTAAAAAAAAGAAATTATGTAAATCATCATATCTTATATCTTATATTTTCTACCATCGGAGAACAAGTAAGTACAAGTAACTTCATGTTTTTAGGGGCCACGTCATCTGGGGGCAGTCAGTAAACTTCAACAATCCTCACAAGCAGTGTCCACAGAATGACGGTCAGCTTAAAGGGACAGTTCACCAAATTTGTTTAATTCTCACATAATTTACTCACCATCATGCCATCCGAGATGTGTATGACTTTCTTGTTTTCAAACGAAGATTTTTAGAAAAATATCTTAGCTCTTTTGGTCATTACAATGCAAGTGAATGGTGACCAAACCTTTGTAGCTCCAAAAATCACAAAAAGGCAGCATAAATGTAATCCAAATGACAATGGTTAAATCCATATCTTCAGAAGCTATATAACAGGTATGGGTGAGAAACAGAACAATATTTAAGTAATTTTTACTCTAAATCTCCAAACTAACTTTAATTTTCAGATGTGCAAGTGAAACTAAACAGGCATCATGTGTGACTTTCAGATGTGAAAGTGAAAGAGGAGATTTAGAGTAAAAAAAGGACTTACTGTAACTGTTTCTCACCCACACCTATTATATCACTTCTGAAGATATGGATTTAAACACTGGAGTCTTATGGATTACTTTTATGTTTCCTTTATGTGATTTTCAGAGCAACAAAGTCTGATCACTATTCACTTGCATTGTATGAACCTACAGAGCTGAGATATACAAAATGGATTGTTGTCACTGTAGGCATTTGTTCAATGATATAGGCACAAATTGAACAATGTATTGACTTCTAAAGATACTTCTTGTGTTGTTTAGTCAATGGTTTACATATCTGCTACAATAATGCAACATATTTCAATGTGAATATCTGAATTATTATTATTTATTTGAATTATTATGTATTATTTATAAAA
Organism: Xyrauchen texanus; assembly: GCF_025860055.1. NCBI lineage: Eukaryota > Metazoa > Chordata > Actinopteri > Cypriniformes > Catostomidae > Xyrauchen > Xyrauchen texanus. Next base: position 16,682,805 of record NC_068324.1, read on the forward strand.
AAAAATTCTCATTAAATATTCATATATGCGATTAATTCAATGAATTATCTGACAAGTCATGTAATTTAAAGTTAAACATTTAAATCACTTGACAGCCCTAGTAAATAATAAGATGTAACTAACCATATATTAAAATAACAAATTAAATATACTTTTAAAATGCTTCCCATATATTTTTATGTTAATGTCAATGAACAGCATAACCAAACAAACTCTTTGGTGTTTTGGCAAAAATTAATCTGTCAACTGGTAGAAGCTCGCCAAATTAGGCAGATGCCAACAAGGACAGCCTACATAAAATGACATCACTTGAAATGTTTTTTTATAAGACTACATAAGGTAAAAGAACATACGACCCAAACTAATTTAAGGCTACATCTATATTAATCTGGATACATTTGAAAACAGCGTTTTTGTTTAAAAACTTTCTCTGTCCACACTAGCATTTTCAAGCATTTTCTAAAAGTTGCTCATCCACACTGAAACATATGAAAATGCTTAAATCATGTTACTGCACATGCGGAAAATCCCCATTGCATGTACGGTCTGAAACACAATTGTCCTCATGCTCCATCGCCAGACACCAATTTCGAGTAAACTTCCCTTCGCCATTAAAGGAACGCAATGTAATGGTTGTACAAAGAAACATTTATGTTTTAACAATGCAAGTATCAAGTACAACAGCACCGCTATAACACAGGCCACCATCTTGATTGTTTTGGTTGGATAGATCACATGACTGCGTCACATGACAACAAATACGGCATAATTTTCAGATATATCCGTTTTCACATTGATCCACTTTGGAGCACATTTTCAAAAAGCTCAGTTTTCGTGGAGAAAAACGTTGTCTCAGTGTGGATGGAAGGCCAAAATGGAGAGAAAAAGATGCATTTTCAAACGAAAACATATTAGTGTGGACAGGGCCTTAATTCAGGTTTACTTGCAATGATTATCAATATGGTTTGTGCCTGACTACAAAGTGTATTTTGCAGTAAATTAATGGCTGCCAAAAGCATTAAACCCTCAATACTTTAAAGAAAAGCCTAAAACAATATTTAGCCCACTGTTGATTCATGTGTTAGGTTGGTGATGCTGAGCTTTCAAGGCTCAGACAGAGGAAGCTGATTTAAGATCAGTATGAAACGACACCCACCCTGAGGCTCTAGCAGGGGCTAAAAAATACACCTGCATGAGTGCATGCATCAGGCGGACTCCAGGCCACTTGGCAGATAAATCGTAGTCTCTCCGACCGGGAGAGAGCCGGCCTCCAGGTGCTCCCGCTACACAGAGTGATATTTCTTTTCAGCTTGTTGCAGGGCTGTGGCACTGCTCGGGGACGCAGCCAGACTAAATGAAACACAGGCACTGTACAAGTTTCCAATCAAAATTTCCATAATTCATTTTCATGGCATTTTTTTCCTAGAGTGCATATTGGAGGGCGGTTTCAACAGGAAACCCCAACACACTCTTTCAGGGAATGAGAATCCTGCCACAGGCTGCCATAAGAAACTTCAATGAATTTAAAAAAGCAACCTGGTCTCAAACCGAATCAATAAATGGATCAAACTAGCTGGCTCTAAATGGACACTTGGTATGGTTGGAGTCCCTTTAAGCCGAGTAAGTTTACTTGGTGGCCATATTGACAAGACACTCAAGCAGATATTTCTTTGTAGGCAATAAACCACAAACATCTTAACTTATAGCCTTCCTTTAAACTATCTTTTGGGATGATGCAACTTCATAATGCCTCTGCAGCTTGGCAGAATATCAGCACTGATTCTTAACGTTGTGTATTTCAAAGCTACTTCCTCACAGTTTTTCTCACCCTATCAATAAATAAAGTATCTCTCTCTTTTCTCTCCTTTCCCTCTTGTTCTTGTGCTTTCCCTCAGCTTTTTAGTTGGCGTTGGATGTCTAGGGGCAACTCTAAAGAGCAGTAGCTATTCTCTTTGTCTGTATGTGGTTGAACGTTTTCCGGCAGTTTGCTTTGTGTTTTTCCTTCGCACTCTCCCCCAAAACCACTTCACTTTTGTTTATCTGAATGGGTCTCAAAACGACTAGCCAAGCCGATAATCACTTCTGATCGGGATTACTTTATTCTTTATTTTCTGTATTTCCTACAATACAAAAGCACTCAGACTGAGTCAACCACCCATAAGGCATGCACACACATTCTGTAACGTGTGCTTACACATGCGCATGTTGCTATGGAGATGCGATTAAAGTTTAACTGTGCTCTCAAGCCAGACTTTTCAGATCCTTCATCTTTGCTGTACTTCCACCTTTAAATTGTTTATGTCTCCTTTACATTTCATTTATTATACATTTTACTGACGGTTTTGTCAAAGAGCTTTTAATTAGAACTGGCAAAGGAGTGCATTTGGGAACTCACAACAAACCAGAAACTCAGCCAGCATGTAATCCAAACATGAGAGTGAAATGTTCCTCCAGCAGTCTCTCTCTCCTCTCTCTCTCTCTCTCTCTCTCTCTCTCTCTCTCTCTCTAACTGTTGAAAAGGTCTGGACACCAGGTGCTCATGTAGATGTAGAGCATTTTTCCCTGTGGCGTGATAAATTGGTCACCATAAAGAGGGTATTCATCCAAAAAACTACAGTCTGCCTCTCATAGACCACTGTAGAGGAAACAATAGACAGATAAAGCAAGAGATATCGCTTAATCAGTCAGCATGAAGCTCAGTTTTTGCCATACTGTCCACATGTTGGACGGACTGATGTTTTTATTTTGCCACTTTTTAAAGCATTTTTGTACACCACCCAAAATACCTTTGAATGAAACAGTGAGGACTTAAAAGAGTATTTTAGCTAAATAAAAAAAATAATAATATTCCATAACAGGAATACTATTTTAAATCGAATTCAAGCTCAATCAGCACCATCTGGAACCCGCTTCTGATTACCACAGTAAAAAAAATGTAGACTCGTCCAGCAGTTTAAACAAAAAATGAAAACGGTTTATACTGAAATGTACTTACTGTAAGATGGAAGCAATTTAAAGAGCAGCACCTAAAAAACAACAAATATTATTATTTACTTACATCATGTAATTTCAAACCCAATTTATGTTTCTGTGGAATGTAAAAGGAGAAATTCCAAAAGAAACAAAAAAGCACCATAAAATTAGCGCCTATAAAAAATTATAATAAATTAGACAGACAGACTGATGGATGGATGGATGGGTGGATGGATGGATGGGTGGATGGATGGATGGATGCGTGGATGGATGGATGGATGGATGGATGGATGGATGGATGGATGGATGGGTGGATGGGTGGATGGATGATGGATGGAGAGAGAGAGAGAGAGAGAGAGAGAGAGATACCAAAGGGAATTACAGTGCAAAAGCAAATCTACACTTAAAAGTATTTATAAATATAGATATTCCATTAAACATAAACCAGTGTTATGAACTTGGCCTTAGTATTTTGTTTTTGTAACTTTCAAGTTGGCACATGAAAAGAACTCGTTTAATGAAATATTAACAACCACAATACAGAAGTGACAGCAAACATCACTTTTGCTCTTGAAGGATGTGCTCTGCCTGAAAGTGTCTCTCTGTTGAGTCCTTTTAGTGGAATCTTGCTTGCCAAAGCATTTCTTTGCATGCCTTTGCATGAGACAACAAAGATAATATCATTGCCCATTTTACAATAGCAACATAACAAGCAGGACAACAAAAAAGACTATAATTTCTTCCAACTCAGTAATCAGACAAGAGAAATGGAAGAAGAGGGAGAAGAAAGAAGACAAAGAAAGGCGAATCCTCAGTGGGAGACATCGCCTGAGGTAAGACACAGGTGGATGGAGCCAGGCGAAGGGTCACGGTAAAGATTTATATTATGTACAAAGTAAAGAACGAGAAGAAAAATGGCCGTCCGTGGAGCATTCCAGTGAAGCGAGTGAACCAGCTGTTCACAGAGCGCAGGGGGAAGTGGTCAGGTAACAGAGGCCTGGAAATAATAATCACAATCCCATCTGCTGACCTGAGACTGCATGGCCCCTGGGCCCCAGGCACACGGCCCTCCGTATGGAGCTTATCGCCCCAACATGGGTAACATATTCCGCCAAGCGCAGGAGCGAAGGGGCTTCTGACACACGGCCACATGCTCCCATTCTGTGTTTGCTGAAACAATGCATGGGTTGGTAAAGGCCACATAGTACAAAGAACAGATAGAGTGGGTTTCAAAAGTATGAGTATGGAAGTGAAAATGCTTTTATTTAGCATTTTTTTCAGATTTAAAGATGAAGTGTAAAGTTTCTGCACCACTAGCATCATCAAACGGAATTTTTTTTTTTTTTTTGAAAACTGGTTTCTCGAGCAGCACTGGATGAGCAAACAAATAGTCCTGCCCCAAATTCATGTCATTGGTTAAGCCAGTGTTGCTGGCCGGGATGCTCAAACAAAAAGAGTTATGTTTTAATTGTGCCCCCAACTCATCAGTGTTTACACTTCTAAAGGAAAAAGAAAAACTGGACAAACAATGAGCAATTAATTTTTTTCAGCATTTATTAAGCCTTGTCAATTATAGTTAATAAAAAATACAATTATTCATTGTTTTATAAATTATGTATTTTATGTATTATGTATTTTAAAATTATATTATTATATATTGAAATGAATATAAATCAAGATTAATATATACTGTAAAGTATTGTTCATTGTTAGTTCAATTTAACTAGTGTTAACTAATGTTAACAAATGCAATTCTAAAGTGTAAACCAATTGATTGCATATACCAATTTTCTCTGAGAAAGGTAAATTCAATATATAATAATAAACTAATAAAATAATATATATAATATTGTGACTTGGGGGGTCATGTGTCGGTCTGCCTGAGAGGGAGAATGGTAAGGCTTGTCACCTGGCCGTAATTACTTCTCACACCTGTCTCTCATTATAGTGATGGTGGAGCGAGACCTGAAAATGCACGCCAGAGCGTCAGAGTGGGGAGAGAGACCAAAGCCACCACCTGAAGCTGTGTGTGTCTGTTTGGCCACCAAGAGCCCTTTTGGTTTGAGTTTACATAAAGACTGAGAAAGAGTAATAAAACACTCAACTTGACTGTTAGCTGTTTCCTGACTCCTCCTTTGCCCATAACCCAAAGATCTTGTTACAAATACATATTTATTATTCAGATAATTGTGACAGATGAATAAAGCATTGATTAAACCAGGGATTTTCAAACTTTATTTGCCAAGGACCTCAAAATATGATGATCCCCTCAAGAAGACCCCTTTCCAAAAAAAATTAAAATGCAGCAATATATTTTCATGTATAAAGGACTATTTATACTCTGTAGTAAATATAGTAAGAATGATATTATAAACAATAAAACAAATATTTTTTGCAAAATGAAATAAAAAGCCAAGTAAATAAATAAATTAGCTGGAAAACATTTACTTTGTATTAACCACCTGCCTAATATTGTGTAGGTCCACCTCGTGCACGCTATTGTGACGCTCCAGTTCTACCCATTACGTACGGGACTCGAACCAGCGTCTCTTGCATGGGAGATGGGTGCGCTAACAAGGAGGCTAAAAGCTAAAGCCCCTAGCGTCAGTCGCTAGTGCACCTCTTGAGGTCAGGAGAGTGAGGTTTATACACATTGCACAGCTATCTATCAGCTGGCTACCATTACACTCACCCCCCTAAACCTCACTTCCATCCGGGTCACGGCACCATCATTAAGCTCCTGATCTACCCGCTCCATACGGGACTCAAACCGGCATCTCCAGCATGGGAGGCGGGTGCGTTAACAAGGAGGCTAAAGGCTACAGCCCCTACCATCAGTCGCTAGTCCACCTTTTGAGGTCAGGAGAGTGAGGTTCACACACATTGCACAGCTATCTACCAGCTGGCTACCGTTACACTATTCTTGTCACCACAATTGTACAGGGGTGCATTTCCCATACAATGACATAACTCACTGCTTAACCACCAAAGTTCGTTAGAGAAACTAACCAGCTAGTCACGACTGTTTCCTAAAATCCTAGTAACTATGTCGAACATCCATTGTTCAAACCATGTTGGTTCAACAATGTAGAGCTGTCATTAATGACATTACTCAGGGGGTGGAGTAAAAACTTCTGCAGAGATCGAATTGATATCAAATTATAACAGCTCATTTACATGGTCAGTATTGTGAAAAAAACTATGTAAGGTGCGAAATAGACTTTTACGTTTAATTCACTCTATAATTGCCGTACTCTTTACTACAATATACAAGCGGTTCGGTTAGTTAGCAGCTCCAAAGCATCAATATTTCCCTGTGACACTGCTGTAAATAACGAACATGGCATCTGAGGACTACTTCTGTTATTTTCTGTTTTTCGTTGTTTTGCTTTATTTTCACATGTCCCTCTGTTGCTGGTGTGTTTGTTTTCATTGCGACTTCTCGCAGCATTGAGCTGCAATAGTGGGGTTTTCCTCTTACCTCATTTTACAGCACTTGAGCACATACATACGCACACTTTTCAAAAACCAATAAGAAGGCCACTTTTATTCTTGACACAATGAAAGATATAGAATGAAATGTATATGGAGTGAAAGATACAGACTGGGTCTGGAAAATGGGGCTCTTGTGAAGTTGTATGGCGCTGCATGACAAAAAACATAAGCTTTTCAATTTGTTTTTCAGTGAAAGATAAGATGAAACCCTTCACAATCTGAATTTAAATACTAAATATAATATCCCATTTGATGACCAAAAATACTCAAATAAACATGTGTTTTGAGTTAGTGCTTTTCTAATACACTGGGAATTCATCCAGTACATGTAGAAATGAGCACATAATACAAAGCTTTATTGTTTTGCAGTGGTGATGACCCACCATCTAGTTAATTCAATCAAGTCAAGTGGTTTTTATTGTCGTTCAACCATATACAGTTAGTACAGTACACAGCGAAACGAGACAACGTTCCTCCAGGACCATGGTGCTACATAAAACAAGATATGACAAACACAGAACCACATGAGACTACACAGACTAAATAACACTTCTACAAAAAGTGTACGTGCAAATGTGTGCAAAAACTACGGGACAGTACAATAAATTGCTAAAAGGAACAGGACAATAGGTACAGTGAGAGACAGTGCAGCACCGACCAAAACACATAATCGAGTAGTGCAAAAAGATGACACTTTCTAAAATGCTAAATGTAAACATAACATACTATGAAATAGTGTTCTATGGACATAGCAGTTATTGAGGTAGCAGCCAGGAATAAAGTGACAATGAATGAAAGTGCAACACTGGACATGTGCAAAAGTTGGATAGTGTACAGGTGTGTGTGTGTGTCAGTCCAGTCCCTGAGTATTGAGGAGTCTGATGGCTTGGGGGAAGAAGCTGTTACACAGTCTGGCCGTGAGGGCCTGAATGCTTCGGTACCCCTTGCCAGACCGCATGAGGGTGAAGAGTTTGTGTGAAGGATGTGTGGGGTCATCCACAATGCTGGTTGCTTTGCAGATCCAGCGTTTTATGTAAATGTCTTTGATGGAGGGAAGAGAGACCCTTATGATCTTCTCAGCTGTTCTCACTATCCTCTGCAGGGCTTTGCGGTCTGAAATGGTGCAAGTCCCAAACCAGGCAGTGATGCAGCTGCTCAGGATGCTCTCAATAGTCCCTCTACAGAATGTAGTGAGGATGGGGGGTGGGAGATGTGCTTTTCTCAGCCTTCGAAGAAAGTAGAGATGCTTTCTTGGTAATAGAGCTGTTGTTGAGGGACCAGGTGAGGTTCTCCGCCAGGTGAACACCAAGGAATTTGGTGCTCTTGACGATCTCCACAGAGGAGCCGTCGATGTTCATTGAAGAGTGGTGACTCTGTGCTCTCCTGAAGTCAACAACAATCTCTTTTGTTTTGTCCACAATCAGAGACAGGTTGTTGGCTCTACACCAGTCCGTTAGCTACTGCGCCTCCTCTCTGTATGCTGACTCGTCATTCTTGGTGATGAGACCCACCACGGTCGTGTCATCGGCGAACATGACGATGTGGTTTGAGCTGTGCATTGATGCACAGTCGTGAGTCAGCAGAGTGAACAGCAGTGGACTGAGCACACAGCCCTGTGGGGGCCCCAGTGCTCAGTGTGGTGGTGGTGGAGATGCTGTTCCCGATCCGGACTGACTGAGGTCTCCCAGTCAGGAAGTCCAGGATCCAGTTGCAGAGGGAGGTGTCCAGGCCCAGCAGGTTCAGCTTTCCAATCAGGTGCTGAGGAATTATTGTGCTGAATGCTGAGCTGATGTCTATGATCAGCATTTGAACGTATGAGTCCTTTTTATCTAGGTGGGTGAGGACCAGATGGATGGTGGTGGCCTTGAAGCACGTTGGGACGCGCTGCTCCGAGAGATGTTAAAGATGTCAGTAAGAACATCTGCCAGCTGGTCTGCACATCCTCTAAGCACTCTGCCAGGAATGTTGTCTGGTCCAGCAGCCTTCCGTGGGTTGACTCTGCATAGAGTTTTTCTCACATCAGCCGTGGTAAGACAGAGCACCTGGTCGTTGGGAGGAGGGGTGGTCTTCCTCGCCACCACGTTGATCTGCACCTCAAACCAAGCGTAGAAGTTGTTCCAGCACATCTGGAAGGGAGGCATTCAACTAGACTTGGTAAAAAGCAATGGCAGCTTTACAAAGAATTCTACAGCTTGAGCACAGAAGGTGACGCAGAAGTCAGGTAGTGTATATAAATGCCTACATAAGGACAAATTTCTCCCTACTTGACGCTCTATCTGATGATGACATAATAAGAAAATTCTGGATTCCAAGGACCAAGATCCTTGAATTGCTTCAGGTTATGAAACCACACCTTCAAGAAACTATGCCTTAAGTCCAGCAGTGCAGTTCTTAGCTGCATTGCATTATTGGTCTGTGGGAAGTTTTATGGAGGTGGTTGGTGATGGCCTGTGGCTCAGCCAGTCTTAGGTTAGCAAGGAGAACAATTGTGACAGTCACGCTGGAAGATCAATTCTAATAGAAGATCAAATTTCCAATAAAAATTACTTTGAGCACCACAACTTTAAAACTTCCAAAACTCTCAGAGTGGATGGGGAAGCCTTTGAAAGGAATAGGGCATAGGGGTGATAAGTCTGCATAGAACACACCCCAGCTGTAGCAAAATCAATGACGTCGACACACCCCAGAGCGGTTATCTGAGTTACCGTAGACTTTGTTATTTTGAACCAGTCTGGGTCTCGTTTCCCAAAAGCATCGTAAGTCTAATAGATCATTGAATCCATCTTACGATTCATCTTAGTTTTGTGGCCCATTTCCCAAAAGCATCAAAACTGAAGTATTACTTGAAAATGCTCATAGATTAGCGAGGACACTGGAGTAATTGTACAGTGCAAAGAACATCGTAAGGACACAGACATATGCAGACACCTGCAGGACAATCACAGAAGGGAGCTCTCGCCAACACCATGCGTTGTGTAGTCCCGCACATGTTGTGTAGCACTGCTGTTACCATTTTCACTTTTGGGAGTAAACAGCAGATCTCCATTTGATTGGTGAATGTCCCTGAAGCGCAGCTTCCACACGTCTCCTTATTTTGCGCACTGCAATAACATGGTGAACCACTTTATATTCAATTAATGCTTGTAGTCATTAGCAGGACCATACACAGGGCCTCCACTGTCTTCACTAATCCTGGAAGCTTTAGTCTTGATCCACAGAGCAAATTTTGAAAACTAAATATTAAAATGCACATCTGATGGACAAAGCAGTGATTGTGTTAAAGAAAAGAAAATATTTTAACTCTTTCCAGCAACCTAAATGACAAAAATGTTTAAAGTTACGCACAAATACAATGAAGTTGTACTGATGAGCAGCACTATACGGTCACATTTCAGCACTTCACGTTTGTGGACAGAGTCTCTCTTAATTAGCACTTAAAGTGCATCCTCACACGTTAATGTTAAGTGCTGTTTTGTGAAACGCACGTAAAAAATAAAGAATGTTCATAAAATTGCTCATAGAATATGCTCTTAACCACTAAGATCAATTGTTAATGGGAAACGAGGCCCTGGCCATACTCTGACCTCTCTCATCAACAAGGCGTTTCTGTCCACAGAACTCACTGGATGTTTTTTGTTTTTGGCACCATTCAGAGTAAATTCTAGAGACTGTTGTGTGAGAAAATCCCAGGAGATCAGCAGTTACAGAAATAGTCAAACCAGCTCATCTGACACCAACAATCATGCATGTGATTATCTAATCAGCCAATAGTGTGGCAGCAGTGCAGTGCATAAAGACATGCAAATACGGGAGCAGAAGCTTCAGTTAATGTTCAAAATATTGTTTGCTTGAGCCTTTAAGCAACTTGAACATAAATGCTATTTTTTTTTTAGGATCTGCTGACTGTATATTGTTTACTGTGACTGCAAAATGTAATTGCTCCATTGGTATGAAAACACCTTATTACAGAATTTCTGTAAAGTCATGGGTGATGATCAATTGTGTTCATTTAAAAAAAAAAAAATAATTATTTGTAAACAAGTGGAGAAATTTCATGTAATTTAACTCTAGTCATAAATTGGATGTGGCCCCTTTAAGAGTTTTGCAACCCCCGCTTTCTGGTACTCTCTTGTGTTAAAGAAGTGAAAACATACGTTGTGCAAGAGAGCTCCCAGTTCTGTTCATCGTTTGATAATTCTTTGGGTAAATATCGAATTCTACGCTAAATGTTGTTGAATTGCATAAAACGTGTTCACAAGAGTCATATGTTATAACTGAGTGTTTGTTAAGGGTTATTTTTGAAGTATGCATATGGATTGCATGTGTGGAGTTTATGGACCATGTTTTTGCACATGTAGGACTGTGTATGTAAATGTAGTATTGATCGTATCTTATTTAATGATTTACTGACCAGAGTGTTTTCCAGTTAAGTGATAAACTGCAACACATATCCTTGAAACCTGGTTAAAAATAAGTAAAATACTGTGAGTGATTTAAGCATGTGTTAAATGCATAAAATACTTTGAATTATTTAAGCAAGTACTTGAATGTATAAAATGCTGTGAATTTTATAAGCAGGTATTAAGTACCTGTATGTGTTGAAGTCTATGTTTAAGCTAATGCCATGTTTGTATTTTCTTTTGACATTAGCCTCTACCGTATTTCATTACTCTATTTCGTTGAACCATATCTCATTTTTGTATTTCATTTTTTGTAATAATATTTTTAAAATAAAATACAGCCCCATCTACCTTTTTTGAACAACTGTCAGATAACCCCCCAAAAATATTTTTGTATCCTGTGTTATTTATAACTCACCAACTACATCTTTTTGATACAATTAATCATACTGAATTGACATGTTAAATCTACAGCCTTGCTAATTAGGTATGTAAAATGATGATACATGTTATCCAGCATAATTTGAGAATGTTCTAAAGAGCATCTTGTGTGCTTCAATGGAAGCTAGGATATCTGACCTTTTATACAAAGGAGTTAAAATGGTCAGTCATAAGTTTGCTTATTTGATTAGCGACCTAGAGGTCTGATATAATAAGTATTTAAAATATGAATTACTTTAATGAAGTCACAAACTTTTTATGTTTCTTTGTTTACATTCTCAAAATTGACATTAGATTCAGGTCCAAATTAGATTTTGATCGCATATTTTTATTGTGGAACCCCCTGTACAGTTTATTGTTTTCCACATAGGGGTAAATGCTAGTACAACTGTGCATCTGAAAAAATAGAACCCTGTTGCCGTTCTGTTTATGCAGAGTGATTGTTTTAGATCTGCACATTCATCTAATGCCTGTTATCCCAAAGCAAGTGTGATGATTTATCAGACTTGTTTTAAATATGATGAATTTCACGCAGCAGAATAATACACAGAGGGCGCGTTTCAACATCAATGCTGAAATGCCTAGAGAAAGCCACTACAGGAGCTCATATGTCTAAAAGCCAAACTAGTTTAATTGAATCATTTATTTGGCACTTAATAGCAGCTTGAGATAGCACATTAACCAAACCTGGGATTAAAACATTTATCATATTAGAGTTCTTATAGCTGATTTCCAGCTCAGCATCCGTAATGGCCTCTCCTGGAACAAATCAATATTGTGTTATACTGTAATTGACTGATTAGGAGGCTGAGAAGATTGAAAAGTCGAATTCTAATGATACTTGATAAAAATGAAGCGCTGAAGGAAGAACGTGAGTAGAAGTCACAAGGATAGACCAAATCCAAAGGCCCGTTGACTAATAGCAAAAGGTCTGGTCCATATTGCAGATTATTTTTGTCAAGAATCACCCGCTTACACATTATGAGACTGTGAAAAGCGACCAAGTACAGTCAGAGCTGAATCTGAGACCCCCACTCTGCTCTCCCTTTGAACCCACTTAACTGGCAGCATTGTCAGCCGTTAACTGTTCAACATGGCCGTGGTTGATAATTACAAGCGTCAGGGCACTGCAAAGTAGAGGATTTTTTTAAACTGAAACCTAGCATCTACTATGAGTACTTATCGTCACCACAGTGACCATGGTGCCTTGGTATGTCAGGAACATAGCCCTGGTCCAAAATATGAAGAATACACAAGTCATAAATCACCCATAGTTTAGGACAGGTGCATGGGCCGTAGAAGAGACACTCAAGGAGGGAAGTGCTGAAGTAGACCTTACAGAATGTCTATTGAGATAAGTAAATATATACCTAACAACCAAAGCCTTTGACTCAGAATCAAGGAGAGTTCATATCACATATGGGCTTTTCACACTTGAAATGGCTCATAAAATCGATTATTTAAACGGCCATAGGAACGATCTGAAAACTGGGGGAGGAACACATTCTAACACCCTGTCTACACCGGATGCGAAGAGCGCATCACATCAAAAGCAATAGAATCCATTATAATCAATGTTGCTCTCTACACTGGAAGCATCCATTGCGGCGTGCCGACAGTAAACAGTTGTCCCGTTCCATTTTTGATGGCACTACTACTGCCAACAACACAAATAAACAGTTTAGAACGTTTGTGTCGATGCGTCCAGTGTGTACACACTGAAGCCGGTGTGTCACGTCAACAGATGTGCCCTGTGTACATGCTTGTAGGCTACAGTTTGGTGGGGATGGAAAGTTTTTTGCATCTATTTTTTTATTCTAGTTACACCACTGAGTGAAAATGTTGTAAAAAGCAATACTAACCAAGCTCTGGCGAAAGGTTTCATATGAAAGAGTTGCTGGTGTTAACCTTCCTTCAAAATTAAAATTAGAGATGTAGCACAGTAGTTAGTGCGAAGCTCACGCTATATAAGGAGCTGTTGTGTCCATAGTGGTGCGGGTTCGAATCCAATATAGGTCATGCACTGTTCCACCTGTCTTTCCTATTGGTTCTCCACTTTTCTTTTTCTTTTTTAACAGAAAACGCCAATAAATTGCATGAAAATTGGCAACCTGGACTCATAGTGAAAATGTGAATATTTACACATTCTTGCAAAACTTGTTTTACACATCTCCAGGTACAATTCCCTGCAGTTTCCAGGAGAAATGAACGCTAAAGGCACTCCAACAACTGTGTGTTTTACATAGGTGCTACAACAACTGTGTGTTTTATTCACTTTCACTAAAATCATGACTTTGATGGCTGATTATGACTTTATAAATACTTATTTAGGATGAGCTCCACTAATAATGCAATTTCCTGTATCAAAACAATTGAACAACTTTTATTGCCAACCTTTCAAAGATGGTAACCCTCCCAATGTGCCTAAGATCAATGTGTAAATATCTCCGCACTCATACACCTCATACACTCTCTCAAGTAAGAGCTCCCTGACATGCATTCAATAAGCATAATACAAAAGCAACCTTTACTGGCTCTGATGGAGAGCGGTAAACAGATCATCGCCCCATCACAGCTGCCATATTGCTGACCTAAACAGATGATTTGTCTTATACGGCAGCCTAGGAAGTTCCCAAGCAGACTGTCAGTGATGATAATATTGATGCAGTTTGAGGACTGAAGAAAACAAGAACTTTGCTGAGGTTCCATTTTGAAGCAAGAAAGAGATCCACAAAGTGGAGGCCCATTTTAATTACATTGATTCAGCACCCCAAAATGTAGAATTCTTGCAACCAGTCAGCACAGTCTGTGTTTTCTCTCACTGCCAAAGGGCGATGGTGCATTTTGTAAAGCCTTGCACTTCAGACAGTCAATACACAAAAACCAGCAACACAAAAGCTCAGTTTTGCCGATATCAACATAATATGTGAACGTTCTATGACAGAGGTGGCAAACAAATTGCACGCATTATTCAAAAGCCAAACTTAAAAATGATAACCATTGCAAAATTCAAACAGACAGGGAGAAATATGAATTGTGTGCTAGATATATTATGACATATAGTGATGATAATACTATTTATACGAAGAAGTGAGAGGTTTGTTTTTTACTCCACAGAAGCGAATTTCATATTTTATGAACGGTTCTGTTTTCTTGCAATAAACACATGACAAACAATCAAAAGCCAACATGTCAAAGCTGTCAATTATTTCCACAAGTTTGCAAGAACATGATTTTTCTCTGATATATATACAATATAACACTGTTTCTCTTATTTTGTGTTTTGACTTTCTGCCTTTAATACAGATTAATCCAATTATGTCATTTTAGCATAGTTCTTTCCTGCCTTGTCTATAGTTTTCTGTATGAAATCTTTTATTAAATTACTTCCACTTGATTTTTGCAGATATTGTACATGTAGTTTAGAGAGAGAGAGAGAGAGAGAGAGAGAGAGAGTTATTATATTTTGCACTAAGAAAGTAAAGATTATTTTCAGGACCATTAATTTTCCATCATTGAATCATTATTTTCATGAAAATTTCCTGCCAAATACTCATTACCGTGATGTGTTTGGACGATTTCCATATATATACTATGGGTAAAAAGTTTTGAAACACTTGACTGAAATGTTTCTCATGATCTTAAAAATCTTTTGATCAGAAGGCATATGCTTAAATGTTTGAAATTTATTTTTGTATACAAAATATAATTGTGCCACCATATAAATTTTGTCATTATTATAATAAACATTTTATTGCATAGTTTTGATCACTTTACTATTATTTTAAAATGTGAAAAAAAAATTATAATAACGAATGAGTAAGTGTTTCAAAACCTTTGACCGGTAGTGCATATATATATATATATATACCAAGGGTCTGTTGAATGCTTGATTCTGATTCGTTGACAGTCGTTTTAACGTGTGCAGTTATTTTCCAGTAATATATAATATATAATATTCTACATTTATTTCAATTTCGGTTGAAAAGCATCCTTGGGCTCCCTCTCTCTCTCTCTCTCTCTCTCTTACTCTCTCTCTCGTTTCATCACCCCCACACACACACACACACACACACACACACACACACACACTGTAATGAACGATAGTGAGACAAACAGACGCAAGAGTCTGATGTGTTGCACATGGTCCTGGATATTCTCGGAGAAGATCAGAATATCATCAAGATAGACAAACACAAAATGATCGACCATGTCTCTAAGTACGTCATTCATGAGCCCCTGGAAGACGGCGGGGGCGTTGACCAATCGGAAAAGAATAACCAAATATTCAAAGTGCCACCTATGGGTGTTAAAAGCAGTCTTCCATTCACCCCCCTTCCTAATCCGGATAAGGTGATAAGCGTTGTGTAAATCCAAGAATTCGAAGGCTGAGGACATCAACGATAAAGGATTGCGATTCTTCACCTTGATGTCATTCAGCCCCCGATAATCTATACAGGGTCTAAGCGAGCCATACTTCTTCTACCTGAAGAAGAACCCCACCCCTGCCGGCAAAGAGGAAGGGTGAATGAAACCAGCTGCCAAAGAATCATTTATATACCCTTTCATGGCCTTCCTCTCGGGAGCCGAGAGCGAATACAGCCATCCCTGAGGCGGCGAAGTGCCAGGAAGCAGTTCAGTTGCATAGTCGTACAGGCGATGAGGAGGAAGGGTCGTGGTGAGGAACCGGCTGAACACAGCCCTCAAGTCATGGTATGTTAACGGTACTTTGGATAAGACCACCGGATCATCCTGCATTGAAACACATGACTGGGCAGAGAAAACACATAGTTAAGTAATGCTCGAACGATATATCGGTTGGCCACTATTAGCCTTTCACCGATATATCTGTGTATATGTTAACCGATATGCGCAGATATGAAAACTTTTTCAGAACATATAATACTTTACAATGCTATAGAATTAGTGTCATTACGTAGCTTGTCCAACAGAGCACGCTCCGACTCCATTGTTTACAGAGCTGACTCTGAGCTGATGGTGGCTCTGCAGGCAGGGCGGATTTGAGCGGTGTCTTCTCGGTAAGTTTCTAACTAGTTTGTGAAATACATAATGAAAGTTAATAAACAATGACCCCATTATTTTCTGTTTTCAATAAAATTAATATAACGTTAACCCTGTCACTGACAACCATGTCACTCATGTCTGTTTACTGTTAACCAGCTACGTTGTTACCTAGTTGGTGAGACGCAATGCTGGTCCATCTTTTACACTCCGTGACAATGAGCTTATAGCTAACTAGCTAACCATGTATATACTTTCATTGCTTGTTTCATTTCATGTGCAAACATGTATTCACCAAACTGTTTTGTTCAGAATTCACAGTTTGGTACCCCTTTAACAATTCCAGTCGTAGCATTTATAAAATGTAATATTTAAAAGTCTGGTTTTCCACCTTTGAATGTTTCCCCAAAACTTGTGTAGCAGAATAAGCTGTAACACCGCTGCCGATGTTTATCTGTCATCTCGGCAGGTGTTAATGCTTCTTGTTTTACAACCTGTCAATAATTGAATGGCAGTATTAAAATAGTCAGCATTTGACTGATAGGAAACAGTACTACTGATGTTTATTTAGCTATTTATTTTATTTATATGTATTCTTTAATTTAATGGTAGACATTTGACTGATACTAAACAGTACTGATGTTTATTTAGCTATTTATTTTATTTGAAATTATTCTTTATTTTAGTGGTCAGCAACTGACTGATACTCAACATATTGTACTGATGTTTTTAAGCTATTTATTTTTTTATTCTTTATTTTCTCAGTGTTCATTTCTATAATTTGTTGACAATGTATAATAATAATGTCAAATATTCTTTGATAAAAATGTTTGTTTAGGAAAGCAGCCTTCTGAGTACCTTTGCATAGTCATATCGGTGAAAAATCAGTGCACAATACACATAGAAAAGGTCTGTTTTCATTCCAGCTCAAAAAGTAATTATGTCGGCAACCAAATCGGTAATAGATTAATTTTCCCCCTCTTAAATCGGTATCGGTCTCAAAAGTCCCATATCGGTCGGGCTAAAGAGTTACGACAAACAATAAGGACTCCAAGCCATAACAGGGTTGGTTGACCAATTTATGTGTGGGTTGTGCATTACAAACCAAGTATGCCCGAACACTACCGGTGCCAATGGAGATTGGATAAGGTGGAAGGACAACTGCTCCATATGATTCCCAGAGATGAAGGTGACCGGCTTTGTGGATTGAGTGATAATGGACCATAGGAAGTCGCCATTTAGAAGCCAAATCAAAATCCATACAGTTCCCTTCAACTCCGGAATCTGGCAGAATCTGTGTGCCAGGCAGATCCATAATGCAGCCGGGCCGAGAGAAGGTGTTGCACTCAGCAGTAACCCCACTCCTACTGACGAGCGATGTCTTTTACCGGACCATGGTAGATGGAATGCGGCGGTGACAGTGGCGATGGCATTGGGTCAGGCGCTGATCGACTCAGATTTCCAAATCCATCAAGTCATCAAAGCGCGGAGGCAAATCCAAAGAATAAATGTTGTCCAGAATGTCGTCGGAAAGACCATACAGAAATCGATCCCACATAGCGTGGTCATTCCACTCACAAGAAGTAGCTAGTGTGCAAATTCAGTCACATAATCTGATACACATGGATCTCCTTGAAACAGTCCAGATAAAACCCTTGCTGCCTCCCAACCTTGAGCCAAGCGTTCAAACAATCAGCGGAGCTCCGTAGTAAAGGTAAGATAGGAAGCGCAGCAGGGATGTCTGTTATCCCACATGGCTGTGCCCCATTTGCCAGCCCTTCTGGTAAGAAGCGTAATCACACAGGCCACCTTCATCATATCCAAAGAGAAAGTGGAGCGCTGTAACATGAAGAACAGGGAACATTGCGAAAAGAATGCGCTGTAGGATTCAGCCTCACCTGAATGTGGAGCTAGAGGGGGAAATACATCCAGGAGCCAGAGGAACCGCCGGTGCCGGTTAGGAAACTTTCAGAGATGGGTTGAGAGCTGCTGAACAAAGGAGGTAAGCTCAACGAGCTGCGAGGCCATCATCTCCAAAGGTTCGAGGCAGTGATTTGAGCCCGCTGACATCCCAGCAAAACTCCCTGATGAGAGAGGGAGCAAAGAGTGAATTCTTCCGCTGGGTCCATACTTGGATAGATTGTTCTGTAACAAATGATAATGAGACAAACAGACCCAAGGGCAGAGGAACAGTTCAAAGGGTTTGTTAACAGTAATAATGAGCAGTCACTTTATTGAGGAATATAGAAAATCCCAACACCGGCTGCAGCATTGGGAAGCGATCTCCAATGGCATGCATGTCATAGTCACGCATAGGGCAGTCCATGAAGAGGATGAGTGTTTGCATTGTTGAAGTCAAGAAAAGATTAGTAGAATCCTCTGTTGAAGCTTAGTGAAAGATGAAGAACATTGGCTAGCAGAGATGAGTTAACTTAACTCCAGACAAGCGGGCAGAGACGAGGTATCCTCAGTGGAAGACCAGCTGACATACAGCAATACTAGAAGGCAACCACACACCTGACACATGGGCAACCAACAGATACACGAGACAGGACCAACAAGGAAGAGAGAGTGAGGTTAGTACTCAACATCAAACAACAATCTATCAAAGATACTGAGAACGTGATGGGCTTAAGAAGGGAGTGAATAAGGGGAGAACAGATGTTGCTCGGAATGCTAATCAGTGGCATGATCAATCAGTGTTCATATGGAAACGCTGATCGTGCAGGCTGGCCGCGCCTGCAAGACTTGAGGGAGAGAAAATGGCAAAACATACAAAACAAACGGACAAGCTCACCGGAGCCGTGACACACAAACATTGAGACTCGAGTCGCAACCATCAAATAGAGTGATGTGAAGTGATGTTACTCTGATGAGAGCTGCAACAAAAAAGGTAACCCCAGAAGTGATCTCGAGAGTTTCTCTCTTTCGGTCCCTCAAAAACAAACTTACACACACGCACAAACGTATTACACCAGTAAGTGCTCCAGTAAAGCAGCAAAAGCCTTGCAATCCTCTTTTGCTAGTTCTAAAGTGATGTTTTCGAACTAGCAGTGAAGGCTCGTGCTGTCAGAGCAAGACGCTGAATCTGTGTTGAAGAAAGTAGTTTTAGGACAAAACCCAGAATATGTCTTAAGATAAACCCTAAACGATGCCTTAAGGTAAGGTAACTGTGAAATAATTGACTCTGGCCCGTTGAATTTTTGAAAGATTGTGCACACCCGACCGAGTGTGCTTATCATGACCACATTACCACCTTGGGTGTGCATTAATTTTCAATAATTCATTCATAATTAAATGATTCCTTCCTTCATATATATATATATTTCATATCATTATCAGTGGTGATTCTCAGAAAGATTCTCATTACTGTAATAATGTCACTTTTATTGTATTACAGTAAAAATACTTTATTACAACGATTTATCATTAAAAGCAATCTAAATTGAGGCAATACAACAAATACTAATATGTATAAATACTTTACTATTTAAATAATATTATTTTATTATAATATCATCATAATATACTGGCGACCTGTCCAGGGTGTCCCCCGCCTTTTGCCCAATGTTAGCTGGGATAGGCTCCAGCCCCCCGCGACCCTGTACACAGGATAAGCGGTTGACGATGGATGGATGGATGGATGGATCATCATAATATATCATAATGATAATTTTATTTTCTTGCAGACACAATTGCTAACTCTATGCTCTACCAGTTAACCTACATCAACACTTAATTTATTATATCTTTCTTTTCTTTTGATTTTGCAGTCAAATATGACCCGGACATGCTCTTGACAAGTTCCGTGTGATCCACCCTTTTTGGGCTGCTTGGATTCTACATTTCAAAGTATGTCTGTGTGAGTGTGTATGTAGCCCTATAGCACTAACTGTACGGTGCTGCTTCCTGTATTACATACAAATTGATCTGTTTCACCACTGCATGCCCAGCTCTCAGTCAAAAAGGAAGAAAACAGGCGAGGAGAAATTATCCGTGTTCTATACGGATCGCCTCAGGCATGAATTAGTTTCCACCTGCCCTCCTCTGTTACGCACTTAGCACCCTCTTTCTCTCTGTAATGGCAGTTGGCGAAAGCCAGAGGCTAAATAAAACTCTTTATGTTGGCTGGTTTGTTTTCAAGGCTGAGTGTGGAGGTGGCCATGGATAATTTTGCCGGGTTAACTACTCTGACCTAAAGGTAATTGTCATAAAAAGTGCTGTCATATGCCTTTTACGTCTCCCCTTCTGTGTCTTTCTCTAGTGTGTCTGCTGGTGTGAGCTTGCCTGCTGAATAAGGACGAGAGGAGAAAACCATCCAGCTACAAAACTAGCTGTATGCAGCATTCACAGTTCCACACAGAACTTTAAAGGAATAGTTTACCCAAAAATGAAAATTCTCTCATTATTCACTTAACCTGATGCCATCCCAGATGTGTTTGAATGTTTTCCTTCAGAAGAACACAAATGAAGATTTTTCACAAGTATTCAGAAGTTTACACACTCTTAGGTTGAAGTCTTTAAAACTATTTTTTTAACCAGATTTCATACTAGCAAACTATAGTTTTGGTAAGTAAATTAGGACATCTACTTTCTGCATGACACAAGTAATTTTTCAAACAATTGTTTACAGACAGATTGTTTCAAATTGACTATATCACAATTCCAGTAGGTCAGAAGTTTACATACACTATGTTAACTGTGCCTCTAAGTAGCTTGGAAAATACCAGAAAATTATGTCAAGCCTTTAGGCAATTAGCCGATTAGCTTCTTATATGCTAATTGGCTAATTGTAGTACATTTGAGGTGTACCTATGGATGTATTTTAAGGCCTATCTTCAAACTCAGTGCCTGTTTGCTTGACATCATGGGAAATTCAAAAGAAATCTGCCTAGACCTAAAAAAAATTTTTTTGCAAGTACACAGTTGTCAGCAGTTTGATGGTCCAAAAGTCACATTTAGGAAGTATAAAAGTAATCCACATGACTCCAGTCGATCAATAAATGTCTTTAGATGCAAACTGATAGGTTTATGTAAGAAAGTTTAATTGGTGCTTCCATCCATTCATCTGATGCAGTTTGAAATGGCTGAAATCTCATGTGATGTTTGTTCTTCAATTGTAAACAAGCGGCGCTTCCGAATTCTCGTGTCACCTGCAGACATGAAGCTCTTTTTAAAAGTTAATGACGCTTTAATTATCGATTTTTACACAAATGTATCGATTTGCTTCAGAAGATATTCATTGATCGACTGGAGTAGCATGGATTACTTTTTTGCTGCCTAAATGTGACTTTTTGGCCATCAATGTGCTGGCACCAATTTACTTGCATTTTAAGGAGCTGACAGAGCTCTATCTTCTTTTAAAAATCTTTATTTGTGTTCTGCTGTAGAAATACAGTCATTTTGTAGTGACGCACATGCTCTTAATGTGTTATTTACTGTCTATTACATCTTCTTCTAGCATTTCTTCATGACAGCAATGGCTCAAATGTGAGTATTTCCACCTTGTGGATCCACTATTTTCTATAATTTGGTTAAATAATTGCAGGTGCTAGACCATTCTGCATGTTCAAAGACGTGTGGTTAGAAAAATTGGGCTTCACGCATTCAGTGCTCGAGCACTCTACTGATATACTGTAAATACAAACGTAAACTAAACATAAACATGTACTTAACATAACTTGACTAAAAAACAAATATAAACATGAACTAGACTAGACTATATTGACTGAACAATAACACAATATACACTAACAATGTTACATTAACAATACCTGATAAGAGACAATGGCAAACATGAGTGCTAAAATACACTGACAGGGGTAAAAAGTAAACAAGACAACCAATCACAAGACTGAACTAATTATAAGACAATGAACAAATGAAAACAAACCACATGAACATGGAGGGGAACAGAATATCACATGACCAGGAACACATGAGGAAACAGGTAATCATATGACATGAAACCACATGACCTGAACAGGAACAGGATTCATGGTGACTTGACGTGGATACATGGCATGACTTGGTAACATGGGACGGCAATATCCTGACTTTGCCATGGGAGGTGTGGATGCTCAATCATTGGCCGTGGCAGTGAGTGCTGGCTCGTAGAGAGGAGGTGGTCCTAGACCGTGGAGTGGAGGCAGGCCTGGACCGTGGAGCCTAGGCAGGCTTGGACCGTGGCACAGAGGCAGGCTTGGACCGTGGAGCAGAAGCGGGCCTGGACCGTGGAACAGAGGCTTGCTTGTGACATGGCATAGAGCATACTGAGGTGTTGCTGTGACATTGCATGGAGCAGACTCAGGCGAGGCTATGACATGGCATGGAGTAGACACAGGCGTGGCTGTGACATGGAATGGAGCAGGCGAGACGTGACATTGCATGGAGAAGGCAGAGGCATGACATAGCATAGAGCTGGCTGAAGCGTTGCTGTGACATGGCATGGAGCATGCTGAGGTATTGCTGTGACATGGCATGGAGCATGCTGTGGCATTGCTGTGACATGCATGGAGCAGGCTGAGGCTTTGCTGTGACATGGCATGGAGCAGGCTGAGGCATTTCTGTGACATGTCATGGAGTATACACAGGCGTGGCTGTGACATGGAATGGAGCAGGCCGAGACGTGACATTGCATGGAGAAGGCAGAGGCATGACATAGAATGGAGCAGACACAGGCATGGCTGTGACATGTAGCAGACTCAGGCGTGGCTGTGACATGGCATGGAGCAGACTCAGGTATGGCTGTGACATGGCATGTACCACGCCAAGGCATGGCTGTTACATGGCATGGAGCAGACTCAGGTATGGCTGTGACATGCCATGGAGCAGACTCTGGCTTGGCTGTGATATGGCATGGACCAGGCCGAGGCGTGGATTTGAAATGGCATGGAGCAATCCTGACTTTGCCATGGGAGGTGTGGATGCTGAATCATTGGCCGTGGCAGTGAGTGCTGGCTCGTAGAGAGGAGGCGGTCCTGGACTGTGGAGTGGAGGCAGGCCTGGACCGTGGAGCCTAGGCAGGCTTGGACCGTGGCACAGAGGCAGGCCTGGACCATGGAGCAGAAGCGGGCCTTGACCGTGGAACAGAGGCTTGCTTGTGACATGGCATAGAGCATACTGAGGCGTTGCTGTGACATGGCATGGAGCAGGCCGAGACTTGGTTGTGACATTGCAGCAGAATCAGGTGTGGCTGTGGCGTGGCATGGAGCAGACTCAGGCATGGCTGTGATATGGCATGGAGCAGGCTGAGGCATGGCTGTGACATGGCATGGAGCACAGTCAGGCATGGCTGTAACATGGCATGGAGCAGACTCAGGCATGGCTGTGACATGGCATGGAGCAGTCTCAGGCATGTCTGTGACATGACATGGAGCAGACTCAAGTGTGGCTTAAACATAGAATGGAGCAGACTCAGGCATGGCTGTGACATGGCATGTAGCAGACTCAGGCATGGCTGTGACATGGCATGGATCAGACTCAGGTATGGCTGTGACATGGCATGTACCAGGCCGAGGCGTGGCTGTGACATGGCATAGAGTAGACTTGGGATCCGGGCGAGAAGGTGGCGTTAGCTCTGCAACCATAAAGTGAGATGCTGGCTCGGCAGCAATGACATGGAACAAAGCCTTGAAAGGCGCAGCCATGAGAAGCTCGAGGGTTGAAGCAGTGGAAGGTGGAGCCGTGGGAGGTTTGAGGGGCAAAGCCATGGAAGGCAGCAACATGGGAGGCTCAAAGGGCGAGGCCGTTGAAAGTGGAGCCACAGGAGGCTCAAGGGGCAAATTCGTGGAAGGTGGCAATGTGGGAGGCTCGAGGGGCAAAGCCGTGGAAGGTGGAGCTGTGGGAGGCTCGAGGGTTGAAGCTGTGGAAGTAGGATTAGTATCAGGCATGGATGTAACATGGTATGGACCAGGCCGAGGCATGGCATAGAGCTGACTCGGGATCCAGGTCAGAAGGTGGCGCAAGCTCTGCAACCATGACGTGGGACACTGGATCGGCATCCATGACGTGGGATGCTGGTTTGGTGGCCA
This sequence comes from Xyrauchen texanus, assembly GCF_025860055.1. Lineage (NCBI taxonomy): Eukaryota > Metazoa > Chordata > Actinopteri > Cypriniformes > Catostomidae > Xyrauchen > Xyrauchen texanus. The sequence continues at coordinate 16,707,169 of NC_068324.1, forward strand.
TGAAGTTGGATGAATCCGTGGAAGGAACATCCATGAGAGGCTCAAGGGTTGAAGCCATGGAAGGCGGAGCCGTGAGAGTCTTGAGGTGCAAAGCATGGAAGGCGGCTATGTGGGAGACTCGAGGGGTGAAGCCATGGAAGTAGGATTATACCCAGGCATGGCTGTGACATGGTATGGACCAGGCCGAGGCATGGCTGTGACATGGCATGGAGCTAACCATGACTTGGGATGGTGGCTCAGCACCCTTGAAGTGGGATGAAGCCATGGAAGGTACATCCGTGAGAGGCTTGAGGGGTGAAGCGTGGAAGGTGGCGAAGTGGGAGGCTCAAAGGGCGAAGCCGTTGAAGGCGGAGCCATGGGAGGTTCGAGGGGCGAAGCAGTAGAAGGCGGAGCCGTGAGAGGTTCGAGGCTAATAGTCCTGGATGACTGGAAAATGACCTCCGTGTCCGTGACCATGGGCAGAGATTCTGAAACGACCTCCTTGGTCATGAGTATGGGCAGAGACTGGGGAACAACCTCCGTGGTTGTGAGTATAAGCAGAGACTGGGGAACGACCTCCGTGGTCTTGAGAACAGGCAGAGAGTGGGGAACAGCCTCTGTTGTCGTGGGTACAGGCAGAGACTGGGGAATGACCTCCGTGGTTGTGATGACAGGCAGAGGCTGGGGAAGAGGTGTCCTTTGCAACACACGGGTATAAAGGGGAGCGGGAGAGCGAATGTCAGACAGGTTTTCACTGAGGGGCCGAGAATACGGTTACAGCGCATTACAGTGGTAGGGATAGTGACGTGGCAAGGGGAACACAGCGTGTGTTCGAACATTGTGTCGATTGTAGTGACACAAGGGCTCCCACTTCAAAACGCCATGCACTACCCGTGTTATGTGACTGCCGAGCCAGGTGCAAGCAGGCTTCTGCGTGCTAGATGCTGCTTGGACGGCTGCATGTAACCCTCCCCAATGCCCCCACTAAAAGGTGTCATATACCGCTCTTAGGTTCCCAGTACCCGTACGGGAAATGGAAGTGGAGCGTAGTTCTAGCGGGAAGACCAGCAGGTGTACATAATCACATCATTAGCTGGATAATTAATAGCCTCTCGCACATAAGCCATTGCTTTATAAGTCCACTCACAATCTATCACATTGCTGTTTCGGTGTGCTAACACTGCACCCTCCACCTCCCCACCACCAGTTGAGCCCTGTCCCGCAGGGGGGTAGGCTCCTCGCCCCTGCCTCCTATCTCCGGCAGGACATGACGGTTCCGGGTACAACTCCCTCCGACTGCCGGACGGGGCCTACGCCAAAGAGAGAGACATCACCTCCTGTTTTACATCTATCAAATAAATGGCATCTCAAACTTCACTCAAGCCTGCGTGTCTTCCCGATAGAACAGGTGATACGACTTATATGGGTGCCAGCCAGCTGCTGCTATGTTTCTCGTCATAGAGTTAAAAAGCGTCTGGGGATCATAACGCTATAGATGCGTCGGGGAAGGCGTCCTTTCTCATTCCTATTCTTTCAGGGGGAAAAGGCCCTGCGGAGGCCATGACCTGCCCAGACTGGTGGGAGGTAACTCTTGGCCAATACACACAGGGGTGGTCAAGCCACCTGTGGACATGGTGCGGTGGTAGATCCTGCCTGACAAGGGAGGAATTGCTACAGACACGGCGACCGGGGGGGCAGCAGAGACTGCCCAAGGAAGATGCAGGTCCTGCCAGCAGGGGGACCATGCCATTGAAAATACGTCACAGGGAGTTGCCTGAAGCGGGAACTATGCCTGTGGAGCCCAAGCCCAACACAGAGCACTCGACTCGTGGTGAGAGAAGGCGCACTGGATCAGCTTGGTGAAGGGCGCAAGGTGCAAGTGGAAAACCCGGTCAGCTGTTCCGTATTACCGAGTTCTACCGGCTCGGACCTGACAAAACACGGGACGAGACCGACTGAGTTTGTAGAATCTAACAAAGGTGTTGGGTGTTGCCCAGCCACCGCTCTCCAGATTTCTGCTAATGAGGTGCCGTGAGCCAGTGTCCATGAGGATGCCATACTTCTCGTAGAGTGTGCTCGAACCTGCAAGGGTGGGGGGGTGGCACGGCCTGGGTGTGATAGGCTAGGGAAATAGCATCAACAACCCACTTAGCTAACCTCTGTTTTGAGACGCCGTTCCCTTTCAGCTGCTCAGAGCATCTAAAGCCTTATGTGCGGTCCATGTAGATACGCAAAGCACATACCGGACACAGCAACGAAGAGGCTGGGACTGCCTCCTCCCGGAGCAGCACTTGCAGGTTCACGACCTGGTCCCTGAAGGGGGTCGTAGGAACCTTGGGCACGTAGCCTGGTCACAGTCTTAGAATGACGTGAATATCTGCCGGATATCAAGTCGTGCTTACCAAGGGACTTGCCGTCTACTGCGTCGTGGTGGGATGCGATAACAGCGACATGCACCTTCAAGGTGGAGGGGGACAGTCTCCCCTCCAGCCTCTCCTGCAGGAATGAAAGCACTGACTGAACTGCGCATCTCTGCTAACAGACGCCACTTGAGGGCGTAAAGCTGACTGGTAGAGGAAGCTCTGGTTTGGTTAATCGTGTCTATGACTTTTTTATTATTATTTTACCTTTATTTAACCAGGTTAATCGGTTGAGAACAGGTTCTCATTTGCAACCGCGACCTGGCCAAGATAAGCCGCAAGGTACAAGGTGACATAAAGTTACACATGACATACCAACATACAATTACACAGTCATGAATATAGAAAACGTTCATATTCAGTTAAAAAGTACTGTACAATATATAAGAATAGAAATTGAAAGACTTGATAGTTTAAAAAATGTAAAATGATAGTGCAAAAGAAATAGCAGTCGGATAATAGTGCAGTCCAACATAGGTAAATTGATAATGTGCAAATAAATGCAGTGACAGCCATTTAGTTGAATATGTGCAAAAATACATAAGTCTTTGTTCGCAAAGAGCATCAACATCAACATGTACACTGCCCTACAAAGGCAAAACGCCGTAACATCATGTTTGGTCAAAAATGAGTTAATGTCATTTTTGGGGTATTCAAGACCTCCTTTATCATGTGAATAAATATCGTGAGTCAATTTGATTGTTTTAACGAGAAATTAAAGGGCTATGACAACCGTAACATCCAAAACCATACGAGAAACCACAGCAGAACGCCGTAACAGTTGTTACGGCTCTTAGCCTTTGTTCCGGCACGCTGAATTTGAGTTTAAGGTGTTCTGACTTTGTTTCGCCTGGCATCAAGAGAGATGTTACGGTGCCGCTGTGATGTTACTGTACTCTGGCTTTGTCATACTGTCAAAGATTATCGCTCAAAGATTACCGCTCATCTTTGAAATAAAGTGTAGACTGCCGACTGCTTGTTTGTATTATTACTCTGTGACAGCGATGTGATAGGGCGATGGTTCAGATCTGTCAATGTCAGTGACAGCCCGGAGCTTGCTAAATTTAATCGGTGTCACATAAATTAGCGCTAACGTTGACGCTGACACTCGCCTCACATCAGATGCTGAAAACCAAATATTAAATACAGAGGCATTCTACCTTTCCATGCAATCCGATATAATCCATAGAAGATATAATCCATAGCAATGCACGTCATCTGCTGTATCCACAACAATCCATACGTGTTTGAGCCATATTTCCTTCTTGCAGGTGTTCACGTCAGATTTTACAGCTGGTTATCGCTAACGTCCGTACAAAGTAGGCTAACCTAAATAGTAAAAGTAATTCCAACTTTTTTCGGTATACTCTGTCTATATTATCTCAGAATTAAAAAGTAGTAATCCAAGTCAAGTTTGTTGACTGAGCATCTTGAGCAGTTTGGACTTCAAAGTTTAACCCTTTAACTGTCACCCCTCCCCCTTTTTTCGCATAGACATGAAAATCACTATCCAAACTTAAATGGTTGTTTTTCAAGAATGCTTTGTCATATATACCTATGGACAAGTTGTGTTCCAAATTTTAGGTTGATATCTCAAAAAATTAGCTTTCAGTAAGATTTTATTTAGGCGCAGTAAAAAACTTGGAATGAGCAGTCTCTAATCTCTAATGTATTGGTCCAATGTTTAATTAATTATTACTCTATATCTTGCATTTAAATACATATACCTTTGTATTCAATTATAATTAAATTATCTTTATTGTGTAAATATGTATTGTATTTATCCATACTGTATATACTGTACTGCAAAGTAACTTATCTGTTATACTGTTTAACTGTGTTAGTGTTGCCGCACTATCCTGATCATTATAGCACTAAATAGGAACAACCAAAGGTCTTCTATATAATTTAAAACAAATACCATGATGACTAGACCTTGGTTAGGTGTTCTTATAATGGATGTAAGTATGGTGAACAGCAAGTAAATATTGATTATATGTCAGTTACTGACCTTTTGCCTTTGCATGACTCCTGATTTTTGGCACATGATACAAAGGCAGAGTACATTAACTGCCAAACAATGGTCAAAGGTCAATTTTGAGCTCAAGATTTTTTGCATACAAACATTTCTTCTGTATAGCAACTAGTTGTGAAATTTTGGGAGTCCTACCTATAATACTTTTGTCTGGACAAAACAGAAACTTTAAAGTCATTTTTCTCAGTTTCACACTCTAGTGAGTTAAGGTCTTTTGCTTTTGCAGGGCAGTACAGTGGTCCGTCAATAAATTTAACAGTAAAACTTTAAAAGTAGCGATCGAAACAGTGGATTCTAATTTGAGAGACTTTTGTAAAGTGTTCCAATCATTTGCAGCAGAAAATTTTAAAGAAGAGCGGCCAAGAGAGGTGCAGGCTTTAGTAGAGTCTAAAGAGATATATTTACTCGAACGCAGGTTAAATACAGGCACTGATATGGTTATTAAAGTACTTAGGTAAGATGGTGTTTTGCCTAGTATGGACTTGTAAATTAATTGATACCAGTGATTTAGGCGCCGATTGTGTAACGAAGGCCATCCAACTAGTGAGTAAAGAGTGCAGTGGTGGGTATTATATGGAGCTTTAGTAATAAAGCGAATAGCACTGTGGTAAACAACGTCCAATTTCTTGAGTAAAGAATTAGAAGCAGTTCTGTAGACAACATCACTAAAGTCAAGCATTGGGATGATGGTCATTTTCACAAGGGCCTGTTTTGCTGTTCTGACTGCAGGTGGTAGACCGCTTCTGTCTTCCACGTCCCCTCCAGGGGCCAGATGTGGAGATTCTAGAGGTCTGGGCGCAGGTGCCAGAGGGTGCCCCATCCCTTTGCCAAGGAGGTGCTGTCGCTAGGAGTGTGAGATCCGAGAACCAGGTCCGGGTGGGCCAATAAGGAGAAAGCAAGGTGACCTGTTCCTTGTCCTCCCTGATCTTGCACAGCACCAGTGCAAGAAGACTCACTGGGGAAAATGCGTACTTGCGCAGCCACCAGAGCCAGCTCTGTGCCAGCGTGTCTGTGCCGAGAAGGGCCTCCGTTGGGGAGTACCAGAGCAGGCAGTGGGAGTTGTCTTGGGAGGCAAAGAGATCTATCTGTGCCCTGCCGAAGTGACCCCAAATCAGATGGACGGCCTTGGGATGGAGCCTCCACTCTCCGCTGAGCAAGACCTGTTGCGACAGCATGTCCGCCATCGTGTTGCAGTTGCCAGCGATATGAGTGGCAAGCAGCGACCTGAGTCACGGCTGACTCCAAAGGAGGAGATGGTAGGCGAGTTGTGAAATGTGATGGGAGCGTACGCCACCTTGGCGATTTATGTCTGCTACCGTGGCAGTGCTGTCTGAACGGATCAAGACGTACTTGCCCCAAATCAGCGGGGCAAGGCAAGGAGTACAGCCAACAAATCGAGGCAGTTGATGTGCCAACTTAGGCGGGGCCCCCGTCCAGGAGCCAGCAGCTGAGTGGCCGTAGCACACGCCGCCCCAACCCAGTCGAGAGGCGTCTGTGGTGACACGACACGTCTGGACACCTGCTGTAGGGGGACTCCTGTCTGCAGAAAACAGAGGTCTGTCCAAGGGTTGAGAGTCTGACGGCAGGAAGGGGTGATAAACATGCGGTATGTGCTGCTGCGCCATGACCATCTCCGGTCCCTCAGGTGGACCGCCCCGCCCTCCACTGTAGCGAGAGCGGACGAGCGAGGAGGTCGGTTCCAGGCATTAAAGCTGCCCTCCACGAACTCGTCAGCTCATTATGTACTTCCGGGAAGAAAGGTACCGGAGGGGGACGTGGCTGAGAGCGGTGCCCGGAGCCGAGGTACCAATCATCAAGCCACGAGGGTTCAACCTGCGTCATTTCCTGATTTAATTCACCCATTTCTCACCCCAAATAGTCTAAGGAGTAAGGAGGAAATATAGACATTATTTTGTATTTGTTGAGCGTGAAAATCAAATGTGTTTCTGGGAAGCTTAAAGTAAAGTTTTTAGTAATCTTTATTTAGTTAAGTAATCTGGTTACAACTTTCGAGAACTGTGGTGTATTTGAAGTGAATTAATTTTAGTAAATTTTTATTTACTCCATTTTCAGTATACTAATGTCATCGTTTTTGGACAAGGAAACAATTCTGGTGTGGATAAGAGGTGTAAACATTCAAACAAAACAGATTAATGTTTGAGATTCCGCATCATTGATTGAATCGTGGCCTCTGAAAGCACCAGTAATTGCGAGTGGGAATTTGGACGTGAAGCCCAATGTGAGACTCAGACAGGGCTGCTTGAATTAGTGACCGGTTGGGCTGATATTTCAACTCGCTGAAGCCTTGACAGTGCTTTGTATTGAATGATTGTTCTCCAGAAAGCTGAGCGAGGTAGCGCCCTCATGCTCCGTGTTATTTGAAAGCCCAAAAGGATATGCTGCGCTATCATCAAAGTCCAGCATGCCTTCCATGTGTCAGCCAAGCCTTAATCTTCCCCTCCGAGGGCAACAGCTCTGATCACTCTATTCAATTTATGATGTTTGAATAAAGAATATATGAGATCTGGCCTGCGATATTTTAGTGCAATACAATAATGGAATAGTATTGGGTTGTTTAATGGCTTTACCTATGGCATATACTTTCAATCATTAGCTCCTGCTCAGATGCAAGATAATGTTGATATCAGCCTAAATAGGACACATCTGTTTTTGTTAGTTAAGTCAAAGTTCAATTAATTCTCAAGTCATTTATATTTTTAGTTCCGCCATTTTTATTTATTGCCTAGCAGTAATGAGGCTGAATAATGAAAATATGTTGCTCTGCAGTTAGTTAGGGTATACCAGGGTGATCTCATTCGATTTCGTAACTTGTAAACTCCGTAAATTAGCTTGTAAGTTTTCATGGGTATATTAGTATGTAGATAGACACTGAAACGTACTATATCAACATATCGTAAAGTACAATATCATCACATGGGTTTGGAAAAAATATAAAGATGTGTAAATAATGATCAGTTTTCATTTTTGGTTGAACTGCCCTTACAAAAATTGAGAGTTCTAGCAAACTTTAGATTTTTTGTACGAGTGTCCCTTTATTTTAATTTCTTGCAAATATGATAAAACTTTCCTATGAAGGGTTCACATTTATGAAACTGCCAATACGTTCAAACAGTACTTTTCAAGTACATTTAACAAAAATTGATATGAGCTTGAATCTCAATTAATGTAGATATCCCTATAATTAGTAATGAGATCACTTTGTGAAAAGAATACTGTATGAAAAAACTTAGCACCTTCTGCTTAAACCCCACTTTGTACCTTCTTCGTCTTTTATATCACCTCAAGCCTCTCACTTACACTGGAGAATCACTGGAGGATCATTTTTTTCTACAACCTATTCAAGAGAAAATTAGTCTTCTCCCCTCCAGCGGAGTTCAAGGACAGGTCTGCAAAACCCAGAGAAACACACATGTGCAGCAGCTAAAACCTGTATCTGGGGAATATTTCATGCCTGGATTGATCTTAGACAGAGCCGTAACCTTAAGCCCTTAGCTTCCTAGATCAATAGGAGTTGAACCAGTGCAAGTGCTTTGTCTTTATTGCTTTTTCCCAACATCTAAGCGCCCTGTCTTTGTGTTAGCTTCGGCAAGTCACCAGCTTAAACAAATGGGTGACATTAACATGCCATTGGAAGTGCTATAAACAGGGTCCAAAAACGTGTCCGAAATTTACTTTTGCATTAATTAACAATATTTGTCCTCTAAAGTTGATATTCAGAGGCATTTTCAAATATTTAAATTGTATATACCTGACCATTCCAGTTAGTTTATTCAGTGTCTAAACCCACAGCTCGATATTGTGAAAACCATAAAAATTCAAAAGACCTTTGCCTTCTGTTCCTGTATTTGTTAAAACTTTGTTTTCTTAAGCCGCTTTTTGTATTGTCTTATCAATGATTAACTCTTCTGCCACAAGAATGTAATGCATTTTAATTATCTGAATATTTTTATTTTATATATATATATATATAAATCATTTTTAAATATTTAAGATACCTATGTATCATTATTTCATCATTATATATTGAATTATTGTTATATGTGGGGCTTTCTCAGCAAATATTTGTATATGCAATTAAATGTGATTAATTGCGATTAATTAATCGGGACATTAATCGGGTAATTCATTCGATTACAAGTTGTAAGCGATTGACAGCCCTAATTTATATATATATTTATGTTATGCTAATAGAGTCTTTTTCACTGTATTTGTTAATTACGTTTTCCAACCCCCATGTAAATTTAAATATGTACAAATATGTAGAATTTAACTTACTTGTTCCGTAATATACTCTTCAAACTGTTGCTCCATCATGATAGTAGCTGATTTTAAAGAAAAAAATAATAAACCAAAAGCAGACAGATTACAATAGTGTTTGGTATAGCGCCCCTTGATGCAACATTGAGAATTGTGCTGTTATGGAACATAGCAGCACAAGAATTTGAACTTGTGTAGCATCTACATACTTCTATAGAGTATGTTTTGCCCTTTTGACCATGTATCTTTTTTTTTTGGCATCTCGTGCAGAAGTCCCATGTTTTTAAGAACTTTTTCAAATGCATCTCGAGACACCTGCATTCATTACCTTGTGTCTAGATCTTTTAATGTAAGAATTGGTCAGCCTGTACAGCCTGATCTCACAGTGAAATCAGTAAGAGTAGGTCAACTTTTCTTTAGCAAAAATCGGTATATGCTTACCAAAATTTAAAACACTGCCCCCAATGGCCACAACGGCAAGTGTTGTAGGGCATATAGGCTCCATTTATGTCCAGGATTGGTTGCCAAAAGTTAGTTGTGAAGCGAGTTCTTTTCAGCTGTACAGGACGTAATACAGTGAAGAGGAATGCATATTTTATAAGCTGTACCCCCTAACCTAAACCCAAACCTAAACCTAACCATTAGTGGAGTAAAAATAAAATGTTAGGGGGAAAGCGCCTCCTCGAAACATGCTTGTCACTGATTAAGTGAACGTGATTACTTACTGGTTTCAATGTGGGTTCCAACTTGGGTCTTTCATGCTGCTGACGCAACGTGCTGCCGGTCGAGCCACATGGGAATACACATTGAAACCGATGTAAAAATGTCTGGTGGGAAATGTCACATATCAGTGAGTCGTCACACTATCGACTATTCTAGGGTACTGGAACTTTCAGAAATAGCATGCCGACTTCCTGTGGGATTATGTTGGCCTGTATAGTCTCTCACTGTAACTTATTTACTCTACAAAGCCAATTTGTACCAGCAGCATACTGTAAATTCACTTGGCAAGAGTTATTTTTAAATCCTGGATAAAAACCCGGACAGCAATGTTGTATATTCACACCTATTAATTGTCTTTTTCTGATTATGTCCCACAGTAGGATATGATGGCAATAAACTCATACCTTACAAGACTTTTCTACAATTAGCTTAGCATGAAAAGTTCTTTCCCTGGTCAGATGGTCAATGCTGGAGGGCAATGTGTCACACCGCGTGGGCTAAAAGCTTGCCAAATAGTAAGCCTATCAAGGGCCAGGTGCAACGGCAGAAACATTTGGCTAGACTGTACCAATTCTGGGCTATGCTAGGCTAAGCGTGGAGCTTTTTAAAGTACATTATGTCTGTATCCTTCACCCCCATGGACCTATTGGCACTCCTTAGTTCATACGGGACAGCGGTTTAACTTGAGGAATAAAATGCCCTTGAATGACTCTGGAAAGTTACAAAATGAAAGGGACTGAGGGAGGGAGAAGTCAATGTCTAACAAAGCTGAGAAATCAACTATGGATCTTTGTAATAAGGGCCAATGTCACATCTAAAGCCCTGTTTTGGCTGCAGAACTAAACAAATGAGGTTTGTCTCAGTAATGATGTATTTGAGCAGAGCGCTCCATGCAAGGGCAAGACCCTAATCTGTCTTCATCTGTCTGATTCAAACTCAGTGATTCTTAGTAGATATGGGCAGCATTTTTGGACATCTAATTTGCTTGGCTACATCTGCACAGTAAATACATCAGTTGATAAATAGTCATTTTCTACAAATAATACAAATCTGTCTCCAGTTATAAAATAAGCTTTGCCTTTGACAATTTTAAGGCATGATTTTCAATCGTGTTATTCATTTAAAGTGCACAGTGAGGACTTTTAGAGATCACAGTACCATTTTCGGTTACTGCATAATTTTCTGTAAAGCTGCCTTGAAATTATGTGACATGAAAAGCACTACACAATTAAAATTGACTTGACTTTGTCCTTATAATGCATCCTAAACTGGTTTGAAACAACAAATAATTGTACTAGAGAACAAATGTTTAATAATTGTATAATTGATTGCCTGTTGTCTAGCTTCCCAGAAAATGACACTACATTGACTTCTCACATTCTGCTTCAAGTGAGTCATTCTGGACCTTGACGTCCATAGGGTTTTCACACCATAATTCAGTATACAGGATTATGCCAAATAAAGGAACAGTCGCCCAAAATCAAAGCACAGTCATCATTATCCATTGTTCCCAACCCATATGACTTTCTTTCTTCCATAGAACACAAAAGGATATTTTTCTGCTTTTTTATGCAATGAAAGTGATACTGAACACAACTTTCATACGAGATTTGAATGACAAATATCCAGTAAATAAAAGCTTAAATTCAGTCTATTTCTCACACAAAGCTATCGTATATCTTCTGAAGACTTGGAATGTGGTGCTTTTTTGTAATGTTTGGAGCTTGAAAGCTCTTGGTCACCATCTACAATTTAAGTAATATACCATATTGGTTCAGAATGACATGAGGGAGTCAATGATGGCAGAAATGAACCATTCCTTTAAGATACCCATATTATAAGTGAACTCTGATACACTCATAGGAACATAATGTAAAATCACTACACAACAGAGTGTGTTAACATTTAGTCATTTTGCATTTAGCTGTATAAAAATGGCAGAATAGCCAAGAGATTTCATGATAAATCATTAAATCAACCCAATTTTGATGGCTGGTATCTTATTGAGAACGAAGAATGAACATTAAGAGAAAGTATACCTGTAATATGGAGAGCTGTTTCTTTTACTTTTCTTGGGGAAGTTTTGATCAATGAATACAACAGCAATTCTAACCACCACAATAAAACAAAAAGAAAAAGTCTGAAAGTCTGGAGTTAACACTAGTTATCTTTTTCCCGCTTGATGTTTTTGGGTTAGGATAAAGGAGTGCAGTGTCCTTGTAGAATATGGATGATAAATTGTCCTTGCTGTATTGATACTGTGGTTATGAATCTTTCAAGGTAGATGGAATATGAGAAGAAAGGCAATAGAGAATAAACATTAATGACTGGTCAATTGTTTTTGCGACTGAGATCAATGTATAAATAAATTATTATCTTTCAGTAAATTGTATTGATTATCCTCTAATGCAGAGGCAAATAGCTAATATTTGGGCTTAAAAGTATATTTATCATTTTTGTAAACACATACAATTAGATAAAAAGCATTTTGTCACCTTTTAAAGACTATAGCAAGTTAATGGTTGAAATATTTTAGACAAGATGATCATATTTTGATATAGTGCTGCACTCTCTGAACTCTATATTACAGTATACAAAGAAGGGCCAGTACTGTCATTGTTGGTATTCATTTGTTTTCATTTGTTTGAAAGAAACTTAAATGTACCATATCAATGTATACATAGCATTTCAAATGTAAAAAAGAGACATACAAAGTAAATGGTAACACATTACAATAAGGTAGTATTCATTAACATTAGTTAATGCCATAGAAAACATGAAAATGTACTCTTTTTGCATTTAAAGTTGAACAGTATGTTAACATTACATTAGTTAATACATTATGAACTATCATGAACAAGAAAATGAATAGTATTTTGATAAGTTATCATCAACCAAGATTAATAAATGCTGGAAAAAATTATTTGTCATTAGTAGTTAATGACACGTTAAGTAATGTTAACAATTGGAACCTAATTGTAACGTTACCATATAGGTTAAATTACATTTGTAATTTTGTATTTTATTGTAAATTAAATTCCTAAAATATTGTTCAACACATCACAATTACTAACACATTAACGCATTTAGATAATTTGACTTTATAACAGTTTAATTCTGAGTAATTTCATAAGACTCACACAAATAATTAAACAAGCAAAACAGGTTACTCTGTCAATTTTACAGTGTTTCACTTATATTTCATACTTCACAATTGAGCTTTGATGATAGATAAATTAACTATTTAAAGACTTCAAAATACTTTAAGAATAGTAAATAAATTTGCAAGTAAAAATTTCTGTGTTATACAAAGATTTTCATCATAATAAAACATTTTAGCATATCTCTACATTTTTTTATGTATGTGTTCATGCATTTACTTTTTAAATGTTCCTAATTCACTCACAATGGGCATTTCAGTGTCTTTCTAAATGAAAAAATTCATTTACAAACACCTACAAATATGGATGTTATAAGTCTGGAAGTTCCTAGAGTAAATGAGCTGTAGAGTAAAGCCGAGAGCCCAGCAGACCTACTATAGGGCAAACATCACATCAGTATGGGCCCTTGGTGAGCACAGCGGGTCACAACCTCTTTTATCACGGCCCCTTGGAGTCCTGGGTCAGCACACACCAGAACCCTACCCCTCGCACTGGGCATGTGGGCACATTGCCACTAAACCGGCCTGACCCCCAATCCGCACTCTAACTCCTTAGAGACGTCATAAACAACACTGGAGACACACACTGGCAGTTTGTTAACAGATACTTCACCAGTTCCAGCCAGCCAGGGGATATAAAGACAGAGATTAATGTATACAAAGCTACTTAGCATTTAGATTATAATGATATCTTATAACTTAGCTTATATGATAGTAGATATGCACCAAATTTTGCAGTGATTTTGTGAAGTCCCGCCCTTAAAAAAAATATAGAAGTGCTGCAAACTAGCTAAAATTGATTTTTTTGTAAGGACGTTGATTAAGAAATATGTGAAAGAGTCCTTGAGGATGCTACTTGTTTAACCTAGTGCATGATACGACTGGCTTGTACGGCAACATGACATGTTCTATAATTCTCTATGCGAGTACGAAAATGATAAGATATACAGATAAAGCAACAATTATACACCAACACCGTGTGCAATGCAATAATATTCCTGCAACAAGCAATTTTTCAGTCCACATTGAATGAGATATAGTTGTGCAATGCAGAACAATCACAGCCAATCAGAACATATTTAATGTTTAATATACAATTATGAGAAGAAGGATATTGGATTGGCACAAAAAAAAATAGTCTCTTGTCGCAGCTGGTTAGGAAGCAAATTCTGATTAAAATGGAAAAGATACCTTTTACTGCATGTCACTTTATTATGGTGCATCTTGTTAGCTAAAAAAAAAAAAAGAGCTAAAAAAGGCTGAGCATCTGTGTCAGGAAGTGAGAAAAAGAAATCTGAAATTGCCCAACATGTCCATTTTATTCCAACCAAAATCACTCGAACGTACATTGCATTGCAATTACGACTTCCAAACTTGAAGGCAGCATACAGTGGCCCTGAAAAGTGTTCAGACACTCAAATGATGCAGATGTATGAATGACCTTGCATTAGATACAACATTTCAAACCATGTGGCATTTGCAAGCAAATGAAGCTAGACTTTTTCTCAGTGCTAAGTTTCTTGATTTATTTTTATCTTTTAACCAACTAGTGTATTTTTTAGTAGATGTTTGAGGTCAGTTCCCTTCACGTTCCCACAGGTGTCCTAGCAGAGTAATCGCAGGTGTAGTTCAGCACATTAACTACTATATGTCTGTGTTTGACAATCATACAGTGTCTCAATACTTTTTGTCTTCATTTTGAACAGCATATATATATATATATATATATATATATATATATATATATATATATATATATATATATATATATATATATATATTGATTGTTTTATGATTTAAAACCTAGAAAACTATTTTGTGACATGTTTTACTGGATAAGTGTGCTTGTGCAATCTTGTGCTATAATTCTTCAAAATAAACACCACTAGATTTGATATTTTGTTATCTAATATAGGAAATCATTCATGTGTGTGTGTGTGTGTGTGTGTGTGTGTGTGTGTGTGTGTGTGTGTGTGTGTGTGTGTGTGTGTGTGTGTGTGTGTGTGAGCATGTATTTATCACTTTGTGGGTACCAAATGTCCCCATAAGGATAGTAAAACCCGAAATTTTTGACCTTGTGGGGACATTTTGTCGGTCCCCATGAGGAAAACAGCTTATAAATCATACTAAATTATGTTTTTGAAAATGTAAAAATGCAGAAAGTTTTCTGTGAGGGTTAGGTTTAGGGGTAGGGTTAGGTTTAGGGGATAGAATATAAAGTTTGTACAGTATAAAAACCATTATGTCTATGGAAAGTCCCCATAAAACATGGAAACACAACAAGTGTGTGTGTGTGTGTGTGTGTGTGTGTGTGTGTGTGTGTGTGTGTGTGTGTGTGTGTGTGTGTGTGTGTGTGTGTGTGTGTCTGGATACTTCCTATGCCCACTGAATCATTTTCCATTTAGTCAGGCCACTAAAAATCAGTGGACTGTAATTTGGTCAATATCACCATCTTGTGGACATGAAACTCTCTTTAACCAATGTGCCTCAAAGTAGAGGAAGTGCTCAAAGGCAAAACATTTCCTGACATCTACAGAACAAACCACACTTAAATTGTACAGATCTGTTAATGATTATGCTTTATGGTAAAATACATGACAATGTATGTGCCTTAGACAGCCCCTACTAATTTGTGAGTTTGGCTAGGCCCCTTAATTCAGTAAAGACAAATCTTAATACAGGGGCATACTGTGACATTCTAAAGAACTGTGCACTGGCAACTTTGTGGCAGCAGTTTGGGGAATACCCTTTACGGTTTTAGCATGACAATGCCTTTGAACACAAAGTAAGGGTTCCATAAAGAAATGATTTGCTGAGTCTGGTGTGGAAGAACTTGAATGGCCTGCACCAAGTCAGGACCTGGACCCCTCAGAACATGATTTGAAATGCCAACTGTGAGGCAGTTCCCATCACTCAAAATAAGTGTTTGACCTAACTGATACTCTTGTGTTTCAAAGGGAGCAAATCCCTGCTAAATCAATCAGAAAGTCTTCCTGGTAGTGTGGAGGCTGTTATAGCAGCAACATAAGGACAAACTTTCTATCCATGCCCATTGTTTTGAAACGAAATGCTCATAAAGCAAGTATGGGTGTGGAGTTTGGGTGTCTTAATGCTTTTCACCATATAGTGTGAAGAATCAATATTTCAGGATGAGATTTAGGTTATCAAAAATAAAAAAATGATAAAAAAAAAAATAAGTTAAAAGTGTAATCTTCAAATGAAGAGAGGAACACTGTAAACTCCATTTTCTTTAATTACTGGAAAAGTTATCCTAATCCTTAAATCCTTGAAATATTAAGTTTAGGTCTCATGACACAAATATCTAAGTTCCTTGAACTTATTTATTTTAAAAATCTATCGACTTAAAATTTTGAGGGTTTATAACTCAAACAATAGGGTATACCCATAATCCCTTGCGCTAACATAATTTAAAGAGATAGTTCACCAAAAACGGAACATTTTCTTATCATTTACTTACCCTCATGCCATCGCAGATGTGTATGAATTTCTTTCTTCTGCAGAGCACAAACAAAACATTTCAGAAGAATATTTCAGCTCCTCTAGGTCCATACAATGCAAGTGAATGGTGACCAGAACTCAAAAGGTCCAAAAAGGATATAAAGGCAGCAATCCAAAAAGTAATCCATAAAACTCCAGTGGTTTAATCCATGTCTACATACGAGATAAGATATGTAATGGTGAGAAAAAGATACATCTGTTTCTTACCCACACTAATGATTAATGATTGACCTACAATCAGTTATAATATTCTTTATTTGAGCTGTTTTACTGTATGATCTAAATGTGAGTCAATTCAGCTTAAATTATTAAAAGTAGAAACAACAATATTTAAATAGCAAATCTGAGTTAATTAATCTAATTGCATCTAGTTAACCTAAATAGTAAAGGTCATTCTATATAAAGACGAAGTGAAGTGAACTTAATTACTCAAGTTTTGGAAATGCCATTCCTCATTAATCATGGGAACGAGCTAACTCAATCAATTGAACCTTTGCTAAGCTCCGCCCCCTTTAGTTATGTTCGCTCACTCTGACAAGCTCTGCTGAACTTCCCATTGGAATGAATGGCAGAATGCCGTGAACGACACGGTTTCTGGCTAAATGTTTTCATAAACGGAATGGATAATATTTTTACATGGGCTGGTATGAAGAATGATATTGTAATGCATATTTATCTTTAGTTTTTTGTAGGCTAAATTGTTTAATTACTCAGTCATTTGATTAAAAACTGTGGAAACTGTGAATCAGAATCAAGGCAAACAATTATTACAGTCACTTGACAAGATACAAACTTCATTTAATAGCAATCGCACATCTAATAACATTAGCGTAAGTGAACAGAGCTGTTCATAGCATCTCATAACACATTCATTTTGATGCTGTGAACTGTTTATTTATTATAGCTTTATGACTTGAATCAGAGCATATATTAATTAATGTTCAGTTATTAGCTTTAACTTACCTTGGAGCAAATGTAGGTGTCGTTGCAGATGTAATATGTTCATTTGGGAATGAGGGCTGACACAGTTTAATCCATAACATGCACTTCTCCAGATTTATTTAAAGATTATTTAAAAATCTTATTGTGGGTATCCTCTCTGGGTAACTCGTGTCACTATTTAAAACAACAGTTTTAAAAAATGTGTTTTATTATTTTGATAAAATCATGCTTAAATGTACTCAAACACGCATTACTTCCATAGGCTGTCATTGGAAAATTGCTAATGCATGTCAGAGTAATCGCAGCAGGGCAACAGTTGCTAAGACAGGATTGGTCAGAAGCACTTTTAAGGTGGGGCTTAGTGAAGGGTCAATTGAGTACCATGAAATAGAAGAAAAGCAGTAAATAAGACACTCTCATGTGTGAAGCCATTTGTCCACATCTTCACCTGCTCAGGGTCAGACAGAAAATGGGATGACTTCATCATTGTTGTCACTTTGTTTTTGGTTGGTTAGGCAGCTTCCTCTCATGGATTGGCTTTGCGGATGATGGCGCAGGCGAGCCCCACCGAGAGATCCCCTACCTCTCTCCCTCTTCCTCAAAGAGTCCCACTTTTTAATATGCAACATCTGTGCCAGGGAGAGCATTCCAAAATGGCTGCTCCTTGGAGGATATGGCAAAGTCTGCTCTGAACTTGGTCAGGGGGCGTTTGTAACTGCAAGGTTATACACAGATGTTAGCAATGTACACAATGTCACTTTGTCCTTTGGTACAATGGCCCGGGGAGGACTTTTTTTTGGAAGAGTGGTTCTTTGCTTTTACTTTCCAAAGTGTTATCCTGTCCACCCTCCTTGTAATGATCCCACGCTTGGCTTAGTTTGGGTCAGTGTAGCTTTGATTAACCAGATCTTTGACTGAACCCATAAAGTCTGGTCCACATTGCACAAGTAGAATAGCGGACTGTCTGCCAGTTATACTTGCATTTAATCTAAGCACAAACATTACATTTAGAACAGAATTGTCAGTTATTTTAGCGGAATACCTGTATTAACTGAGTTTCAGGTATGTATGCTTTATATGAGTAGGTTATGTGAAGTTCTTGTGCATGTATATGTAAAATGTGGGACCTAGCTCACAATATTTAGATAAGACGCCTGCAGATGTGTCATTAGGGCATGTGCCCACTCAAAATGATCTCTATGGGACAGACAATAATTTTATAGTCTAAAATGCGGAAGTGGTGGCTGACACTGGTGTCCCCTCAAAAAAAAAGAAAGAAATATATAGATGCATGATGCCTCTGGTACCCGGTACAGTTTAAAACTCTTGTTTTAGCGTGGTGGTTGATTAACAGTTGAGTAGGTGGTGCTTCGCTGCTGTTTGAAAGCATTCAAATGGATGAATGTTATGACAATATAAACCCAATGTTGTTACATTTGCATTTTTGCAAAACGTAATGACGTACCTTATTACACATTTGGCTGCAGTTTCCCAGGGAAATTTCCAGCAGGAAGCACCAAAAGGGTTGTAATCAGACAAGGTTTTCATGAGTAAAACGTAGTTCCCTAAACTAAAACTTTAACCAATAGTGATCTATAATCAAATGAGAGGTGAACAAAACCGACATTCTAACACTAAACCAACACCGAAACATAACCGATAGTGTCCAAAAGTAAAATGAGAACATGCCATCTCGTGTTGCTTCTATGACACTCTCATCTCACAAAAGTGAATAGTGAGTAAAACGCACAGTTGTTGTAGTGCCTCTGTTAGTGTTCATTTCACATAAAGCGAATTGATTTATATTTATAGGTAACAAATTAAAATTAATTCTCAGTTTCCATAAATAATTTTATTTAATTAGTGTATTTGGCATTAAAAGAATCTAAAACAGTTATTTTTATTTGGCTAGACCCACACACACACACTAATTATTATTGCTATTATTGCTATTATTTTTGTTGTTGCTAAACTGTATGTTCCACTCAGGCATAAAAATGGGTTTCAAAAATAAATGTTGTAAACATCTTTATTTTTAAACATCTTTTTTAACCATTTTAATTATCTTTATTTTTTAAACATCAGTTTTAAACACTTTAAACATTTTTGCATTTATTTTTTAAACATCTTTTTTAAACATTTAAAACATCTTTGTCTTTATTTACTTAAACATCATTTGAATGCACTTTTTGAACACAATTCCACTCTGAAGGACTTTTAAACATAGATTTTAAACATCTTTATTACACTCAGCCCACCGTTCTCCCACATTCACGCTTACATTGTGGGCTACTCTTACTTAAAATTATTTAACAATTAATCCTCTGCAGTCCAATAACTAAATTGAAAACAGACTCAACAATAGCCTTAGTAAAATAACCCCAATTTAATAAAATCGTTCATAGTAAGGCCTATTTTTTCAATTTTACTCGAGTCAAGTAAATTTTGAACACATTAAAGTCCATCGGACACCAAACTAAATCATCAATGCGCACCATACACAACGCTGCTTTTCATATCACTGTTTCAACATTGTGCGTAAATCCTTTCCATATATGCTGTCGACAATAATCTTATTGCCAGTTTTGCCCCCTTATTTTGCTCACCCTTACTTTAGTGAGAACAATGAGTCTGCGACTTTGATGTGCATAGGCCATTGGTGCGGGGATGCACTGTAGAAAGTAATAAACGTAGATCCTCCTCTACTTGCAGCCTTGACCGGTACTTGCTTTTAATCATGGTCAATGCGGAAAACCCACACTCATACAGGTAGGTGGAGGTGAAGGGAAGAGCACTTTTATAGCCTTTTTGGAGAGGTGGGACAACTCAGTCTCCACAAACAGCCAAAATTGTGAAAGTGACACTTCACTCATCTTTTTTTCCAAGTCCAAATTAGAGTTCAGCTCGACAAGGGCCACTTCCTCTTGCATGACCAGCCCATCATGGGGTGCCACTGGGAACGGGAATGGATTTCTCACCCACTGATTTGCCAAGGTCTCCTCTCCCAAATACTCTCCAAACTGCCCTCACCACCCCTTCAAATGTGCAATGACCACCTGTTGTACAGAGTCCAGTTGCAGCCCTGCCCTCCATCTTCCAAGGTTGGGAACATTTCCACCGAGCCCCGTTCAACACAAGCACACCACAGGTCCAACATGTGCCAAAAAGACATGGCACTTTTTCAGTATATTTATCCGGTCAAAGATAATAGTCCGGTCAGAGAGATAGGCCAACATTGCAACACCGTTCATGTCATCCATGTGCTTCACCAGTAGGGAGTTAGAAAATCACACAAGCAGGTCAGAACCTTGCCCCCGGACAGCCACCAGACTTCGGAGTGCAGGAGCAGCTGCTGGAAGTGAGCGCCCTTCTCATTACAGAGAATGGGGAAGAGACGGGCATTCATGGTGCGTGATTTAATTAGGTTTACAATTTTGAATGCCTCATCCAGGACCATGCGCAGCTCTTTCGGCATCTTCTTAGTCACCAAGGTCTGGCAATGGATGATACAGTGCTTCCAAACAGTGGTGGGGGCAACTGCTTGCACATGTTTCACTAGACCACAGTGGCGACCTGTCATTGCCCTTGTGCCATCAGTACATATTCCACAATAGAGATTTCTTCTGCTGTAGTGCGAGCTGGCAGGGAATGACAAAAAAAAACTCCTCCTGGACACTGAGCTCTTTAATATAGCACACATACACCATTACCTGAGTACAGTTAGCAACGTCAGTAGACTCTTCCAGTTGAATGGAGAAGAAAGGGCTCTCACGAGTACCATCCAACAACTGTTCCTTCAAATCAGATGCCATGTTTGAGATGCGGCACTGGATGGTATTGTCAGACATTGGGATTCTGTTTAGCTCGGTAGCAGCAGCTTCTCCCATCATTGCAAAACACATGTCAGGGAGCAGCAGGGAGGAGTAACATTTCACCAGTGTTGTGGGGTTTATCTGCTTCAGTTGCCTTGGAATTTACAGCGCTAAATGTCTCAATTACTTTCTTCTGTGACCACAATTCCTTTAGCTTCCTATCAAAAAACTTGGCTTGGTCAACAAACTTGGGTGCTTGGTCTCAATATGACGCCGGAGTTTACATGAGCTCATACTGTCATTAGCTAGCAAGTCTTTGAAAATAAAATAGTGTGGCAGTGGAGCATCATCAGGACCAAGCCATGAAAATCCAAACTTTAAATAATCATGGTCATACTTCATTTGTTTTCTGCTCGCCCAAGACTCTATCTCCTCTCTCACTCTAGGTACTAAAAATCTATTCATTTTGCCCCATGCATAGCTGAAGTTAGCTAACCAGAGGTTTACAGTTATTTTTTATGGGGTTTTTTCTCACGCTGTGCCTCCCCTGAATTTCTCTGGCACCCCCCAGGGGAGGCGCACCTCACACATTAAAAACCACTGGGTTAGACAAAATATCGCTCGTAAAGATAGAAAATGCCTCTTAAAATAAACTCCAGGTGGAAAATTTTGCCTGTAATGGAAAAGTTCATTTCTGACAATGGTGTGGAGAATACAATGTGGTGATGAGAATATTTGCGTGTCCAAAAGCACAGTAAAATTCACAGATATAACTCAAAATCAAAGTGAAATACTGGATACAGTTCTGCTTGTGGATATCTAGTTAAGTTTTAACAAAGTGCCAAAAAACAAAACTCTATATATTGCATCTTTTGAAGATTTGATGCTTCTAACCTTGCTAATGTTTTCAAGTGAAGTGATTATTTTATTCTCAAAAGTGTTAAGATCAATCCAGTAACTTGTTATGAGTGCTATGTTTTCAGGCAGTCCAATAAACACCTTCTCTGTCCTTACTCACGGAAGCTGTAAAAAGCCAGCCAGTCTCTCACGCAAAACAAGAGTTGGAAATTCGCCAGAGCTTCCGTGGGAAAGAGAGTGCAAGGGCTTCTCTGAAATCTTAAAAATGTGAGCAAGGAGGTTTTTGCACCTGCTGCTCCTCTGGGATCTGTGAATCTTAGAGAGGGAGGCCTAGGGACTTGTTAGGTATCACAGGGATGCTGGAGATGGAGAGCAAAGCATCTGTGTGTGACTGCCTGTGTATCTTGTCGAACAGACCATCTCTCTGTAGTCACTGGAGGATTCACAGAAGAAGAAAAAAAACACAGTGAGAATGATGACTGAGCCCCGAATAAAGATGACAGGAAAGTGTGCAGTGACAGCTGTAGAGAATCAAGAACATTACCTGCACATGTACTTGCCCACAGCATACAGACATGCATACAGTATATTCCTGTTTCCAACATGATGCTGTTACAATGTGTAATTAGTGGTGCTGGCTATAAGGCTGTTACATTACTCATATTTAGCATAAGAGATTAAACAAACCCCTTACTGTAAGTATTCAAATTTGGTATGTAACTTGTCCCACATTTTGTACAACAGACACGAATGATACCTTAATTTGTGAGCTTTTGGGGGAGAAGAGTGCTATTATTTTTCTAGTAATAAAATTTTGTCTGGTGGATGGTAAAACGGGTGATAAAATTATATATAAAAAAGACTTACAGTATATAGAAGGTGAGACCCGAGCCATACTGTATATAGGTATAGAAACTTGGGGGTGGGCTCTTTTTACTTGGGCCACTAAACAACCACCCAGACCACCCTAGCAACCACTCATAACACCATACACTGACAAAAAAAATATACAAACATTTTATCTAAAGGGCTACAACAGCTTGTCACTGGGACAGTACCCTAAAATATATACCCAGTTTACCCTCTTTACACCTTACTTACAGTATGTATCCTTTCAGGACAGATGAAACCCATAAGGTGCTCATAAGTATCCTTTAGGGACCGATAAGACAATTAAGGTGCTAACATGTATCCAATAGGGACAGATAAGACACTAAGGAGCTAATATGTATCATTTATGGACAGATAAGACACTTAAGGAACTAACATTTATCCTTTAGGGACAGATAAGACACTTAAGGGGCTAATATGTATCTTTTAGGGACATAAAATACAATTAAGTTACTAACATTTATCCTTTAGGGACAAATAAGACACTTAAGGTGCTAATATGAATCCTTTAGGGACAGATAAGACACATAAGGAGCTAATATGTATCCTTTATGGACAGATAAGACACTTAAGGAACTAACATTTATCCTTTAGGGACAGATAAAACACTTAAGGGGCTAATATGTATCTTTTAGGGACATAAAATACAATTAAGGAGCTAATATGTATCCTTTAGGGACAGATAAGACACTTAAGGGGCTAACATGTACCCTTTAGGGACAGATAACACACTTAAGGTGCTAACATTTATCCTTTAGGGACAGATAAGACACTTAAGGAGCTAATATGTATCCTTTATGGACAGATAAGACACTTAAGGAACTAACATTTATCCTTTAGGGACAGATAAGACACTTAAGGGGCTAATATGTATCTTTTAGGGACATAAAATACAATTAAGGAGCTAATATTTATCCTTTAGGGACAAATAAGACACTTAAGGTGCTAATATGAATCCTTTAGGGACAGATAAGACACATAAGGAGCTAATATGTATCCTTTATGGACAGATAAGACACTTAAGGAACTAACATTTATCCTTTAGGGACAGATAAAACACTTAAGGAGTTAACATGTTTCCTTTAGGGACAGATAAGACACTTAAGATGATAACATTTATCCTTTAGGGACAGATAAGACACTTAAGGAGTTAACATGTTTCCTTTAGGGACAGATAAGACACTTAAGGAGTTAACATGTTTCCTTTAGGGACAGATAAGACACTTAAGGAGTTAACATGTTTCCTTTAGGGACAGATAAGACACTTAAGGAGTTAACATGTTTCCTTTAGGGACAGATAAGACATTTAAGGAGCTAATATGTATCCTTTAGGGACAGATAAGACACTTAAGGAGTTAACATGTTTCCTTTAGGGACAGATAAGACGCTTAAGATGCTAACATTTATCCTTTAGGGACAGATAAGACACTTAAGGAGTTAATATGTTTCCTTTAGGGACAGATAAGACACTTAAGGAGTTAACATGTTTCCTTTAGGGACAGATAAGACACTTAAGATGCCTAACATTTGTCCTTTAGGGACAGATGAGACACTTTAGGTGCTAACATGTATCTTTTAGGGACAGATAAGACAATTGAGGTGCTAACATGTGTCATTTAGGGACAGATAAGACACTTGAGGTGCTAACATGTACACTTTAGGGACAAATACATATCGACTGGGTACAGTTTGTGTACCATTGAGGGCATTGCCCCTTTGCACATTTTTGTTCTGACAGTGTAGCAACATGGTGGTGAGTTTTGCACATGCAAACACCACTCACATTTTTAGGGCTTAAAGAAAAACTGCCACACGGTCTAACTGTTAGGAGATATTAAAAAAGTCACGTTAAAACCTGAAATTCATGGAACAAAAAATAATTTTGCATGAGTAGTGGAGAATAATCTTCATTATTATGTCTTTAAAAGTATAATCAATTTAGTTTTTAAATAAGATAAATATTTGTAGTCACTATATGTAATTATGTGTACATTCTAATATTATTATTTTTGTAGGCTGTCTTTTTATTTAAAAATACATTGAATAATCAAATTAATAAATAAAACCAGAGATGACCCCTTTAGAACCTCAAACTAGACTGTGTGTGACATTTATATGAAAATGTGATATTTGATATCACCTTTTGACAATATTTGAAAATAAAAATATTGAATTTGTCAAAATATGCTTGAAACTTTTTTGAAAATAATTACTAATTATTATTCAACCTCATGCATGTATTCAAGTTGCATGGAAAGTGTTATAATTCATTTCACTTGATGGTTACACCACATTACATTTTTAAAGTCACAAAATTGTTTTGTTTGTTTTATGTAAAAAATTCTCTAAAAATGTATTTTTAGGAAACCAAATTTCACATTACATTTACATTTTAACACAAAGATTACATTTGTATGAACTTGACACTGTGACTTGTTTTAAAAGATTAAACCTCCTTTTTGCCAATGACCCAACAATCACTTGGCCTATAGGATTAAATAAGGCATGAGAAGTCAAAACTACTGATGACATTAGCTTTGAGTATTACAGCATCTATCTCTGCTACAGAGGGTAAAAATCTAATGCTTTTCCAGCTTATGAATATTACTAAAGAACAAAAATAATTTAGCACATTGGCTATGATTGAAATGGGCCTTGTAAATAGGATTATTTAACCAATTTTAAAGTAAGACACTGAGGAGAACAACAGACTGTAAGAAATTAGAAAAGAACATGTGGGCGAAGGAGAGAGTGAGAAAGAGTGGAAAACTTTATTCTTTTTGCATGCTTACAAACACATTCATATTTAATGTTCATCATCAGGGGCTGCGTATGAGCATTGGAAGATGCCGTCACTATTTTTCCCACACCCTTGAGCCAACTCCTTTTGACAGCACTCCACTCCATCCCAGCAAATTATCCACATGAGTTACCGTGAACCACTGAGGAGGATGCATGCTGCTCTGCGCCTGGAGAGGTGGGAGGTGGGGGGTGGTTGAGCACGTCACTTTACATCAGCGATCTCCCTGTACTTTGCATCATTTCAGTTAGAGGATAATTCAGAGGAGGGGAAGACTAGAAAGGATAGCAGCTGCCGATACTGTGGAGGAGAGAGATAATGTGGACATATGTGGAGAGTGACGCGAGATAAGTAGCCGCTGAAACACTGAGGTGGCTCTCCACTGAGGCCTTTAATGTTTGCAGAGAGAGATATGAGTAGACTACTTGTCTTGACTACTGAGTCCTCTGTCAGTGAGAAGACTTGCTGCGCTGACATGCTGGGCATCACCAGTAGTGGAAAGTAACTAAGTACAAATACTTTGTTACTGTACTTAAGTAGCTGTTTGAAAACATTTTCTTGTGTATTACATTTTTCTTGCAACTTTTTCTTTTACTTTGCTAATTTTTTTACACAAATAAATACTTTTTACTCTAATTCAGACCCTCTTGTTACCCTGATTGAAAAATTGTTTTCATCATTTGCAAAAAAAAGAGAAGAGAGCAGCTTAAAAACAGGTCTTTTACTCTGAACCAGTCATTTTTGCTGTGCTTTCGCACATGAGGAACTATAGTTCTTATTATCCATTTAGTGGGACTTTAAATGGACTTTTTAGCTCATACACTGGGGTAGGTACTACTTTGGGAGAAGCGGAACTGTGGGAGGTGCTGCAATCTGTGATTGGTCAAACACATATGATGCACAAAGGCAAAGCAATGAGAAACATGAAGAGTCAGCAGCCACAAACTTGTAAACAAACTTGTAGCTGCTAGCCTGCTATTTAGAGGAATGAGCAAATTTACCGTTCCCTTAACAGAAATAACATTAAAAAACAACAACGTTTCCAAAGATTATTATCGCCTGTTTCACATAATCACATATATTATTATGTGTGTGCGAGCGGTAAGCAGAACTGCCATGTCTTTAAAGGGAGACGCACTTTGAGTTGTCATCGCATTTTTACTGTGTATTGTGTGACTATGGAAATTGAAATAATTTTTGTATTACTACATTGAATATATCTTGGAAGAATGAACATAAATAATAAGAAGTTTAGTGAGAGTGGGCAAGTGAAATCTATTACAACTTAACCCTCATAAAATCAAAACCTTATGAGGAAAGTGTTGCATGCACTTAAAAAACATAAATGGCTCACATTTTATAAGATCAATGGATTGAATTTGCAGTATTTACTGTTACGATTTGATATTAAGTGTTTTAAAACCAGGTACTTTTTACTTTTACATGAGTAGTATTTTAATAGATGATTTTAATTACTTAAAGGAGCAATATGAAACATTGGTATCAAGCGTTTAAAATGGGTACTGCAGTCCAAATTAAAAAATATTGGAGATTCCCAGACTCTCAGATCCCCAGATACGAAGCTCACGCTGGTTGCCAGGTTTAGGACACCAACAGGAATGAGCAAACTGACAATGACAAGCAACGAGCCTTACACGGTAAGTTGATCAGCTAATGTATACGTTTGCAGTGTTTTTATTGTTTGCAAATTATAAACTAGCTCAAGAGGATTTTTTATAGCTCTTTAAATGTTAGCTAGATGTATTTTTGGCTTCCATGGCTGCAGTGCGCTGTGTTTGCCCGCTATCTTGTTTAAAATCTGGCAACCCTGGGTGTCGAAATACTATTGGGAAATGTGCAATGGGCGGGAACACAGGCTAAAACACAAAAGAAGCCAGTATTTCAACTTAGAATGTTTCTTAAATCTCTGATAAAATAATATTATAATTTTATGCTTTAGTACAGTAAATATATTACACATCACATCTTTAAATAATAAATTGGTGCGGTCTCTGTACCTTTACATAAGTATGGACATTGTGTGTGTGTGTTTTTTTTTTTTTCCACTACTGGGTTTCATTTAGATTTAACTCATTCTCTTTGATGCAATAACAGGTTACATGATGTGAAAATATAGGGCTTGTGCACCAATACATTTTTGTGCGCCAGTAAAATTTTACAAATTTTATTTTGTGTCTGATAAGGGAGATTACTGCATGCAAACCTAAGAAATATTAATCTGGACAATTTCAGAAATTAATGTGTCCTGTAATTCTGTCAGTAATTTAGCTCTTTATGGTACAATGTCACCATATGGCAACAATAAATGTTCTTTGATTTTCTCAATAAAAGTCTTTCTTTCAGAAAAAGTAACAACCTAATACATTGCTGGAAATGAAAGGGCAGTCTTTAAAGTAACCAATAATATGCTGTTTTTAAGACACATTACATTTTATTTTGTCTCCAAGACAGAGAAACATGCTGAAGTCCTTTTTACTATAAATCCTCCTCCCTTCCCAGTAGGTGGCGATATGCACAAAGAGTATGAATCACCAAAAGCAAAAGAATAAGAAAGTGAAAGTGAAAGTGTAGATTGATAGTAAAAAAGAAAATGACTTACAGTAAATATCGATTGTTTCTCAACCATACCTTCCATATTAATTCTGAAGATATAGATTTAACCACTGGAGTCATATGGACTATTTTTTGGAGCTTCAAAATGTTTTTACCCATTCACTTGCATTGTGAGGACCAACATAGCTGAGACAAGGTTTTAGAAATAAAAGCCTTCATTTGTGTTCAAGAAAGAAATACACATCTGGGATGGCATGAGGGTGAGTAAATTATGAGAGAATTTTCATTTCTGGGTGAACTCCTTTAAATGACAGTGAAAATAATATTGAAGAACATACGATACTCGATGATTCACTCAATTTTGAAGAATAAATGCATCAATCAATTAAAGAAATATAAATTAATTCAAGGAAAAATTGAATATTTTTAAGAAAAAATAGCCTTTGGACCATTTCCAATGTGGAACAGAGTTGCCATATGGCAATATTTCATTTTTTACCTTTATTTTGGTTATTCAAGCAAAATATTTGTATTTTTATTTTATGTTTATATAATGAAAAAATGGGGAAAAATATTCAACCATTAGAACATAATGTGCACCATATAAGGTATGAATCATAACTAACAATGCCCAATTCACAAATGAATCACTCCTTTAGCCTGTTCTTTTCAATCAATTGGTCAAACAGGTTAGCAAAATGTCTGAATCGGTTTGCGATTCAGCTTGAATCACTTGTACAATTAGTTTGAAGCAGTTTTACACTCAACAATAGCGGGAATTCATGCGGGCCTGAGTCAGTGGCGACATGGGGGCCACACGGAACTCCCAACAAAATTTGTTGACGGGAGGCACAACTATAAATCCTTAAAAATTAGTTATATTAAACATAATTACTTCATTTAAATACTGAAATTAGCGATGTAGGCCAACAACATTGCATGTGGCTTTAAATATTTTCTTGGACAATAGGGGACCTCTGGGTCAAAAAGGTTGCGAACCACTGACATAATCAATAAGAAAGGCATTATAATGCTCTCTTAATGACTTTATATTTATTCATGGTTATATACATGGTTACACATATATAAACATTTTTTTTTTTAAATGCATTAAAACTTCAATTTTCAACACCAGATAATTCACATGTAATAATGTATTATAATTCATGTAACTCTTTTAAAGTGTAACTGTATGTATTATAATGTATTAACTCTCCTTACAATTATTTATGAAAATATTTATCAGATTTCCACATGTAGAATAGGACACTGTGAATACATGTTTAATTAATTAATTAATCTTTATAAAACATTATGCACACAAACTTAATGGTAAGTGTTCCACAAATAGTAACAATTAGGCTATAAAATATTTTGCTCTATATTTTGCTTACTAAACTAATAATAATAATAATAATAATCATCATCATTTTTGCTTATTGAAATTTTTACATTACAAATAAGGAGCAAGAAAAAAAATCAAAGACTTAAGTATAGTTTTGTCTTGTTTATTGAGCAATCAATAGGGTGATCCAATACTATGTCTGGAGAAATACTTCAGCATGGCTTCAATGAAAGGAGCGTTTATGTAGAGCTCAACAGCACCCTCTCCTGCTCAGCACTGTTTTGACATGTTGAGATGAAGAGTTCGGTTTGACCACTGGTCCTCTGAGACCTGATTAGTAAATCATTTCTCTTCTGGCCTCCTTCTCAAGGATATGCGTTGGCGCCGAAGGAGACTTGAAAAATTGACTATCATAAAAATAAACTTGTCTTTGAAGATGCATGCTCACCGAGCCCCAAATTGGCCCAAATTTAAAGCTACATATCTAGACATCCCTTCAATTACACTGACTTGCAAAGTACATAGAGGACAGAGAAAAGTTGTTACAGAACTCAAAGCCTGGTTCTTTTGATTTATGCATGACAACGAAGCCATTTTTAATTGACGCAGAAATATAATAAATCAAAGTTGTGCATCAAGGTGTTCAATTAAAAGCAGCGTACATCAATTATGGATGAATAATGAGTTTTTACATTTACTCTGTCTGAATAACCTAAGCATGACAGCTGTAGTTTTTTTAAACTAGTTCACTGATGTTCAAAATCTTTGATGGAGAAAAGAAAAATACATAGACACAATTTAATTCATTTTATGAGGAATTTGCCTGTTGATTTGTAATGAGCTGTATACATTTGCTAGAATTAGTACTATGGATTTGTTAGGAAGCTAAATCCTGCAAAAAAAAACAAAAAAAGTAATCCTTTTGTGCAAGGTTTTCAGTGGACCACTGTCACTCCGCTGTTTGAACAAACACTGCACGCAGGATGTGTCTCCTAATTGCTGTAATGGAAGACTTCTTGTTGAGGATTTATGAAAGATGAATACGTATTACCTGCAAGCATGTTTGTGTATTTGTTGCATCTTTTTTGCTCAAAACCACATTCAACAGCACCGCTCGCCATCCATATTCATGCGATATTTGCTGGGAGGCATTTTTGTGTCTCCTAAAAATAGTGCATGGAAGAAAAAGAGACTCACAAAGCCACATTGCTGCATTCGTGCAAACACTCTGGAAGGATACGGGTAAACAAATGTCTCCTCTGCTCAGACGGCAGTGTAAACAAGAGTAAATTATTTGTAAGGTCACTTTAAGGTTAAGGGTGTTTATACATGGGATGTGATGAAATAATGTGCTTTGTGCTTCTCAAGTCTGACACTTATTTCCATATTTCAATGTGGCATCTTCTAAGCCAATAACTCATGTCACATAAGTCGTGGCTGCCCATATTCCAATTTATCAGTTCAATTCAGCCAAACACAGACATGATTTCTTAATCTTTTTTTCTTACCAATTAAAGTGTGTATACTGTCAGTAAAGAATAATGACTCAACAATTGTTAGGTCAAAACAATTAATTGAAAGGAATCATTCAAATTCTGTCATCATTTACTCACCCTTGTGTCGATTCAAACTTGTATGACTTACTTTATTATATAGAACACAAATGGAGATGATTTGATGAATGTTCACGCTGTTCTTTTCCATACAGTGTTAGTGGATGGAGACTGGGGCTGTAAAGATTTAAAAAGGATGGAAGATGTTCAGTGAGTAATTACATTTTGGTCTGTTTCTCACAAAAATGGCTTCAGGAGACTCTGAATATAGTGCAGAAGTCATATGGAATACTTTTAGGCTGCTTTTTAAAAAAAATCTTTTTTGAGCTTTACCACCTCGAACCCCATCCATGTTCAATGCATGGGAAAAAGCAGAATGATCATTATGCTTAAGAAAGAAGTTTTTGAACAAATCATTAGTGAACTGACAGAATTGTTGGTTGAACTATGTCTTAAATATAATCTCAATCAAGTGGAATTTTTAAGACCCATTACTGTGAGGTGCTATGTGAAGGTTGAGCTATTTGAGCTTTGGAATATGCATTTTTCCAGTGTGTGTTTCTGTACTAATGCAAGCACACACACACACACACACACACACACACACACACACACACACACACAAGGCTACCGCATGCATGCTGATCACTTGCTATTGACCGAATGGAAGTCATTCTCAGAAAACGATGTCATATGTGAAGTCAACTCATGTTCTTTATTGTCATTGTACAACAAAAGGTAAGGATAAGAATAGAAAGTATACAATAAACAAGCAGAATGAGAAGTATATAAGGTTAAAATTAAGTATATAAGTAAAGGTCTAGATATATAAAAGATACTAAGGAATATACAGAAATAAGAATTTAAAAGCTAAATAGGAATATATAAAAAGTACAACAAATAATAATATTAAAAACCATGTGTATCCTCATCATCATTTACTTTTATGATTAAAAGGATATTGAACCTAGTCACATTATTTGATAGACTTAACACTGCTTAGTGTGTAATGTAAAATAACTTTTAAAATAAAACTATTTCAATGTTTGTTTTGTACATAAACTGACCTTCTCAGGTAAAATAAGAATAAAATTGCAGTGTTTCTTGAGGAATGGAGTCTATATTATAGTATGTGCATAGAAAGTAAATCTTCCTATGAGGAAGAAAGTGTTCCAGAGTTTAACTGACAAATTAACATTTGTCTGTATTGAGCTAGTATTAAAAGCTTAAAGGTCGGTTACAATACACTTCGCACTTTGGGCCATGAGGACACAAGCCCTGAATCAGGCTAATCAGCCGGGAAGGGGATAAAGACCAACCAGGGGCACCAGTTTGAGAGAGAGATACATATATATATATATAGAGAGAGAGAGAGAGAGAGAGAGAGAGAGCGAGAGAGAGCGAGGCATGTGTGTTTGTTCGTTTATGATTTATGTTGTTTTAAGTTCATTTATATCATTAAACCTTTATGTTGTCTGTGCAGCCGGTGCCTGTCTCCTCCTTACCCATCCTTTAGCTGTTACATTGGTGCCGAAACCGTGGAAGGAGGAGGGATGAGCTGTCGTGGAGTCCTTGCCGCTGCCATCTGCCAGGGGAGCAGACTCAGCTGGCTGCCTGGGGACTGAGGGGTCACTGCTGGCTGGCGAGAGCCTGAGGAACCACTGAAGGGGAGGAGTGGTCCCAACAGCTAGGGGCAAGAGGACTCATTGCCATTTGCCGGGGGAGGCGCGAGCTTGCATCTGCCAGAAGGTGGAGGAGCAGTTGAGGACTGGGTGACAGTGCGTCCGGGATAGTAGGGAGGTTAATTTTCAAACATTTTCATAATCGATCGTCATGTAAATTAACGATCAATTAATAGATTAATCGTTAACGTTAATATTGCAAGATGCACATGGAGAACTCAGAAGTACAGCCACAAAATCCATTTTCTTTTCTCTCTACATCATTATAACTCTAAAGTTTACCTCAGAGATTCCTTTCTCACTCTCAGGTTAAGAGCGAGGCGTGCAGTCATAGCAAGCTGTTTCCATTTGTCCTACGAAGGGCATCTCATTTCAACGAAGCTTGTTTTAATGAGGATGCTCGGTATACCGCTACTTTAAAAGGGTGCATTCTTACTAGCATGCAGCCTTCGAAACGAGACACAGCTCATGTCTCAGAATGAATATGATTTCTTTGTAGTTTTCACGTGACCAGAACCCATATCTTGAAGTGAAACCAATTACCTCCTCCTGTTTATCATGGGACCAGAACCCATGTTTTGAAGTAAAAGTGATTACTTCTTGGTTTCCAAGGAATCCAAACCCATGTCTCAAAGTAAATGCAATTACTTTTATAAATAAGACTTGAGATTATTGTAATTAAAATTAATGAAAAGATACTTATATAATTTTGCGTAAACCCTGTCCTACGGTTCAGTGCTCAGATGCTTACATAAACCATCAGATCCTGCTGGAGGCGATGATGGCAGGGAAGTGGAGCTTAAACCCCCACCCAGGATGGGACCTAAACTGGTGTTCATGGGGTGGGGGAGGGGTGAAGTCATGGAAGTATGTGAACAATGAGAGGCAGCTGAACAGGCTTATCAAGCGGGGGCTGTATTGTGATTGGATGAGATGGCTGATTGAATGAATCCCGAGACCTTACTGCTAGAACTAGGCTTACGCTTACATTTCCTGGTATCCACAGGACTGGAAACTTTGTCTCGGAGTGAACGCCCTTACCTGCTTGTTTCCACATGACCAGAACCCATGTCTTGTTTCCACGGGATCAGAACCCTTCTCTCGGAATAATTGTGATAACTTCCTGGTTTCCACAGAACCTATATCTCAGAGATTGTGTGCGCAAAACGTTTTCAGTAGCACCACAGAGAAAGGTGATCACTTTAAATTAATGGAAAAATATCTCATGCTTGTGGGAAATTCATAGTATAGGGTCAATTTCAGAGTAAATGAACATTCGGAAGTAGCATGTCAATTACCCTTGTGATCATGTTCATGAAAGTGGCCTTTAAAAAGTTTAAAAAAGATGTTAACATGGAGTGAAGCATAGTGTGAAAAGCTTTTGTGTATTGAAATTACAACAGTATTGTAACCTGAAATCCTATTTATAAAGTTAATTCACACTGTTTATTGTCAGTCAGGGATTTTGTTGCAGAATAATGAGACTGTGCTGGAACTTTTCTTTTTAATGGCAGAAGACACGCATGTGCAGCAATTAAAACTAGAAATGAACCATTCAGATGCCAGGGGCTACACTGAGCTGTCACCTGATGATGTCGCTACAGGTACCTGTCACACACACACACACACACACACACATCTAGCCTGTCATTGCTTCCATCATTAGAGAGTGACATGTGTATAAACAGCCCCATGCTGTTGCAGCTTCAAAGCACACCTACACAGAGAGGGGAACGCATGTGGATTGTTACCATAAAAGCAGGAATGGACTGTGCATTGCCATGTTTATGAGCAGGTTACCATGAAGAGACAGGTTTACAACATGCACACACATTTAATGTCATATCTTAAATTAAGGAGGGGTGGGGTGGGAAAGGGTCAAAAGGTTAAATTGTCCAGAATTTATTACTGTTGGGTTTCCAAATTCTGGTTCTGCCCAACAATATGTTTACAAAAAGTTATAAAATGAGGGAAATTCTAATTTTCAATTTTCCCAAAGAACTTACATAATATATATACTATATTGGATAGTTATTTGCACAATTTATAATTTTTTAAAACAAAACATTGCTGTCATTATCATCACGTTAAGCCTTTTAAGAAATAATTGAGTTTAAATTTACAGTATGCATATATATAATTTCTAAACTCAGCACAAAAAGAAACCTTTTTCCTTTCCTATCCTTTTTCAGGATTTTTAAGATCATTTCAAAAATCCAAATAAACTTTACAGATCATTATTGGAAAGGGTTTAAACAATGTTTCCATGCTCTTTCAATGAACCATACACAATTAATGCACATGAACCTGTGGAATGGTTATTAAGATATTAACAGTTTACAGATGGTAGGCAATTATGGTCACAGTTAAAATCACTTTGACACTAAAGAGACCTTTCTACTAACTCTAAAAACACCAGAATAAAGTGCCTGCTCACCTGCGTGAACGTGCCATAGGCATGCTGCAGGGAGACGTGAGGACTGCAGATGTGGCCAGGGCAATAAACTCCAATGTCTGTAATGTGTGAAGACTAAGCCAGCGCTACAGGGAGACAGGAAGGACAGCTGATCGTCCTCGCAGTGGCAGACCACGTGTAACAACACCTGCACATTGTTGAGACTGCCTGCAATGACAACAAGCTCAGTCCGATGATGCTGTGACACACCACCCCAGACCATGACGGACCCTCCAGCTCCAAATCGATCCTGCTCCAGAGTACAGGCCTCAGTGTAACGCTCATTCCTTCTGCGATAAACGCGAATCCAACCATCACCCCTGGTGAGACAAAACTACGACTCGTCAGTTAAGAGGGCTTTTTGCCAGTCCTGTCTGGTCCAGCGAAGGTGGGTTTGTGCCCATAGGCGACGTTGTTTCCGGTGATGTCTGGTAAGGACCTGCCTTACAACAGGCCTACAAGCCCACATCTAGCCTCTCTCAGCCTATTGCAGACAGTCTGCGCACTGATGGAGGGTGTGGCAGGGCGGAGGGCGGGGCCGGGTCGTGATCCTACACACCCGGTCCCGTATTAGGCTAATTATGCCTCCGTGAGGTTTAAAGGCTGACTGCAGAGGGCCGTGCGGGAGAGCGAGATCGTTAGCGGACATGTCCGTCATGTGTGTTTGTGTTGTCTTTTAAGTTTTCCATTAAACTATGATTTATATCGTCAAGCCGGTTCTCGCCTCCTCCTTTCCCATCCGTTAACTGTTTTACATTGGTGCCGAAGCCCGGGAAGGAGGAGGGATACGCCGTAGTAGAGTTCTCGCCACTACCATCCACCCCAACGGAGCAGCCGCGGCCATCTGCCGGGGGACGAGGAGCCCAGCCACCTGAACGAGGACGATGGCCGCCGACCGCGAGGGGAGGAGGGGCTCCTAGCCGACCGCCTGGAGCGGTCAGGGCCGCTGCCAGGGGCGGAGGAGTCGCCTACCGGCCACTGAAACGCAGAGGGGTTTAAGACCGCCGACCGCGAGTGGGGAGGGGCTCACTGCCAACTGCCTGGAGCGAGAGAACCGCTGCCAGGGGCGGGGGAGACCCCTTCTAGTCCCCGAGAACGGCAGGTGTTCCGTCCGCCAGGGGCTGGAGGACTGCCTCAGATCCGCCGGAGGCGACTGTCATCGATAAAGGCTGGCGGAGTGATCGAGAACAAGCTGCGCGACGGAGAACCGGCTTGACGATATAAATCATAGTTTAATGGAAAACTTAAAAGACAACACAAACACACATGACGGACATGTCCGCTAACGATCTCGCTCTCCCGCACGGCCCTCTGCAGTCAGCCTTTAAACCTCACGGAGGCATAATTAGCCTAATACGGGACCGGGTGTGTAGGATCACGATCCGGCCCCTCCCTCCGCCCTGCCACAGAGGGATTGTGCATTCCTGGTGTAACTCGGGCAGTTGTTGTTGCCATCCTGTACCTGTCCAGCAGGTGTAATATTTGGATGAACCGATCCTGCACAGGTGTTGTTACATGTGTTCTGCCACTGCAAGAATGATCAGCTGTCCTTCCTGTCTTCCTGTAGCGCTGTCTTAGGAGTCTCACAGTATGGACATTGCAAGTTATTGCCCTGGACACATCTGTAGTCCTCAATCCTCCATGCAGCAAGCCTAAGCCAGTTTTTCAGAGTCAGTAGAAAGGTCTCTTTAGTGTCCTAAGTTTTTATAACTGTGACCATAATTGCC
The DNA here is from genome assembly GCF_025860055.1 of Xyrauchen texanus. Taxonomy (NCBI): domain Eukaryota; kingdom Metazoa; phylum Chordata; class Actinopteri; order Cypriniformes; family Catostomidae; genus Xyrauchen; species Xyrauchen texanus. The sequence continues at coordinate 16,743,922 of NC_068324.1, forward strand.
TACCGTCTGTAAGCTGTTAGTGTCTTAACGACCGTTCCACAGGTGCATGTTCATTAATTGTTTATGGTTCATTGAGCAAGCATGGAAAACATTGTTTAAACACTTTACAATAAAGATCTGTGAAGCTATTTGTATTTTTTTAAAATTATCTTTAAAATATAGTGTCCTGAAAAAGGGATGTTTCTTTTTTGCTGAGTATATAGAGGGAGAAAGAGAGAGAGAGAGAGAGAGAGAGAGAGAGAGAGAGAGAGAGAGAGAGAGAGAGAGAGAGAGATCATTGTAGTGAATAGATTATAATTGCTATCATATGTAATCATTTGTATTTTTCAACATTGAAAATCTGGGTCTGGGACAAGGCTACAATAAAATCTATATTGATAATATATAAGTACCATAGTAAAAAGTTTAATAAAAATCAACCCCCAGGACATGAAAGTGCCTCAATATTAAAGAAACATCTTGATGCAGTATATTACACACGGTGATAGGGGCCAGGGCAGTCACAAGGTGAATCCCACCAGAGAGAAGTAATGGCATTCCAAAAAGATGTTTAATCCAGGTGCAAAATGTGCAAAACCAAAAAAGTGTTTAAAACAGTCTGAAAACTAGACCTTTTATTTTTAATGCTAAGAACAGTACATACTCTCTGGATTATATTGCACTCAAGCAACTATGTCCATGTGCTCCAAACACTCATCTTCCATCTTGTTTTCCCTCTAGTGGTAGCTGGCTTAAATACAGACATTTCCAGCCAATTCCAATTGGAACATCCCATTATTTAAATAAAATTAACTCCTACCTCCCCATTCTTAATTACAAAAATCTTTGAATAAATACATAATAATGAGTTAAAATGAGAGTTAAAAACAAAACCAATGAATTGCACAGATAAATATTTGCACAACAAAACCCAAATAAATATAGCTAAATGGTGAGTAAAATAAATAAGTCCATGGAACCAGTGTTGGGTAAGTTACTCTAAAAAAGTAATTAATGACTAACTACTAATAACATCTTCGACAGTGTAATTAGATTACTGTACTAATTACTCTGTCTGAAAAGTCATTGCATTACTTATTACTTTCTTAAGACCTTATCAACCTCGACCAGATGAAAAATATAAAATAGACATGAAATTTGTATTTTAATTCTTTCAAATAAATCATATAAAATCATATAAATTATTTATGAACTGGTCAAACAATTCAATTGGGCTGCATTAAATTAGAAATCATATATTTTAACATTAAAAGTTAAATTTTTATTTTAAATTCACTATTGTTTTATATAGAATTGTTCTAAAGTCTTATTTATATTTATTTATAAGTCTACAATATTTAACACAATTACATAATAAGTAACTGTAATAAAATGAATGAAAAATATATATTAATCCCTTACTTTACTTTTTTTTTTTTTCAATGAAAAAGTAATTCAATTACAGTAATTCATTACACCCAACACTGCATGGAACATAGTAAAATTATGTGATGGAGACCATGTCTAAAAATGTCTAAGATTCAAATTTATTTTGATAAAGGTCACCTTAACAACCAACTAGCAATCTCCTAGGAACCACCTAGAATGCCCAAGCAACCAATGACCTAGCTACACCCTATCAACCATGCAGAAAACCTTAGTAACTGCCAAGCAAATACCTGGCAACCACTTAGAAAACCTTAGCAACTGCTTAGTAACACTCCAGGAGCCAAGTATAACATCTTAGCAACTGCTTAGCATTACTATATATCTGTCTGTCTGTCTGTCTAACTGTCTAGCAATGCCTTAGCAACCACCCAGAACATCCTAGCAACAACAAAGCCTAGAAACTACTCAAAGCACCTTAGCAAGTGTAAGCAGCTGCATAGCAACCACTTAGAAATTCCATTACAACCATCCAGAACACCTTGGCAACCACTTAGCATTGATCCAGAGGCTATTTAGCAGAGGCGGGACCCTTCTATTAAAATTAATGGAAGAAATTAGAACACCCAACAGTCATCGAACGTAGAAAGGAATTCTCGCCTTACAGGTAAAAGAGCCAATCACCTTTTAGATACAAACATTGCCTGTCAATCAACTCAAGAATAAGCATGAGCATTAGCTATACAAGCTGGGGGGTTATCTGAGGTAAAGAATCACAGTTTATGATACCAGTGTTGTCACATTTCACTGCTGATTTAAAATTTGTTCTTTGATCGTAATCTTGTACAACGGTTTTAGAGGTTCTGGTCTTTCCCCATTCAAGTAGACAGAAGCTGCACTTGCATGCTCCTTGTTTACATAGAAAAATAGCCACCCATGGGCATTCCAATGCCGAGTGAACTGTCTTCAATTGATCTAGCAACCAAATAGTTTTTAAACCACATAGATTTTCAAAATCTGCCCAAGTATTCAAACCACAAATGGTCTAAACAACATTCAGACTTCAGAAGGCATTTTTCAACATTCAAACAAGGCTGTGTCAGGCCTACAATCAAGTTTGTCTGGTCCTATTCTAGTTTTGATTCTGTTGTCCTCTCCAACACTGGGTAGTTCATCAATATTAGTAGATCAAAATAATTTTTTTAAAGGAAGTTATGAGGAAACACATCTGCATCACAATTCTGGCTGGCTCAATGGAATATCCAACATTGTTAATTGTAGTTAGTAACGTGACCGACTAAAAGTGGGAACACTCTCAGACGAGATGAATTGATTGATCACTTCAAAACATGCTTTAAAAAACGGAGTCAGCATGAAAGGACTTTGTGCTATCAGAGGGCTTGCACCAGACAGCAACCAACAATACCAGTGTCTTTGAAAAGCAGAGCTAACCAGCATCTGGGCTACAGAACTGGGACATTAAGCTGTCTCTAGCACAGTATAAGTGAATTGAGTCTTATAATGAGTATTATTCTTTTAATTTGCATTGAATTTTAATTTTCTATTTCATTGTCAATTTGCCTTTTCAATTTAGTTTAGTTTTTTAGAGTAATTTATCAAAAGCTAAAACTGAAATTAAATTTGTGGTCATTTTTATGTGGGACGAGTTCCATGTCAAATTTTAAACTTGAGGTTTGGGGTTGGTTCAAATGCCTAACCCTTTGTTTTAGCAAGAAAACTAATGAGAAAGTGTCTCAAAAGGGTGTCAAGATATGGCTAATAAAAATGTAAGTTATGTTATGTCAGGTTAGACAGGATGTAGACTGCCCTACATACACGGCATAACCTCCATTAAACTGTGACATTTATAGGAGTCGCTCACCTGCTTTACCCAGGCAGGTTATGAAAGTTCTTCTCCAGATCAGACAGGCCAGACATTCATTATTAACACTCATGATGGTTAACCGCCATTCAACCCAACAGTGTTTGATGTATGATTAATTCAGTAAATGTTTTCATGACTGGCTGACTTTCCTCATTTAGGTTCTCCCACTGAAATGCTAAATATTTCATGTTCATCAGAGCTCTGGAACCTCACCTGAGAATATGTGTACTGTATGTTCGGAAAAGCAAAGTGTCATACCGCTCTTGCTATTGCCGCAGTATAGGCTATTGAATGGAGACTGTACACAATATCCAACTGTTCTGTACGCATATAGCTGGATGTCCTAATAAATTGGCTTAAATGTGCAGTATACAATATATTTAGCTTTGTCAAAAGATGCAGTATGCATGCAGTAATACAGTATCTCTTTCTTGACTCATTATTTGATTGGAGTGCCAAATGTCAAGACATTTTTATACCAAACTGGATTACAAATATAAAATCCCCAAGATGGAAAATTGATACTACTCACAAATGTAAACATACAACATTATAAAGTCATGTACAGTAATATTATTATGTTAATACTGTTTTGGGCAAGCTTAGCTTAGTGTGGTGGCATGGTCAGATATACCATTGTATTTACTGTATATTCAATGATATTGAAAGATTATCATATTAACAGAGCATTCAATTTCACTTCCATATTCTTCTTCTTTTGTTTTTTGGCGATTTGCATTCTTTGTGCATATGGCCACCTACTGATCAAGGCTGATCAAAGGATTTGATATGAGATTTATGGTAAAAAAGGAATTAAGTATTGATCTGTTTCTCAATCACACTTATCATATTGCTTCTGAAGGTATGGATGTAACCACTGGAGTCTTATGGATTAGATATGTATATGACTGGATGCATTTGCAGATTTTGTTTCAAGGATTTTACCAATATATCCACTTCATCCAGAGTTCTAAAGTTTCCCGTTTCTGTTTAACTAAATGAAAATTGTTTTGCTGTGCTCTAAATGATTCTGAGCTTCAGTTGTCCGAATGATTTAGACTGAATAGTGAACCTCTTCAGACCATTTTTCTACAGAACCAACTTGAGTGTGTCAGGATAACTCAGTGTGTCTTGAGTGTGTCTTCAGTTTCGGCACAAACATCGCTCGATGACGCAAGGTTTTTCTGCAGAATTTACATGGATCATAAGGAATAGTTCTCCCATCATTTACTCATTCTCATACCATTCCAGATGTTTATGACTTTGTTTCATCTGCAGAACACAAATTAAGATTTTTAGAAGAATATTTCAGCTCTGCAGGCCCATACAATGCATAATGCATTATAAATGCATTGAACTGGGACCACAAGACAGTGTAAAAGTAATCTGTATGACTCCAGTGGTTTAATTCAAGTTTTGGGTGAGAATAAACCAAAAATGTAAACCATTTAACTGTACACCTTGCCACTGCAGTAACTCAGATTACAATTTGTAGTGCTTGACACATGCTAGATGGTGCAGGGAAGTGTAATTGCGTTTGAAATCATGATGGCCAAGGAAATTTATTGTGAAAAGGAACCACTGAAGTCATATGGATTACTTTTTTGCTGCATTTATGTGATTTTTCGAGCTTCCAAATTTTTTGGTCACCATTCGCAATTTTACGTACCTACAGAGCCGAAATATTCTTGTAAAACTCTTAATTTGTGTTCTGCATAAGAAAAGAGAGTCATACACATCTGGGATGTCATAAGTAAATAATGAGAGAATTTTACATTTTGGGTGAACTTTTTCTTTAATGTTTGCCACCAATAATTATTCTTAATAATAATAAATTATCTCAACCCGTTCTGTGTGATTCTCCATTCCTTTCCCTTCTTATTCACCCTACCTCTGTGGGTCCTACCACTCAGTTCATTTGTTATCCATATGCATCCCATGACTGCATCTCAGCTTTTACCTCATGAAAAACAAATTATGCTGTGATTTAACTGGGATGAGTACTAGTGTAGTACATGTGTAGTTGATAATAAGTTTATAATGATGTGCCGCACCAAGTAAAGTCATGACATGATGCTTCATTAACAAGTCATCAGCTGATGATAGTTCATGAGTAGTTAACAATCAGTTAATATAAATGTGCCCCTCTAAGTAAAGTCATGACATTATCCCAAATTAACAAATAATTTAATAAACATGCACATTTAATAAACAGGTCATCCATAATCTTTTGCACTGGTGAAATAAGATTTTTTTTAAAGATCTGCTTATTTGAAAATACAAATCCACCAGCATATATGACATTAAAAAAACACAACATTTAAAGGGAAAAACATCTTAATAAAAAAAATGTAATACTGAAAGACAAGTGTCAATCTTCCATCACGATCTAACAGGGTAAAAAAAACACACAATGAACTAGCATAAGACAGAGAACGCAGTGAGGTTAAATAGGGAAGGAAATAAGGAGGTGGAACAGACAACAAGGTAACTAGACAAACAAGGTGGCGTGTATCACTAAAGACTGAACTGACACGAGTGCAAAGAAAAGTGCACTCACACAGCACTAGTGTCAGGATCCAGCCACAAAATTAAAAACAAAGTCCAACCAAAGTGGCAGTATCCAGATGCTAGACACAAGACAGAACAAACACAAAACACTTAACTGGAGTGTTGGGAACCTGACAGAGTGATTCATTTTCGAATGGGATTTAGATCTGACTCTAAACAGCTGATGGAAAATACTGGATACAGGACATAGCTCAGTTCAGAATTGTGTACTACATCTTACTACTGCTGCTGTATTAAGTATGGTAGTATGTGATTCTGAATTTAGCACATATACTGTGTGTGCTGTCATTAGTGCCACCTGCAGTTTAACTCCAGGACTGTTGAACTCATATGAAGATGAAAGTCCATTGTGACCACAGGAAATTTCATATTGTAGTATGGATTAATAAACAGACCTGAGGATGCATGGAAAAGAGAATGTTTATATATGACAGAAAAAATAATTAAGAAACACACACACACAAAAAAAAAAAAGTATTTTAATCTTAATAGTTATCTACTTTATGGCAGACAGTACTATCCCTCCTGAATAATTATCCTTTAATTATGGGGTTTTGTGATATGTGGCCAGGGCTGGACTGGTAATCTGGTATACCGGGAATTGCATAATGCAGAATGGACCACAGAATGGTGCCACGATATGCAGAAAAGGACAGCATACCCCCAAGCTCAACAACTCTTGGGCCAGTTGCTATGTAAAATCCCGGGCCGATTTCACTTCCCAGTCCAGCCCTGTATGTGGCAGTAATTTTACTGGTGATTCACAGAAAAATATGGTCTCTTTTGGGCAATATGTATTCATCTGCACAAACTTCTACAATAGAAGGACTAAATACATTAGCTACATTGTAAAAAAAATTTAAAATAATTGTCAGGTAGCCAAAGAGTTGCTTCATGCAGTTACATCTAAAACAACTTGTTTTTTTTTAAGTCAAAAATATTATTTGATATGACTAAATCAACCTGACTGCACAACAAAAGTCATTTTAAGGGTTAAAACTCCTTAAGCTAACAATTGCCCGCCATATTCACTTTTTACAATGTACTGTAAGTGGCTTAATACCCGGAAATAGACCGCAATACAGCCAGTGTTAGCACAAGGCTTTTAGAGGCTGTGTTTAATGTGTTTTAATGAGAAATGTAGAAGCCACAGCAACATCCTTTATGCAAGTGAAAGCATTTACCTCCTGATTTGAAAGAGTGGAATTGAGTATTATGTTCTCCACGAGGTCTAAATTACATTTATTGCCGTGATTGAAAAAGCTTTTCAGACATGTGAAGCATGGATCCCGCCCCCTCTTGTTGTGTCTTTCACTGAAAGCATAGTCATAACGACAGCTTGGAGTCTGTATGTGGGGTGGGTGGGTGTTTTGGCTAGTTGTCTCAGTTCAATAAGCTTCTGCTCCCACACACTGATTTATAGAGGGTGTCCATACACAGCAGTCCATCAAACAAAACAGTTTACTTTCTATTTCATCCAGTAATAATCCTACTTTATGGATGGTAATAATCACATTTGTATTTTATTTCCTGTGTCTGTCTGTCTGTCTGTCTGTCTGTATGTCTGTCTGTCTGTCTGTATGTCTGTATGTCTTTCAATCTGCCTGTCTAAATAAGTAAGACCAAAGCTTTATTGGTTTTTTCTTATACTTTCGTGTGTGTGTGTGTGTGTGTGTGTGTGTGTGTCCAGGTATTCCCTACGTTGTGAGGGCCAACTCCTGACATTTTTGACATTGTGGAGACAATTTCTGTGAGGGTTAGGTTTAGGAATAGGGGTAGGGTTAGGGGATAGAATATAAAGTTTGTACAGTATAAAAACCATTATGTCTATGCAGAGTCCTCATAAAACATGAAAAACCAACATCAACATCTTGTGTGTGTGTGTGTGCGTGTGTGCGTGTGTGTGTGTGTGTGCGTGCGTGTGTGTGTGTGTGTGTGTGTGTTTGTTTGTGTAAATGTGTGTGTGCTTGTGTAAATGTGTCTGTGGTACATCAATTAATAAAGAAAAGCCTGGAAATTCAGCTACATCTACTGGATTAACTGGATCAAGCAAAAAAGAAAAAAGGAAAGAAAAAAAAGGCCCTGAATGCACATTAGGGTATTAAAGACCTCCTTGCTTTTGTCGCAGTACTTAACAATCAGCGTGCCATTAATTCTATTGTCTAATATGCAAGGAGATGATTTTTCAAGTTCAGCCTAAAATCCGTGGACTTTCCATATAAATTGCATTTTAATAACTACTTTTTAGATCCAGTTCTCAATCTAGGGATATGTAACACGGTGAACTCTATAAATCATGTAGACAGTGAATCATGTTGCACAACTAAAGTGTATGTTGGTTTGGAAACCAAAGAGGGCAAAATAAGGCTGAGTTTGCAGTGTGAGTTGTAGGAATGACACTTTAAAGCACTTCACCTACTGTGGCCCCACCATGGGCCTTTCTATGCCTCTCTGAGCACCAGATCACCCTGAGAGATGCTGCTTTAGAATGATGCATTGCTAAACAAATATTAGGATGTTGTCGGCACATCTTTCCTTGGTTTATTTCTGTCATCTCCAATAATAGCTTCCACTCAAGCTTCACTGATACTTATATTAACAAGCACTTCCTTTCACAGCAGTTTGGAGGGCTACTCATACTTAGAGAGGTGGAGTGTATGTAAGTGTTTGTGTGAGTCCAATCAAAAGGATATGGGTTTCATACGCTTCCCTGCTGAGATGGACTGAGTACGAAAAATAAGACAAGCATAAATACATGTAAATAGATTTAAAAATGTTTGTGTGCTGTGCAAGATCAATGAAGGAGGTAGACACTAGATTTCATATAGTTCTCTGCTCACAATCTATTTTTGAATCTCTCTGTGATGTAATAATGGTCCTTTAGTTTCAGCGAGATGGTAATTGATTTCAAACAAAGCATCTGAATAACATTTAAACCTTCCTTCTGTTTCAAAAGAGAAAGGTGCTCTCGAGAGGAAAGTACTATCACAGACTGTTTTCAGTTATGGATTTCACCGTTAATCCCCAGAATAAAAGTACTGTGGCTCTAAATGTGTTTGGGGTTAAATGTTCCACTTTATCCAGTGGTTTGTTTGTTCTCTGTGTTGTAAATCTGAAGTAAAGTATCTATTTACTGTTTTACTGAGGGAGAAACTGCTTCAAATGATTCAGTGTCAAGACCTGATTTCTTCAAACTTTCCTTTTTGTATTACCTCATTTATTTATATTTATAAAATTCAAAACTTAAGCGATACCTGTGTTGCTTATTCTAATAATAGTGGGGTTTTATTGACAATATTGCTTTTTATGTGAAAAACAATTTCTAGTTTTAACTCATTATTTGGACTTCAGACCTTTGTTTTGTTGGACAAGAAAAATTTGCTTCATACCATGTGAAATGGATTTGTTTTTCAACCATTGACATTTTTTTTAATGTAACAATTTGGGCATGGAGCCACACTGACAAACCCATATATTTAGCCATACAGGGCTGCAGAATATACCTCTGGAAGAAGATTTGTTTAAAAAATATATATATATATATATATATATATATATATATATATATATATATATATATATATATATATATATATATATATATATATATATTTTAAATGGGGAACTCTGGTTGAGCTGACATGGAATGACCATGTCATGTATTTTTTAACAGGAGGATTTTTCAAATGTTTCCTTTCCTGTTGATGTAAATAAATAACATGTGTGTGCTTGAAAATAGATTCATTATTCTTGAAAAATAATTTAATATATTTGCACTACAAAAGCTGTATTAGTAATGATAAACAATTTTCAGATTTTGTCTATTCAGATTAACTTCCATTTATGCCCTTTAGGGGTCGCAATTATCCACTCTTTGAAATGATTTGCTCTGAGAGAGAGGTAGAAAGGGAAGTGCCTTTGATAAAGTCCTCTATTTCTGCAAGCAGCTGATAATTCCATCATATTGAAATGTGCAATCTATATTTCCATACAGTATATGACACTGAGGATTTGACAATATGACTTAAGGGGATATTGAAACCAGAAATTAATATTCTGTCATCATTTACTCACCTTCATGCTATCTCAAACCCACAAGACTTACTTTCTTCAATGGAAACATAAATGGAACAACATGAGGGTGAGATGACAGAATATTCTATATGGGGTGAACTATCCCTTTAATTAGGCAATTTTAGCAAAGACTTTTATCCAAAGCGATTTTCAATACATTTAAAAAATAAATAAATAAATTGTGTTCTCTGGGATTCAAACCTTACACTTTGAGACCTGTTGGCAGGAACACACTTCTGTCATTCAATCTCTGGATTACTGAATAATACGCTTGTTAATAAAGAAAAACGAATTGTAATAGACTAAAGAAAAAAGACTAAATAACCCATTCTCTCTGTTAGATATTTAAAAGCATCCTTTCATTGAAGGTTATAATCCATCATAAGTGTTTCTCATACCTAAAAGGGGGTTATTCTGAATTAATGAATTTTACTAGCTTGATAGGCAATCTCTAAGTGAAACTAGCAACACTTAGCCTTCTTGAATATTTTATTAGGACACCATTTTAGGTCTTCTCAACGGTCGTAGCTGTAGAAACAGAGCGAAAAGGAACTGAAACTAATCAGTTGAACACTTGCTAAGATTGATGATGCTAAACAAATCTGAATTCTTCACAACTTTATGCTATTGAGTGTTCAGGATGGTTGCCAGGTCATTGCTATGTGGTTGCTAAAGTGTTTTGAGTGGTTTTATCCAAATTGCTAAGCTGTGGATAGGGCATTGCTAGGTGGTTGCTATGGTATAGTATACTGTCCCAAGTCAGAAGAACCCATCTTCTCCAGAAGTTGCACAATTTGAGGAATAGTTAATGTCTATAGCACAAATAATACGTGACAATGACAAGTAAACTGCCAACATTTAATACTTAGGGTTAATGGTTTAGTTTTAACAACTAACCCTAAATATGCACATTAGTAATAGAGATTATTACTAAAATTGGGTGATTAATAATGTAAACTGTCAAGAAAATGTCCTGGCCATATTTAACCCCAAATCAGTACTTAGGGATAAATAAATGGAAAGTAATAAAATGAAAAGCAAAGTTAGTGCATAAATAGGATTAAAAAATAAGTTACTATTATCATTTTTTTTGTAGTCACACTATTTTCAAGCCTCATTATTTAACACATCTGTATGTTTTACTTTCACTATTCCTATTGTTTTCATGCTTTTGCATTATGATTTTTTATTTTATTTTACTTTTTACAACTTAAAATGAGCGAAAATGAAAGGCAGTACCAAAGGAATACTACAACATATAAACACTTTACAATTTAAAAAAATACATCATTTTTCTCACATTGCAGTAATGAGAATATCATAATGACCATCCTTTTTCAGGTTGCAGTATTGAGAATTGGGAGGTAAAAATGTGCATAACTTTAATGAAAATAATATCACAAATGTAAAATAGGCTTCAGTTTCTACATGCAAAATATAATATCTTACTTGCTCTTTTTATTTTTGGAGTAAAATATGACCAGGACAGTTTACAAGAATACTTATAACCATAAATAACATGCATGCCTATGGGAATCTACCCTGGCCACAAGTTATACTATTAATTCAGTGTTGTGAATGTCTGATCGGCCCTTTGTAAGGAATTAAGTGAAACATTTCAAATTGTTAGCTCTTATATCACTCATATCATCATGTATTGAATATTTTAGAATTTATTTATAACATTTTACTGCCATAATTCATCGGAATAAGACTGAAATAATTTTAGAATGAATGATGTCTGACTCTTGCAAGGCTTGCAACCAAATCATATCCTTTAGAAAAAACTCCACATTAAATGGCCAAACTATTAAACATTTTAGATTAGAATGGAAAAAAGCTGTTTGAAGCATGCATCCCTGTAATTACAGGCTTTAACTTTTCATCATGTTGTGCATGGGCCACAGAGTCAGATTTTGCTGCTACATCTAATCATGTAAATAACTTCTTTATGCATGCGTGTCAGCCTCGTTCTGGCAGGGCGGATTAAGAGGAAGGTGCATCTGATATTCAGCCTCACGTGAGGGCTGTGGCACATGCAATGCTGACGATTTGCATTGATGGGGACTGATGCATAAATGAATGACTGCAAGCAGGCCCTGGAAGTAAGTCTGACTTACCATTCATCATAAGGAGAACAGTTGAGAAATGGAGGAAAGATCACTAAGATGTGGCAGTTACACCAAGTATAGCCATTTAATTTGCACTGTTTAATGGAAGTTAATGTAGACAGACTAATTTACATTAAAGCGATTTTTCAGATGATCTAATCCAGAATGACTCGAAATGTTTTGTCCTTACACTTAAAGGGATAGAGCACCCGAAAATTCTCTCATCATTTATTCCCCCTCTTACCATCCCAGATATGTAGGACATGACATTCCTTCATCTGCAGAACACAAAAGAAGATTTTTAGAAGAATATTTCAGCTCTGTTGGTCCTCGCAATGGATGTAAATAGGTGCCAAGGTTTTGAAGCTACAAAATGCACATAAACTTAGAATAAAAGTAATCTATAAGACCCCAGTGGTTAAATCCATATCTTCTGAAGCGATATAGGAGAGTAGGAGAATATATGGAAAAAACTGACTTAAGGGGGGGTTCAATTATGAGAGAATTTTCATTTTTGGGTGAGCTGTCCAATTTAGCCACTTACAAATGGCTTCAATCTCTATGAATGCAAGCATTGCACCAGAATGTTTCAAATGATAAACTAATAGATAACTTATAGCATTCATACAACGACATCTAAACAGGTTTATAATTTTCTTAAGGTTTTAGCCTACATTTTCTACTTCCATTCTAAATATTTGAAAAACCCATGCTGACATTGATGGTCGGTGTGAGCATGTGGATAAAAGCTCTGCACAGATGAAAGGCAGGATCCCAGTCTGTCCATGTTGCCATGGACGAGAGAGAGCTTTACAGGGCATAGAAAGATACCCGGCCACAATGGCTCTATTTAAATGCTAATTTGGGCCGATTTTCTTATTTGCTTTATTGATGAGCTATGCTCACCTGTTTGAAACTGTTGGTGATTCCTTCTGTCTGGCAGTTCAAATTCAAAATCGAAATCAAACATGACAATTGGGATTATCAGGATATTTTGCTCATTTGATTCATATTTTTATAAAAGTTTAATTTTGGAGGCTAGCATTCAGTTTGCTGCAGAAATGATAGCCATTAAAATAGTTTCATATGACTTTAAACGGCACACAAATCCAATATGGCAACATGTCAATAGTATCAAAAATCATTAGTTCTTGCACATCTAATGATCAAATGTCATGATGCCATGGCACAAGAACCAATGAGGTTTGATTTTATTGTCATGTTGCCATTTTGGATTTGTGTTCTTGTTACAGAGAGTTAACAGTGATTTGAACTTATTACTTAAATTACTTAAATTACTTAAATTTCAGTCTGTTCATTATACAAAGTGATCACATGTCTTCAGAAGACTTAGTATATAATGCACAAGTCATATTGACTATAATGTAAGCAATGTAACCATCATAACACTATGTAAATACATTAGTATGGCACTGAATGCAAATTATTTTAGGCCAGGATTATGCTCCGTCTCTCTATTCACCAAGGGTTTCTCTTGTTTTGAGCCTTAGATTGTCCTGTAATCTCAAGCAGTCCTCTGTATTTGCACTGAGCACTGAATCAACACAAGTTTCTCATCACCCAGGGATTCAGCCATCGTACCATGATATACAATCATGAGAGCTAGGGCTGATCCCAGGGCTAACGGCAGGTGCTGTTTGCAGTCTGCCTAATGGCTATTAAGAATATATTATGTAACATCCTGCCCCATAATTAACCAGGGCCCCAGCAAGCACTTATTCTACTATGATGGTGCTTGCACAGCCTAGAGACATAATATCTATGCTCTGACCCCAGAACAACCCTGCGACGAACACTGCATCAAGGACCGGGTTCCATCACCAGGGTTAAAGGCTAAGATGTCAAAGGAGCACTGAGCATAGAAACACTGAGCTAATAGATAGAAGAGGAAACATAAGGTCATCTCTGTAGTGCCATATACTGTATCTCTCACACAAACTGTTCAGAGTAGAGCAGAGGTTTTCAGCATTTACATACCCATGGGGCCACCATTAAATTCTCACTCTGCAAATTCCAATAGAGATTGCGTTCTGCTCTTAGGGTATTTCAAATTTTACACATTTGTTCAGTAATATGTTATTACCCCAGCGCATTGTCAATATGATGATGTTTTGAGATTAAAATCTAAACATTATTTAGTTATGAAGTAATTATGTTTTGAGTATATTCCCATAACAGGCCTTTTACTAGAACAACGGCACAAAATTAGAAGAATAAAGTTATAATTTTATTATCTTAATGTCATAACATTATGTGATTAACGTTTTAACATTACAGGAATAAAGATGTAACGTTTTGGGAATATTCTCATAAAAGGCCTTGGACGAGAATAAAGTCATAAAATCTCTAGAATAAAGTTGTGTCATTACAGATTAAAGTGCACTAGTAATATTTTGAGAATAGCTAAAATGAGAAGATTATTTGTTACATTACAGGAATAAAGACGTAATGTTTATATTGCCTTAGTCTTTCTTTATGGATGGCTACTCCAATCCCAATCAATAATTACCAGAAGAAGAAAAAAAGTGGTACACAATATGGGACTTTTAATTATAAAGAAGGCCGAAATACACTTGGGACACTTATTTGGAAATGTCTGCTGTCCCAGATGTGAATCTGATTCAAACTGCTTACCTGAGCTCCTGAGTTCAAACCCTCAGTTCTTTTCAGGTGATTCATGAAAAAGACCCAGTTCAAAAGAGTCATTTGTTCACGACTCTCTCACGCTGGGTTTGTTGTTTGCTAGCGAGCTCATCACAACAGAATGGATGAAAATTGGCACGAGACACACTGGTGATGCACGCTTTAAAGATGTATTCAATAAATCACAAATTGATATCTGGCGAAACCGCATATGAAAGCACACAACACGACTCTCGCCAATGGCGACTCGTATGTTCAATTATTGTCGCAATCAATAATGTTTGGTCGCATTTGCAAACATTTTAGTCGCAGTCTGGAGTCCTGATACAGATTATTGTAATTATTGGGGACTAGTTACAGATGTTGGCATGAACTGTCATTAATGTCATTATAGTGCATTGAATCAAAAGTCATTAAGTTTGATAAAACTTTATATTCTAGCGATTTATTTTACATGCTGTGGTAACAACATAAAACCTAGGGACAGGCAGGAAAAACTTCACACTTTTAAATTGGACACTTGTAAGTTCTTTAGGCCATTTGTAGGTTGATTTCACCTAAAAGTGTAAAACTTTGACTCTGTGTGTTATTAAAACCGCCCTCTGTTTGAATGACCCATCCTAATGAAACGACATTGGCTCAACCAGTGGAAGATGGGGGAGTTTTCTGAAATCTGTTAAAAAACTGATTATTTTTGCAATTCCATTTGGTGATGCTAGTGGCGCAGACATTGTACACTTCTGCTTTAATCAGAAGAAAAAGATGTAAAAACATATTCAATGCTGGGACAGAAAGGGCTCATAGTTACAAAATAACCCCACATCTGGTTATTCTTTGTGAACATCAGATTGTGGAAGTCAAGGCAATCACCAGATGTTGCATTCAAATTTATTCACACATGGATCATGTCTAAAAGCTGTATCCTGTTTACGGTGCTATAATCAGATCTAGTGAAGTACAATCAGTACCTTGACATGGCTGTTATACACAGAGCCGGTCATAGTTGATGTCACCACCATAGTGTGTATATGTCTGCGGACATGTGTGTGTCTGGATTTTAGTGGCTACATAACCCAGGGCAGGTGCAGTTGTCTCCAGACAGATCCAGTACATGCAAGATTCATATATATATATATATATATATATATATATATCCTTTTACTTTTTACCATTACAGCAGTGAATTCAGGACATCTGCAATAGAGAATCTTATCCTTAAAGGAATAGTTCACCAAAAGACACCCAAAGAAAATCGTACACATCTGGGTTGGTGTGAGGGTGAGTAAATTATGAGAGAATTGTAATTTTTGGGAGAACTATCCCTTAAAATTGATATTTCAGGTTGAGAGAAGAATTTCAGAAGGTCAGAACCATGTAGAGATAGGACAGGAGGCTTTACTCTTCCAACCACCTTTTGTAAGATTGGGAAAATCAATCGACTGGGGATATGTTCAGTGTGTAAGTCATCAAGCCATAAACACGTAGAACAGAGGAACTTTGTGACCTTCAAGCATAACAAGCCTATGAATCATTCTACCAATGGATCACAGCACTGCTACACTGATATGATGTAATACAAACATGCTCCATAATTGATGAGGTGTTAATCATTGCAGAGATGCTCAGCAGAGTTTTTGTATAACATCCCGTAGTGTGAAAAGTGTTTTTTTTTTTAATGTTTTTATTTTAAGATATGACCAATATGCATATTTAAGACCCAGTTAGGGATCAGATTCTAGTACATCATTGGTGTGCATAATTATTATTAGTGGTGCATGTTTACAATTTGGACAAAAAAATTGAAAAAAAAAAATACTTATATTGAAGGAGACACCAAATATAGGAACTAGAAAATCATTTAAAAAGTAGGTTATTTTGATGATTTTGATACATTGAATAGCAATGCGCTAAAAAACATAATTGTGTCTAGAAGATAACCATAAAGCTGGGAAAATATCACAACATTCATACACTGTGTTTATTAACCCTAACCTTAATCTACACTCCCAACCCATAAATCTAACCCTAACGTTAGTAACAGCAAACGAGACTCTTGTGATACTTTCCCAGCCAGACAGTTACCTTCTAGACAGCCAGAACACCCTAGCAACTGATTAGCCATGCCCTGGCAACCATTTAAAACACTCTAGCATTGTGGCAACAAGTACTGCAGGCAAAAACCTCTCAGATTTTCTTCAGAAAATGTAAAACTCTACACAGAAAAACTTGGACCTGAGCCATATCAAGGGACCAGAATATCAGAACTTTTCTCTTTTAAATTTTGGCTAGCAAGCAACCTCTTCATAACCACCCAGAACACCCTAAAAACCCCCTAGCAATGTCCTAGCAATCACCCAACACACCCAAGCATCATGGCGTTTTTTTTTTTTTTTACGAATAGACTTGGTTAAAAACCCCATGAAACAATGTGATGAGTGAAGTTTTCTTTCCTTTGGTGATGTACTGTATATCCTAAAAAAGAGAAGGTTTGGGAGGGACATTCCGAAGGGCTCTCTCACTACTTTTTTTATGGAAAATGGGCTTTAGGTACATCACAACCATAAACCATGATTTGCTATTAGGGGGAGGGACATTCTTGATCTGGAGAGCATTTGACTGAACAAATTTCATGTAGTGTGGGATGAGTCATCAGTATTTTTGGTCAATTTTCTCAAAAGAAATCTGCTGTATATTTAAAGGGATAGTTCACTCAACATGAAAATTCAGATGTACATCTTTGTGCCCTTTTAATGATTCCCAATACACCATGGAGAACTGTAGTTGTTTCAGTTTTAGCAGCATTTCACCCATCTCCACTTGCAAAGCTGCTACTGAAGATGTTCTGAAATGCTCGCTCCTCCCCCGGTAGATGGAATCGCTCCTCCCATTCTACGGCGGATGGCAGTGGTTCCTCCGGCTCTCAGCGGCTGGCAGCGACCCCTCTGTCTCCAGGCAGCAGGCCGTGGCTGCTCCCCTGGTGGATAGCAGAGGCGAGGCTTCCACGACAGCAAATCCCTCTTCCCTTCCAGGTTTCGGCACCACTGTAACAGTTCAAAGATGGGCAAGGAGGAGGCGGGAACCGGCTTTACAGTCAACATAAAGGTTTAATGATATAAATAAATTTTATACAACATAAAACATAAATGAACACAGACACACATGCAGCATAACTGGAGTCTCCAAATCCCCTTTATCATGCTCTCCTGCTGATAAGATGAATCAGCACCGAATGTGCACCATCACGGCCCAGCCAAGCCCTCCTCCTTGTCACACTATCCCTTAAAATACTAAAGGTTTTTTCTCCTACTTCGGAGTACACTAGCTTATAGATGGCTTCAGAGCTAAAAACCATCAAACTCAATGTTGATCTCATGGGGTCTTTAAGAAAATCTTATTTGAAGTGCCTGGCGCAGGTTTCCATGTTGAAGTTTTTCTTTTTTTTTTTCAGGTGTGCCTCTCTCCAGATGAGCTCCATGCATGACTGCGCCAATTCATTTTCCCATGTTGTGACGCAGGAGCATGATGCTGCAATCACAACAGCAGTCTGAAGATTGCTCTCAATGACCCTGGCTCACTAACTCTATATGCAGAAGCTTGACAAGTTCAATTAACTTCAAATGTACTGCAAACACATGACTAGGCTAACATGACAGGCAAATAAATTGATGTTAAATTGCGTTGAAGTCCTGCTTTTACCTTGATGGAAAAAAGGCCTAAAGAGGCAACAGTAAGGCTTTTACGGTCTGAAATCTACACAAATCTAGGCCAAGAAGAGAACGTAGTCCATAAAATGTGCTTACTATTGTTGAGAAAGAAAGAGAGACATTTCAAGGGATCCAATATAATCCTGTATTCATGGAGAGTCTAAATTGAATGGATAACCATCATGCCTAAATATAATATGCTATGTTTTATCCTATTTAGTTGCAGTATTACTGTGAATACTGTTGTATAATGCATGTGACACTTTGTGATCTTTGGTGTTTTTCCAGGGAGTTGCACAGGGGAATTCCATGTTTTTCATCGCAACCCTTTTCCAGCATGTGAAGAAAAATTATTACTATTTACAAGAACCTCAAAGAACTGTGCAAACAAGTCTGTGCCAGGAACTTTCACTTTGCATTTGCCAAGCTAAGCCATTTACAATGAGGAAGATACACAATCGAGGAACATAAACATGTAGGTTTAAAAAAACCATGGTGT
Organism: Xyrauchen texanus; assembly: GCF_025860055.1. Lineage (NCBI taxonomy): Eukaryota > Metazoa > Chordata > Actinopteri > Cypriniformes > Catostomidae > Xyrauchen > Xyrauchen texanus. The sequence continues at coordinate 16,762,795 of NC_068324.1, forward strand.
CTTGGGGGCCTGGGTACCTCAGCGAGTATTGATGCTGACTACCACCCCTATAGTCGCAAGTTCAAATCCAGGCCATGCTGAGTGATTCCAGCCAGGTCTCTTAAGCAACCAAATTGGCCCGGTTGCTAGGGAGGGTAGAGTCATATGTGGTAACCACCTTGTGGTCACGATTAGGGATTCTAGCTCTCAATGGGGCGTGTGGTAAGTTGTACGTGGATCGCAAAGAGTAGCATGAGCCTCCACATGCTGTAACTCTCCGGAGTGGCATGCACAGCAAGCCACGTGATAAGATGCACGGATTGACTGTCTCAGAAGCGGAGGCAACTGAGACTTGTCCTCCACCACCCGGACTGAGCTGAGTAACTGCACCACCACAAGGACCTACTAAGTAGTGGGAATTGGGCATTCCAAATTGGGAGAAAAGGGGATAAAAAATGTAACAGGTCCCAGAAAGAAAATAGTTCATATGTGTTGTTTAAACCATTGGATTTTAAAATACTCTTCACACCGGAATTCAAACTTAAAAAAAAAAAAAAAAAGGTAGCCTACATCCAAGGCACAATCAAAAAGGATGGAAAAATATGACTTAGTGGTAAACATTATAACTGTTATTCACTACTACTACTTTTTGAGAGTCAGAATGGTGAAAACAGTTTGGCGACATCCAAAAACTACCACATGGGGCATGATATTAACTTTAATAATGTCAAAACAAATGTTTCCATAACACATATGTAATTACAGTATTACATTAAAAACAACAACTGTTGTAAGCTGTCATATTGAATACATAGGGAAAAGAATTATCTCAAACTTTTCATGACCTAAATATTTTTTTTCAATGTAGTTGTGCTTGATCTAATGAGTTTTTCTAAATCTGTTGATATATTTTTATCAATTATGTCACTTATTTGTTAACTGTAAGTAACACAAATGAAAGATTGTTTCATGATAATATAGTAACGCTCAGAGGTTTTGATAAACCCCTAACCCTAACTTTTAGACTTCAGCAAGAAACTTGTCCTGCACCATTTGTGCTCCAGACATGAATGGTATTTCAAATCATGTGGCTTATTGAGGGCAGGGGAGAAATTAGTTTTCTAACATATTGGACTGCTCACATATTCATCACTGATTATTTGTTATTTCAAATTCTTCCTTTAAACCTGACCTGGAGAAGGGAAAATAACATTCAGCATGACTTCATCATGTGACAATACTTAATGAGCAGTTCTCAAATAATTTCTTGACCACAATGAAAACATAGAAACCACATTCAAACATAAACTAGCTTTTAATTGGCTAACCAAGCCAAAACGCCTGTTAAAATACAAACAGACGATAAGGAAAGCATGGTTTTCACCTCCATTGTTGGAAACACATGGAACAAAGCCAAAAAACTATAAACAAACAGGAGGGGCCTTTACAGTAAATGGTTGTTGTTACTTTATCCTTTGAAGGAAGTGCCACTCCCAAAGACATTTTGGGAAAACCATCATTCATTAAACATGCAAATAAAGTGGTATCTGTAACTTTTATTGTTCTTGCTGGTGTTATTATGACCATCGGTACATACGGTAGGTGAGACTAGGGCTAGATGTTGCTAAGAAGTGTCAATTTCTTAGTAGGTGCATACCTCAAAGTCTTTGCTACAAAAAGAGACTTTGAACATTTCCACTGTTATTGCCTAGGAAAAAAGATACAGTTCTTTGAATACACACTGACCAACATAACATGGTGTATGTTTTCCTATTATATTTTTATATTATACTTTCAAATATAAGCCTACTCTGAGAAATATTCACTGGAGTAAAAAGTGTGACAACTAGCCCCAGATCTCCTTTATACATAATGCACTGTTCTATTTTAGTGACAAAATGATCTAGGCCTATAGCAACAGTAGAATGTTAGGGTCGGAATTTGCATGGTGTTATGGCCATTACAGAGAGGTCTCTTTGTACAGGAAGTGAATTTGTCAGTTGTCAATTGTATTCCATGTTGACTTTCTAAAAGTGCAAATATGGCCAGATATTGATGGCAATGATATAGACCACACATAAACAGTACTCTCACGCATAACTGATACCAATGGCTAATAACCCTCTTATGATCAAAATATGTCCACATAATATTTATAAGCCCATATATTAAAGGGTTGGACATCTATATTTTCGTGAGTGTCCAAAGCGCAGCGCTACACGCTAGGACTGTTCACACCGTCTTATCCAATTTTCATGAGAGCGCTAATTCTAAGTGCAATTTTTTTGCCAATGAAAAGTGCACATGGGCATGGGTGGGAGTGTTTGAGCTATCTGCTGGTGTATGCCTGCAAACTGTGGGTGTATTGTATATTAATGAAGTAGCGCAAAGTGCAATTTTCCTGAGAAATAGGTCGTTGCACTAAGATGTTTCAATATCACCTCTTAACTCAGCGCAAAGTTTAAATTCAGTTCCTGCATTTTCATTTTGGAGATAACACCAGCAGGTGGTAACAAAGTTCATGTCCAAATTCTGGAAGTACAGAACATCAACTAATGTCCCTGACAATCACAATTTTTCAGGGGTAATCGCTTGAGATTTGTATTAAACTTTCTAGAGGTCATGGTTTATTACATGGTACTAGTGTTGTTGAGATTGATTTTTAAGTCACTGCAAAAGGGGCCAGTGGAAGAAGGAGAGACTAAACTGTTTGGAGTGGTGGTGGTGTAGTGGTCTAAGCACATAACTGGTAATCTGGTAATCAGAAGGATGCTGGTTCGACCCCCACAACCACCACCACTGTGTCCTTGAGCAAGGCACTTAACTCCAGGTTGCTCCAGGGGGATTGTCCCTGTAATAAGTGCACTGTAAGTCACTTTGGATAAAAAGCATCTGCCAAATGCATAAATGTAAATGTTTGGATTGGGTTTTTGTAGCTCTTCATTATTTTGATTATATTTCTGTTTTGTATAAATTGAATTTATAAATATTTTTGGTTTATTTTTTTCGTGTTTGCATACATTTTTTAAAATCAAAATTAATGTGTTTATTACTACAATGAGCCTAAGCCATGTATTTGAACTTCCACCCAATACGGGTGCACTAATATGCATTAATACTGTATAATTACTGCATTATTGCTGCAAATTCATGCGTTAATTACAACAATTACTTAATGATGAGTTAATAGTCACGTGCCTCAACAAGTAAAGTCATAAATTAATGATATCTTTGCAAAGTTAATCATGACTTGATAACTAATTTATCATTAATGACCATCATTGGACTTTATTGTTCTTTAACATCGGTTTCCAAAAACATTGCCTCACTAAAGAAAAAAAAAAAACAGAGCGATGCAGAGATAAAAAATAGAGATATACGAAATATTGCATATACATACCTTATATGCAATATTTTGTATATCTCTTTTTTATTGTTGTAATTAACACATTAATTTGCAGTAATAATGCAGTAATTAAGCATGTATTAATGAATATTAGTGCACCCGTATTGGGTGGAATTTCAAATACATGGCTTCAGCTCATTGTGATAATTAACACATTAATTAACACTATTAGTTAATATAAGTTGTTAGGGAATTGATCCACGATGACACATTTAATTAATAGCAATTCATATATGACTTAATATATTAATCAGACAGACTCTTTATTAGTTGCTGATGTGGCAATCATTAATGAATGGCTTAGTTAATCATGAGTCACACATTAACTTAATATTATCTGTGCATTAGTTCAGCATGAATTAATGCATATAAATGCACCCGTATTGTAAAGCTTTACCGAATTATATATTCCAACACACGCTCCCAAACATAAGGCATATGTCACTGAATGCAAGTAATCATGAGGTTAATCAGAATGTTGTCTGCACGTTATAACTGCAAGGAATTCATTACATTTAAGAGCCATAGTGGCTTCAACTTTTATTTTAATTTTAATTTTATACCAGGTTCCTCAGAAGTGATGATGTTGTTTTCTTGAAAACACATGTTTTTGTGATATTGTGATTTTGCACATAAATTAAATTCATAATTTGGATGGAAGGATGACTACTGAACATAGTATCAAGCATTTCTCATAGCTACATGTCTCAAAATAAACAGATTGATCACACTATAAATCTGGCAACAGTAGGTCAAAAGTTACGATGCTGAATTTCGGTCTGTGCTTACCGAAATTTTTAGGACTGCCCCTGGTGGCTGAAGCTGGAGGTGTTGTGAACCGTATCGACAAGTGTGACCTTCAGTTCCCTTTTAAGCTCTTCTCTCTGTGCTGTGTCATGAAGCTGATGCTAGGTTTCACTCCTTGGAGCCCCGATCTCCCTGAATACACAACACATTCTCACACCCCAACTCGTCACATATGGACGAAGCGTCCAGGACCCCTTGGCGTCACTTATTGACGCACTGGGTATACCTTTGGCGTCATTTTTCAACGTGCAGGGTAGTCCGATAGACTTCTATATTGTTAAACTCACCGATGAATGCGGTTAAACTCACCGATGAATGCGGTTGCCTATGAACGCGCTAAACCTTTGCTGAGAGGGCACTTTGATATCAGATTGTGAGGGTTTTTAAACATAAAAAAAAACAGTTGGAGGGCCAGATAAAGATGATCTGGGGGCCACCATTATACTAGCCCTGGCATAGATCATTTATTGTAGCCTATTCCTTTTTATTTTTATTTATTGCTGTCTCGACTCTCGACCCATTCGCAGCCCAAGACGTCAAATTTCAACGCTACAGGCTCCGGTTCTATCGGACTACCCTGCACGTTGAAAAATGACGCCAAAGGTATACCCAGTGCGTCAATAAGTGACGCCAAGGGGTCCTGGATGCTTCGTCCATATGTGACGAGTTGGGGTGTGAGAATGTGTTGGAATACAATAAAGTAATTCCAATCCTATTGGATTGAGATTCGGCATAAACTGGGCATAATACTGATTACCGCTGAAAAGGGTAAAGAGTTTGTCTCTCCTCTTCAGGTAAAATACTGAGGGAATGATGCTCACAGCTGCTATTTATACTCTCCAGAGGTGGAGCTTCGAGCATCATCTGCCAATAGGATTGGCGTGATTTTATTATATCCAAGGCGTAGCCCCTAGCAAATCATTTTACACTGGACTGCTTTGTTAATGAGTGTCAATATAAAACAGGATTTTCAAAAAAATTGATTCTCAAGAATGGATCGGTACCAACTGTTCGTGTTCCAGCTTTATATCCTGAAGATCACACTTTATATTTTGTGAATGTTTGCAAATCGCTTTCCCGAATATGCTTGTTAGCTGATACCACGGCTAATGCAGCTAAAGTTACCATTGTCTCTGATTGTATTCACGGAGACCAGAGCTATGTCGGGGGTGGGGAGAAGCAGCACATTTGCATTTAAAGAGACACACACGAAAACAGCATGTTTTTGATTCCACCCAAAAAGAGGCATTTACAACATGGTATAATAAATGATCTGTGTGGTATTTTGAGCTGAAACTTCACAGACACATTCTGGAGACACCTTAGACTTATATTACATCTTGTAAAAAGAGGCATAATAGGTCTCCTTTAATGGCGTCACAACCAGCACATCTATGCACCCCCTCAAACTGTCCCCTGTACTTTTTAAAACTAAGTGATGCCCTTGGAACAGACATACACAAGTTGTTGAGCCTCAGATGAGACTAACATGTTCCAGGTGCTTGCTTGTTCTACATATTTTTTCTGAAAAAAAAAAATACAATAAATAAACTAAAGTATGTAAGTCCAAATGGTAGTACTCATGGTACTGACATTATGGTTACTGTTTTTAGGTTTGTAACTGTGACTTTGACATTAGAGTACCTGACCAGGCAGAACATTCCAGCCAGGAATACCATCTCTCAGGTGATGACTGTTTAGTCTTCAACATTAGCACAGAGTTATACAGCTGTGTGCGCTGCACAAAGAGATAAAACAATGTTTGCTTGCTTGAAAGTGTATGGAGTTTCCAGCTACTTCGGTGGGTTCACCCAAGATTTCTTTGTATCCCTTGCTTAAAAAAACAACTTAGACTAGTATCAATTTCCATGTTAGTCCATGGGAAAAACCCTAAATTAATCAAATTAATAAAAAAACTCTCTTTTCATTTTTATGCTCTAGCTTCTGTGCTACTCTAGCTTCTATAAGAACTTGGCAGTGTGACACTGCAGAAACTGTTGGCTTTTGTAAGACAAATTGCTCATTCTATTCCTCATTTGTAAGTCGCTTTGGATAAATGTCTCTACTAAGTGACTAAAAGTAAATGTTAATGTCCAGGCTGGTTTGAGCTGCACTGGTGCCAGTGAAGCAGGTGAATCTGATGTTCGAATGGCTTAAGTTGTCTCTGCATATTAAGCTTAGACACTAGAATGTATTTTAAAGTCCAAAAATGTACACATTTCACTTTTAACACTCACCTGTCATCTTGTGATCTTCCTTGGCACGAATGCTTGTAGCTACTTGATGTTGATGACAACTCTAGAATATATATTTTTAATTCTAGGTCACAGACTAGTGCTAAGTATAAGTTGTCCGACTGTCTTTTTTTGGATGTAATATTCCTCTGTCCTTGGAACACAGAGGAGCATCTGTGTAACCAAGCAACACTTCTGTCACTGGACACTAAAGAGGGTCTTTTAAGTCATTCCTCCCTGTTCACAGAACAGACATAGCCTTGACACACATTCAGATGACTCCAGAATCTTCTGCAAAGCCCCAGAAAGATCCAGAGTATTAATACTCCATGCAAAAGTCTAGTTTGATCAACTAGTTTTTCTTAAACACTGAATGGTTTCGAAATATACACAAATTGTATAAAATCAGGTGATTTCTTTTAAACATGAATTAAATCTTTATATTATAACATCTTTATAATAATATGTTATTTATATTATATACTTCATATTATTATGAAGTATACTTATATAATGCAATTATGTAATGTATTATAACATTACGAATTATGGTGTATGCTTTTATCAATTAAAAGTATACCCCAAAAGACAAGTAAATATAATAAATAATACATGATAATTCAGATCATTATACATGTGTATATATATATATATATATATATATATATATATATATATATATATATATATATATATATATATTGTTTGTTTTATTTACATATCATTCAACATAACCTTAATAACTGGCCTGTAGTGGCCTTTAGTTGTCAAGTTATTCTTATGTTTCCCCTCAAGGACTCTTATTTTGAAGTTTTGAAGAGACTCTTATTTTGAAGTTTTATATCTTCCTCTGTTATGTCCTGTCCATTACCCTAATTGTATTCCAGGTGCTCCTCATCTTTTTGTTAGCCCATGCCATGTGTTTGTAAGTGGTGCGTTATTAGCCAGCACACTGCTGCTGTAGAGTTTGTGTTATTTTCTTTTTCGTATGTTTACCTTCATCATTGTATCCTCTTCTTTTGTTTACAATTAAAGTTCTGCTTTTGTATCCTCACTCACTCATCTCTTCCCTTCACAAACCATGACAATAGTCCACCGCAATCCATTTTCAAGCTGTCCGCTCTCACAGGACACGTTCTAATGTTCTCATTTTTGATTGTCAGTCAACGTACATATGCTTCAGATGGATACTTTAGAGCGCCTTACTGGTTTTCAGCATCATAAACGGCACATTTTTAGGAGGCTGTACCAAGTTAAAAGAAAATTAAACTTTAAAAATTGCATCTCAGATTCCCTGCATTCTGTTGTATTTTGTCTAGCTGTCTGTAACGTGCCTGTCCCGTGCAAGGAGCTCGAAAATAGGTCCTGTGTGAACATACTGTCATTTTATTACCGAATTTACTTACAAATCAGAGGTTACATATTTATAACTTTTGCTTTATTAGATTAGATTACATTACATGGCTTTCTGGAATACTCAGTTCTGATTGGTCTATGGCACCATTCAGTGGTCCGATATTGCTCTGTAACAACCGCACATCCATGTATCAGACCGCTCATCTGGGTACTTTGGGTCTCTCCTGCTTCTTGAATTACTGTGCGATCTGTACAAGTAAGCTAATAAAATAATTTGAACTCAGATCAATGTTTCATATGCATTTATTTGTGTATTTGGCAAGTAGTCTTGTAATAGGCTGAATAATAGAGTTAGACGGTCATTTTCAGAAAATAGACGATTTCTTGCTTCTCAAATTACAAAATTTCAATGCAAATCAATTTTATATGTCTATGTATTTGTTCTTTGGTTATTAGCCGTGTAATAAGCAGGATAATGTACAGTCAGCCGGGTATTATTGCAAAATAAACCCCTTCAGGGTGACACAAGACCCCTCCACTTCACGTCGGGATCCTGTTCACCCTGTCAAGGTTTATTGTGCGATAACAACCGGTTGACTGTACATTATCCCTTACATATATTATATTATATTAAAAAGTTAATATTAAGTATCTAATGATTTATTGAAAATGTGTCCACTTTGGAAGCATCATTGCTTTTATAGAAAGATTACCATATAACAAATCTATTAAGGACATACATTTGCATTACAACCTGACAAATTAATAATTAATGATGTGCCCAGTGCCATTCTTCTGCTATATATAGAGTCCCTGACATGTAAACTAATGTTAATATCTGTACTCTATGGTTGCTGTGCAGTAAAACACAGTAGTTAGGTGAACAGGTGAACAGGTCTAATATTACTATGTTATGTAATTTAACATGGCTGGATTGCTGTTTTGACAAATTAGCATTCAGAATTATATATTTTAAAGAGATATGATTTAAGAATAGCTTTATAATATATTACGTATACACAGACTTCATAGAACGTCTATTTAACATACAGTAATGAAATTACTGATAACTCCGACAAACTTTGAATAACAGTTTTGATATGAAACACAATCCATAATGTGGCAATCTGTCAGCAGGCAGTGGGAATCACCTGTAAATCCCCATTTATAACACAAGCATGTCAGCTGAATCAACAGGGAATACAACAATATATCTGCTCCCACTCAGTCATTAGCATTTGCCTGTTAAGCCATAAACGTAGATCAGATCTATGTGTAAAGAGGGTGACGAGTGCAATAGCTGGCGGTAACCAAGACAGTGAAAACCTACTGCACAAAGCATCCTGATCAATCAATACAACAACGGTGGGCAACCCCAATCTTTCTCTTTTTTGTCCATGTGAAAGGGGGGATTGCATGTACGTCACTACCAGAAAATATGTGAGGAGGCTTTCTTACAAAACGTCATTAGGAATTGTTCAAGAATAAAGGATCGCACAATGATAACATTGTGAAGTGTGTTCGTTCAAACTAATGACTGGCAAAATGCTTTCATGTTTGTCTTAGTAATCTACATTTACATGGCTCTATTTTTAGTTGTTTATAGCGCTCGTCCCCAGAACCAGATTAAGAGCTTTAAGCTTAATATTTAACTAGAAATATCACTAACTCAGAATAGCAACAGATGCTCTTAATGATACATCAGCACAGCTTAAAGCAGCTGATATCAGCAAAATCTGCTTTATGGTCTTGTCTCCTTTGGTTAAAAACAACTCCCTACACTGTTAAAGTGATAGTTCCTCCAAAAATCTGAATTCTGTGATAATGAACGCGTATGACTTTCTTTCTTTCGTGGAACGCAAAGGGAGATGTTAGGAAGTATGTCAGCTTCAGATTCACTTTCATTGCATATGTGTAAAGGGATCAATGGAAAGGAGGAGGCGAGAACCGGCTTTTCAATATAAATAATAGTTTTAATGATAAACTCAAAAGACCACATAAACACACACATGACGGACATGTCCGTGAACGATCTCTCTCTCTCGCACGATACTCTGCAGTCAACCTTTAAACCTCGGAGGCTTGATTAGCCTAATACAGGACCGGGTGTGTATGATCACGACCCGGCCCCGCCCTCCGCCCTGCCACAATATGTTTTGCATCCAATAAAAGTGAATGGTGACTGAGGTAGTAATTTTGGTTAACATCTCATTTTGTGTTCCGCAGAAAGAAAGGTGAGTAAATGATGACAGCTTTTTCATTTTTGGGGGAACAAGCTTCTCTCATAGAACTCATGAATGATCAACAGACGCCAAGATTTGAACTGGAAAATTACCCAAATTCTATTGTATGCATTCAGAAGACTTAGCTTTTGCATAGGATACTTTTGTGTGTGTGTGTGTGTGTGTGTATATGTGTGTGAGCATGTATTTATCACTTTGTGGGGACCAAATGTCCCCATAAGGATAGTAAAACCCGAAATGTTTGACCTTGTGGGGACATTTTGTCGGTCCCCATGAGGAAAACAGCTTATAAATCATACTAAATTATGTTTTTTGAAAATGTAAAAATGCAGAAAGTTTTCTGTGAGGGTTAGGTTTAGGGTTTGGGTTGGGTTTAGGGGATAGAATATAAAGTATGTATAGTATAAAAACCATTATGTCTATGGAAAGTCCCCATAAAACATGGAAACACAACGTGTGTGTGTGTGTGTGTGTGTGTGTGTGTGTGTGTGTGTGTGTGTGTGTGTGTGTGTGTGTGTGTGTGTGTGTGTGTGTGTGTGTGTGTGTGTGTGTGTGTGTGTGTGTGTGTGTGTGTGTGTGTGTGTGTGCGTGTATTTATCGCTTTTTGGGGACCAAATGTCCCCATAAGGATAGTAAAACTCAAAAGTTTTGAGGTTGTGGGGACAATTTGTGAGTCCCCATGAGGAAAACAGCTTATAAATCATACTACATTTTGTTTTTTGAAAATGTAAAAATGCAGAAAGTTTTCTGTGAGGGTTAGGTTTAGGGGTAGGGGTAGAGTTAAGGGATAGAATATATAGTTTGTACAGTATAAAAACCATTATGTCTATGGAAAGTCCCCATAAAACATGAAAACCCACAGTGTGTGTGTGTGTGTGTGTGTGTGTGTGTGTGTGTGTGTGTGTGTGTGTGTGTGTGTGTGTGTGTGTGTGTGTGTGTGTGTGTGTGTGTGTGTGTGTGTGTGTGTGTGTGTGCGCACTTTTTTGGTGCAACCTAATTTATTCAGGTTGATGCAGTCCAATTAAATTATATATTTTTTTTAAAATAGGTAAAGCGAGTTTGTTTATACAGCTAATTATAATTACCATCATATAAGGGTAATATAAGTGATTGCATGATTAAGAGAAAGCAAAAAAAAAAAAGACAAGTTAAAGTCATTTTTAAGTTTTCAAAATGAATAAGGAAAGAAAGTTCAAATAAAAGTTTAATTCAGATAATAGAATGGGCTATTAGTGGGCTGATAGTATAAAAGTAGAGCCAAAGAGATTAAACTGACTCTGGAAAGCAACAAAAAACAAGCATATTTGGTGGATGTATTTAGCAAATAATGTGGTCACATCAATGTTTTTGTCTGACACTGTTTCTGAGCTGGACAATATAATTTATTTTAACTGATGCCAAAGCAGATGTGCCCAGCCAGGCTGGCTGCTTATAAACCAAATGCTTAATTTAATTTGATTTGATGTGAGTACATAATAAAAAATATTAATTCTCTATTTTGCTGTGGGAACAAAAAATAACTTTTAATTAATCTGGAAGGCCGAACAAATAGCAGTGATGTTGACCATGCCTATCTGTGCAGAGCTCGACGTGGCAAGACATTAGGCCTAACCATGCTGAAACGAGTTGCCTGGCAACCATGAGGTCTCTCGCTCTCTCTCTCTCTCTCTCTCTTTCTTCCACAGTAAGGCCGGACTTTCTATAATAACGTGAATAAAGTATGACCACCATCTCTCTACTGAGGACTTGTGTAGTTGTCACAGTCATTATTTTCTTTAGAGAATGTACAAATCTAGATCATAAGTCAGTAAACATTAAAAATGCATATTTCATATCTGAAACCATTTGGTCATAAATAACAATGCCTCTTTATTATGATTTGGACAACCTACATTACAGTCACACTTCTGAATTGATTTACTTACATGTATAAACCATGATTCTTATTATCACCAGATTAGAACTAATCAACTGATGAAAAAAATCAACCAATGACCATCTGTCACACCTTTTATGAATATATTGATGGTTATGGATATGGGCGCTCTTTATGTACAGTATATATTAACAGGAATGACTTCTCTCTTTCATTCATTCTCACTAATATTTATTTTTTTGCATATTCATATTATGCATAAGAGCGGTAATAATAACCTAGAGCAGGCTATACGCTGTTTTGTTTTAAAGTATTACTGCACTCCTCATACATGCATTAATGTGGCAGCTCTGCCAGTGAAGCACATGAAAAACCCATGTGCTTTTGGCTGTTATGTGATCAAAATGCCCAGTGATGGAGGTAGGGACATTGGTCCGGGTACCCGATGCTCCACTGGCTGCCCCCGATCGAGCAGGAACATACCGCATACCTGTGAGTATTAAGGTACATACCAGGCCTTGGTGGATTCGGGTTGCTACCAAACCTCCATACATCAATGCCTGGTTCAAGGCGAGACGAAACCCTTACTTTCAACCAAGTGAAAGTAATTGATGGTCTATGTCTTCAGCCAGACATTGCACTCACATATCCATACTTTTCTATTATAAATGATCGGTTGTATCTAGTGACGCAGGACGCTCAGTTAAATGAAGATCCAACCCAGTTGTTGATATCAATGAGCTGTCGGGAAATGCTATTCCAGATGGCTCATCGTAATCTGATGGTGGGTCACTTCGGGCAGGAAAAGTCACTGAATCATCTAATGGCCCATTTCTATTGGCCGGGCATTTGTGGGAATGTTCGCAGATGTTGTGCATCATGCCGTGAATGTCAGGCCACCCCAAGAGCACCTTTGCACCCACTTCCCTTGATCAAGGTCCCCTTCGAAAGAATTGGTATGGACCTCGCCAGGCCATTAGAGTGGACGGCATGCAGACATCGCTTTTTGTTGGTTCTGGTGGACAAAGCAGTGCCTCTATGCAACATTTCAACATGTAGTGTTGTGGAGGCATTCTTCAGAATCATATCGAAAGAAATCCTCATTAATTAAGGCACTACTTTCATGTAACGTACACTATGCGAGCTCTATGAATTGTTGGGTATTAAATCAATTCAGAGAAGCGTGTCAAATGGTTCAATCAAACCCTGAAAAACATGATTCGTAAATTCGTGCACAAAGATGCTCGGAATTGGAATAAATGGCTTGTACCCATATTATTTTTAACCATATAAGTCCCGCAAGCCTCCACGGGGTCCAATTTTGGCTTTGTCCCATAGCTTTCCTGCTATTTTAGATCTAAATTCTAAATTAACTAGTCCTAGACCTTTTGGCAGATTGGAATCAAACCATTGCAGAAAGATTCAGCAGATTCCCAGTATGAAAATTTATCAAAGGTATATTGAAATTTTGGTTCATCGTCAAACAGTATGCCAAAACAAACATAGTTGGTGGGGCCACTTTTACTCAAATGGTTATAACTCTTGAACAGAATGAGATATTATCACCACATTTGGTACACTTATGTATGAGGACTTTCTAAGGACACACACCAAAAATTGTGTTATTGTGTACATCTGTTGTTGGCGCAATAATAATTACAAATCTAAAAAGGACTTTTACTATGGAACCGTTGGTCCGATTGACTTGAAATTGTGCATGCAGTTTCTTTGTCCAAGGTGTCATCAATGTCTATGAGCACAGTTGCATATCTTGAAAAATATGGCTGCCATCGACCAATCGGCTTACAGCAGCTTTTATATAGGGTTCAATAATGTAGATCGGAACAAAACCTGAAAATAATTGGCCACCAGGAGTAACTATCTTGTTTTACATGGGTGTAATACACCACAGTATTTCACAGAGAAACACCCCTTATTCTGAACAATTTTGTGATTTTGTGAATTCAAGAACCATTGGTGTGAAACAAATAATTTGTCAAATATTTGAGATAATTTTTTATAAAAAATACTTTTTCTAACTTGTCCTAGGCCATTCGTTTGTTCGGAACCAAACCAGTGCAGAAATATTCTCTGGAGTCCCAATATTAATAATTTTCAAAAGAATGTCGGAACTTTCCATTCACAGTATGCCAAAATGGACAAAGTGTGCATGGCCACATTTTTTTTAAAAGGTAAAAATTCTTGAATGGAATGAGATATCAGCTCAAAATGTCAAAGTGTCATGACGACACAAGAAACAAATTGCCCACCTATGCCACTTGGTGGCGCTGTAACTGTCAGGAATGTAAAAAAAAAAACATATCTCTGTGATTCTTAACCTGATGTTTCTGAAAATTAAGGCTCTATTATGAAAATTAAGCATTAAATTATCATTGTTTTAGGTGCTAACAGACTGTCTAATTAATGTTTAATATCGGTAACATGCTTAAAGGACCTTAAAGGCTTGAACCCCGTTAATCGCTGCTTGTAGCTATATTTCTATCTTGTTTTCAAAATATTTAGATATTTTTACTGCAAAACAGGATAAAGATACTGATTAAGAAAACAATTTTTGCTGTATCTTTGATACCCCTAATAGCTAATTATTTTAACAGTTTTCTCAGAAATCAGTCTTTCCTATTAGTCTGAGGTAATTATTTTGTAACTTTTGAAATGGTTAAGATCAGAGCTTAAGTGGGATTGACTGATTCAAGGTCATTGGAAAATCTGAACTTTCCTTTTACTCATGTTGTATGCTTGCCTACTTCGCAACCCTGTAAAAAAAAAAAAAAACGTTTTAATGAGAATGGTCCATCAACATCTCAAGTTACTCTAGGTATTTATAATCCCTGCAAAGGTCAACAGGAAACAAGGAAATAAGAGAAAGTGAGTTATTTTGCCAGCACCAAAGGTAGACTTGTTATTGTTTACTTCCTCAGTGAATAATATAGGCCCAGCCATTTAGGAATTACTGACATGTCAAATTGTCTAACACTCTTTTTAAGTTTAGTGCTGAGGAAATACAGCATATAGCTGAAATGACTTAAGTCAGTTTCAGACCCCAATCACAGGCCTCCTTTAGCTGAATGAGTTTCTATTAAAACCAGCCTATTTCTATTTTTATTCATTTTTGAGGGACATATGGAAGGACTCGTCCCTTTTTAAAATAACCAATAGTCTTTTCGTCATAGCTAATAGAGCACAGCTGCAGGCGGTATTAGAGGGAGGAACACTCTCAATCAATAGATCATTTGATTGGACAAAAGTCTGTGTAGTGCAAGATGAGTCACCAATATTTTTGGTCCATTTACCCATAAGAGAACAATAGTAAATTTGCAATGCGTGTTTCTGGTAAAAGTCAGTTTTGTCTAGTTTTTGGATTACATAAGTATATAGATGGCTTCAAAATTAATAGTCAGCAACTGCAAGCCACAAAACTGAAATATTTTCATCTGCCACAAAAGCAGTTTTTATATTTTGTAGAAAAGTTTATATTTGCTCAGTGTTAAATATGCTTTGCATTCTGTTTGGGCGAATATTAATATGTTGTATTAAAAAAACCTTTATGTGTAATTATGTGTAAACAAGTCGATCTGTTCATGATGAGATCGAAGCCCAACACGGCAATAAGGAACCTTTTGAGACTGTGATTCTTTTGATTCATATTCATAGCTGTTCTTTTCATGGATAAGTGATTATTAAGAGAATACCTGAAATGATCCCCTCTTTAAAGAACAAAGAACCATGGATAATATTTTTTTGCTTTTAATATAAAAGAAGTCTTTGGTAAATAAACAAATGTGAAAATAAATAGCACTTTATATAATATATAACATACTGTACATACACGCACGCATGCCCTCACACACACACACACACACACACACACACACACACACACACACACAATACATTAAGAAAGACAATTTGGATTGATTTAAAAGGTGACAATGTTAGTAAGAGGAAGATCACAGTTGCCTAAAATATAGTCTCTTTTCATGGTGGACATCTTGTTAACGACTTTGAATCGGAGTGACCTCTGGCAAAGATCATCCTCCATTATACCGTCAAAGAAAAAGTCCTCATTGAAGATCGGATTGCGGCTCTTTCGGATCACTGTGCTCCGCTGTTTCTGGACTTTTCCGGGCATAAGAGACAGACTAACGCTGCAGTTAATGCTTTTAGGGTCCACAGACAAAGCGTACAGGCCTTCCGCACTAATTAGTCGTACACGTAATCTCTGGTTCTCAGCGCAGTATTCTCCCAACAGCCGCAAGGTTCCATCCCTGCCTACAGGAAACAGATTTTCCTTCATCACTCTCTCCCGGTGCAGAACTAAGTCCATGGGGAAGATAGCAGGAGGTGTCAGGCCCAAACCACATGGGAGAGGTTCTTCAAGCCCTTCAGATGATCTCCTCATGACGTTGGGGCTGTTGTCTGTAGAACTACCCTCATCTGTTGATAAGGAATTGTTCCTGGACACAGCAGCTTTCCGGAGGTTGCGATAGAGCAGTTTGTCATGGCTAAGTGCTTTGAGGAGAGAAGGTTTTGGTGGGCATCTGTTCAGCAAAGGTGAACTGAAAGGAGAAGATTCAGCAGAGGAAGTAGTGTCACTGTCCAGAGTCCCCTGTCGGAGCAGGGTGAAACTTTTCGGAGAAAGTCGGGAGGTAAGAGTATTCAGGCTAAAGATAGAAGGAGACGGGGATGGAGGCAAGCCTGGGTTTGTGACCAAAGATCTGGAACATGTGCCGGACCTACTCCGGGGAAGAACCAAGGGGAGTCCAATGGAACTAGGGTCATTGTGGAAGAGGGAC
Organism: Xyrauchen texanus; assembly: GCF_025860055.1. Taxonomy (NCBI): domain Eukaryota; kingdom Metazoa; phylum Chordata; class Actinopteri; order Cypriniformes; family Catostomidae; genus Xyrauchen; species Xyrauchen texanus. The sequence continues at coordinate 16,779,510 of NC_068324.1, forward strand.
TCTTTTCTCCTGGTGTGGGGACTTTCTAGCAAGGTGCAAAAGCCATAACAGGTTTGAGCTTTGGCCAGGTGGGGCAGGGAAAGGGCAGCCTGGCTTTGAGGATCAGCATTGGTGTTTTCTTCATCACTACAGCCATTGTCATATGGCCCATCTTCTACACTTTCCACCTGGATTATATGGTTGTTGGGTAGCTCCCGTGCAGCAGCCTCGCGTTTTGGACTGCCCTTCTCGCATGGAGAGACTCTGATACATGGAGTCAGCCTCAACTGCTCCGAACTCTTGCCCTCCAGCTGGGTTGGGATTTTTGGGGGAATGCAGAACACTGGGATAGTGTCCGGGGTGATGATGTTGGGACATAGATAGACTTTCTTGGCTTTGTCAATGGATGACTTGTCTCCAAACATTACGTCTCCGATTTTGAAGCTGTATTCCGATATAGGAAGTGGTAGGTTGGTCTTTTCCACTGACACTCTGATTTTCTCTACCACCCACATGGGAATTCAGGTTGGAATCCGGTTTGAAACTCTGCAAAAGTGGAAGATTTGGCAATCATAAGTCTGGGCAAGTACGTGTCCATTCACTTAAACAGTAGTTTAAACCCAAAAATGAAAATTCTGTCCCTCGCTTGTTAAAATACATATGGCTTTTTTTCTTCTATGGAACACAAAAGGATATATTAGACAGACTTTAACTTTTTGTGTTCCATGAAAAAACAAAGTGAACAGGATGGTCACATGAAACAACGTGTAAAATCCGACAGACTTTTGCCTAAAAAGCTTACCTTATCTGTGTTTTCCAGTGGAAGAATTCACCAGAATGTCTATTCAGACAGGTTCATTAGAATGTTCTATATGCTGCATAAAACAGGATCTTCAAGTTGATCTTACAGGTGTGACTCTCTAACAAGCAGACTCAGTCTCTCTCCTCTTAGCCCGGTGTTTCTTTGTGACATATGTGAAGGGCTCTTGGCCTTATATACAGAGCAGCAGCATGGGTGGAGGCATGGTCTGTTTTAACACGCCCACCAGTTGTGGGAGGGTTGTCCCACTGTTAAAGGCTATCAATTCCCATTTAAACTCACAAGTGACAACAGCCTAATCTAAGCAACCAAATGCACGGAAAATGAAATGCAAGTAAGATTAGCAAATTGTACTGAAATGCAACACATTTTGTTAATAAGGCAAGTGTGTGTTTGAATTTCCATTACTCAGTGTGAGAATTGTGACATTAGGTGTGGTATATAGGTTAATGACAATTGAAAATGATGCAAATGAAGTTTATTAAACAAACAGAGCCAGATGAAAAAGGCATTTTTAGGCATACAGATGACGGAGCAAAGTTTTTGATGTATCTGGGTCAGCCAGTCCAAAGACAATACAGTCCTGTATTGAAAAGCATATTTATTGACTTTGTAAACATGCATTCACAAGCGAAGGTGTGGTAATACTACAGTTATGCCCAATAAAACTTACACCAAAAGAAAAAATTAAATAAAGTAATATATATATATATATATATAAAATCAGTGGCACTTGCAGCTCTATGACTGTACACACTCTGCTCTCCATGAGCGCTCCGATTGACCTGAGAAACATTTTCTATCAGAATATTTATAATGACGTCCCATATTTTTGTTGGGTGTTTTAAAATCAGAACTAGCGATGCCCGATTAGCAAATGAATCATTCTTTTGAGTCTGTTCTTTTCAGTAAATTGGCTCATCCTCGTAAGTCTGTCGTAAAAGACTGAAGTGATGTCTGACTAGCACCAGCTGTAGTTTGTTGTCATTACTCCACGACTCATAGCAATGGAGTCCAACACCAAGCAGGAACGGGGCTGGATCTAGTAATGGTAATAATAATAAAATTATTATTACCGGTTCTGGTAATAATAATATTAGCATAGATGTCATTCAATTTATTACAGAGTTATAGATTATGATCATTTTTTATGACAAATGTTTCTGGAAAATATCTGTGCGTACCCTCAGATGAAACCCTGCAGGCGCCCATGCAAACAATTGCACATACAAAACATGCAAAGTGTATGAATTACAACATCAGCACATTATTTACTTTCTTTCCTCCGAACACAAGAAATACTAAAAACACATTATAATTATTGGACGTAATAGTTCAAAATATATCTTATGTTCAAATACATAGAAAGAAACAGAAAAACAGATGAATTCTCTCTTGTCAAAACACTGATGGAAAAAACAAGTAGGCCTACAGGCCATAGATCTCAGGAACGCTCTCTTGTGGCAGGAGAAAGAAAATCTTTTCTAAATTTCAGTGTAGAATTTGCTTTAAAGTTCTCCAATAGCCCTACCACATCATAGTAGTCTGACAGACATTTTCTTAATATTTGTTTGGATAAAATGTGCGTGGCATAGCCTTTTCACCTTCATAAAGTTGATATATCTGAAACTAGAGCTGTCTATGACATCATCCCATGCGTATTTATGTCTTTGTTGACTGTTAGCTTATGGTCAAAGTTCAAGCAGCCTAATGCAGTAACCTAAGAGAATCAGAGTGGTGGTCAGACATAATGACCACTAGACTGATGCATTTTTGATGGTTTCTACGAACTGTTTTGTTCATGTTGAGTAATATTAAGTTCTTTATCAGCAGTGAAAGGCTACTCTAATGTTTGGCAAGCGTGAAGTAAACAAGGTTTTACTGTGAATAAAAGTTCTCAAAAAGCACTTTGAAGTCATTTAGAGGTTATGAACAGATGTACAGGAAATTATTGGCAAATGAATTGGATTTTGTGATACACAGTTGCAAGAGTCACCGCACACCAGTTTTGTGCCTTTTTCATCTGGGTTGTGCACCATTCAGAATTGAATGAATAATGTCAATTTAATTCAAATTCAATTCCTGAGGAAGCTAATAGGTTGTAGAATTGCTGTTTGAATTTAAGGAATAGAATTCAAATGGAATGTAATTCAAATAAATTAATATGACAATGTTTATTTTTTTAATAATACATTGGATTTTTCAGTATAACATAAAACATATTAGCATATGACCATATGCAAAACAAATGAGGTATTGCTGGAAAGATCACACTGAAATTAGTTTTTTCTTTGATCAAGTAAACAATGCTGAGAAAATTTTACTTGATTTTTGTAGGATTTTTTACAGAATGCATCTCAATGCAGTTTTTCTTTTACAACATACTTCTTTTCTTTTTAAGTCAAACCAACAAGCACAGAGGGAGTTCAAAGTGTACACAAAATGTTTATGTGGTTCAGTCCCATTTACCCTCTTCCCAGCATGCACTGGGGGAATGAACAATAGGGTTGCATTGTTTGCCTATTTGCATAGTTTTACATACATTGTTGTTGTTAATTTTGTTGTCACGTAAGGTAACTTGTTGTTTTGGGATGTCATGATGAATTTATTTCTTATTGTTACCCTTGTTGTGTTTTATGTACCAATTGTTGAGGTCTGTGCATATCATTTTAAAATACGATATATTCATTTTTTGTCTCAGAAATGTTCATGTGATGAGTAAATAAGTACGTTCCTTTTGATATATGTAAAGAAATGTACATAAGATATTCAGAATAATGAACAGTTTAATAAAGTAAATCAAGTACAGTACAAGTTTAGTTTAGAAATCTTTTTACGTGCCTAATATAATTGTTAAATATGTACATTGTACTGTAATATGTACAGCTATGTTAAAAGCATGACAGGTTGACATTTTAAGTTAATTTACTTAAAATAAAGTCGAATAATTCAACTTAAAAAAGCAATGCAAACTTAATTTCTTTATGCTCTATAAACACATCACTTTTACAGTATTAATAGTCAATAATAAAAATAATAAAATGTAAAAATGTTTACATTTCCATTTAGTGTATTTCTAATTTGCATTTTATTTATTTTTCTAGATAATATAAATAATATAATTTTAAATCTATTTTTACAATTTCTGGTATTGTACAGCAAAAACAAAATCGTATGATGGCTATGTTCATTTTTGAATATTTTCCCCTCTATTTTAAATAGAGAGAAACATTATTTCTAAGTTAAAAATATATATAATATTTAGGAACAAATAGGAATATTTGGTCAAGAATTATAATGTAATCATTTGCCACAAAAAATATGTCTGGACTAATGAAATTTGAACTGTTTTAAATTTCTTTTAATTGCAATTCAATAAATTTTACTTCCTATCATTCCTATTTAAATTCCAATTCAACTTCCTGTGGGGCGTGGCCAATTAAATTCAAAGTCCAACTCATAAATTGAAAGGGAGTTCATTCTGAAATTCAGAATTTTGCGCAACCCTGTTTTTCATTAGTTTACTTTAATTGGGTGAAAACAGACTGGACTGGTCTAGATAAAAGCCAACTTTTAATTCGATTTCCTTTATTTTAATCAAAATATCAATGCTTTCACATCCATAAAAGAACATTATTAAGGTTTTTGGTGAAATAAAAGGAATAAAATGAAGAAAAGAAAGAATAGTAATAATGAAAATAATTGTTATTATTATTATTATTAATATATAAAAATATGATTATTGTTATTTATCATGAAAAAGACAACTGATTCTATCTGCGAATGCAGCACACCCGAGGCTGAAATGATCATGCAAAACAAATTTTAAATGAGATTAAACAAGAAATAAAGAATTAAAAAGTGATTTCAACACAATAGGCCTCACTCATGAAGCATGAACAGAACAAATTTGTGTTTAAAAGCATTCTTACATTTGTAAATTGTCCCATTGTACACACATTTGTTCTGCTCATGTTCCATTAGGCCCAATGTTTGTAATTAAATAATGACATACCTCTAGATAATATTTTTGCTTAATTTTTCAAACATCTTATAAATACTGCCCCTCAACCTCTTTCATAGTTTTGTTTTGTTTTCCTTCTATCAAGTGGAGCTGACCCCTTACCCAGCAAGCAGCAGCTGGTTTTAATAATCATCATGGGTTTTAGGGTCACTTTTAAATGTGACCTCTAAATACCTCACTGAGAACTGTTCCACTCTGCGGCTCCAGAGACAACCCATCACACATTAAAGGATAAGAGGGCCTCTAACCAAATATTGATGTTTCGTAGACAAGGGGAGGAGTTTCAACACTGCAGTTTTCAGTTTGACCACTAGGTGTCAGCATCCTGTCAATTATGGTGAGCAAAGCTTCATTTTTCTCTTTAGGTCAAAAGAGCATGCAGAAATGCAGAGCTAGTGACTGCTTCTTCATTTACGTTACATTTAGAAGGTTTTATCTCTGTACTGTGATTATAATGAGATACAACATTAGAAATGATTGTTCTTTCCTATGTTTGGAAATTGTCTCTATAATTCCACAGCCATAATGGATATCAATCAAGGGCTTTTAAAAAAATAATTATATTTCGCAATAATTAATCCTTTTGAAAGACTCATACAATAATAACTTTTCAAATCGTTCTAGTAAGTTCAAGTAAGTTTATCTTGACATTATTGAATTACTACCATTAGTAATAGTGTGAACTTCACAAAAACATGTCCAGGTCACATTTCAATATTATATATTTTCCTATTTGTTTTTTTGTTTTTTTTGACAATTAAGATTTTTTTGCATTGTGGAAAACAAACAGTGTCAAAAATACTGTAATTCAATTATTTATTTGTATATTTCAGCACAAATTAAAGGCAGAGCAACAGATACTATCATGATGAATGACCACATTGCATTTTAAACAGATTATAATTATATCCTTATGATAAGTTATGTCAATATACTTGCTGTTATTTTTTAAATGCACACATCCAATCAAAAGCAACTCACATGCATAATAATTCACATTAAAACTACTGATTAAACAAAAAATAGCAGACATTTTTAGTCTTTGTCACCTCTGTTGTATACACATTCTCAGTAAGTAACAAGCTGGACTTCTGTTTTAATCACCTATAACTTTTCATGCCCAGTAGTCTATTTTTACCTTTGCAAGAAACTCCTATACACGCAACACAAGCCTTTGATCCTTTCTGACTTGTCTCAGTTATTTATCATTCAGCCAGGGATGCAGATGCTGGTATGGTCCATCTATTAATGCTTTATTTTTTATGAATGCATGACAGTACTTAACCCCTAATAATACACCCAATTTTCTGCTCCATTAGCCTAATTAGATGTGCTTGTATATTCATCATGTGCACAAGCAGCAGTTCAAATTCCATCACCACGACAACACTATCAGTTACAGCCACAGTCTGTAACGACTTACAATGTGCGCGCACACATTCTAAATTACTGTAAAGAGGAACAGAAATCAAATAGCTTATGCTTGACCATAAACTACAAGAGAAGGACTCAATTCATACAAAATCAATATCTCAGGCTGGTCATTGTGAGAAAGGTCACATGGTATACAAGATAGACTGCAGACATACATTCTTGAAGTCTTCATGGACTGCTGCCCTATAAATGTTTGATGGCAGTTCTCTGAGACTCACTAACAAAAGTGACCAGAGCATTTTTCTGAAATAACTAAATCAATGACTCATTATCCATTTCATATGAAATGGTAAAAACAACATTCATATTTGGATACTTTGTGATGAAAGCAATTTTTGCATACCCATGTGCGAGTACATTGCCAGAGATGGGCATATCTACTATCAGGCCTACTCTTATGTCTACGCAAATATGCTTTTGTTTGAAAACGCATGGATTTTGCTGCGATTATGCCTCTCATCCACACTGGAAGGGTGTTTTCTGACACTTAAATAAGTAGACATTTAGTACAGCGTTCTTTGAAAATCAATGACATAAGTAAATCGAAAATGCATTAGTGTGGACGTGGCCTCAGTAATGTTGCCTTTATACAAAGAAGTACTGAGGTGATACCATGGTTTTGAAATTATCGGCATCAGTCAAAAAAACGTGTCAGTTGGACAATTAACAGACGGGGTTCTTCTGATCTGTGTCAGTTCCATTTTATTCTGTTTTATATTTAGTGATTTTGAGTAAGTATAGTGTAAAGTATGTGCTCCTTTAAATTTAGTGATTACATTTGCTATCAATTTATTATGTGTATATCACCATTTATCAGCATTATTCTGTGCTCTATAGCTCTTAGTATCGGCATCACTATACTGTGTATATATATATATATATATATATATATATATAAACACACAAAACAAAAAAAATTATTCAACCAATAATAGAATTGTTCTGAATTATTACCATGGTCTCTATGTGGTACTCCAAGGTACAACAAAGAATACCATGGTACTGGGGTGGTTTTAGATGTCAGGGCCTTTTCTGAGCATATGAGGGCCCCAAACCAAATCCTACTTGGAGCCCCCTGCAAATACTCCCCCTCCCTATCATTACATATTCCCTTCCCCCTATGTATGTCTAATTGAGCCATAACGGATATCTGAGTCTTAATTGCATCTTTCAGTATATAAAAATTTACCTTGCATTTTGGGACCCCCTGGTGGTTCGGGGGCCCTAAGCGTCCGCTTATACTGTTTATAGCTAGAAATGATCCTGTCTGATGTAATGCCATGGTAATTTGATTAACCGATAGTATTGATTAACTGATTTATATTGACCTGGCAGATTAACTGGCCAATAATTTTCCATTTTTAAATTATTGGTCAAAATGTGCCAATTGGACATTTAACAGAAGTGGTAATTCTACTCTAAGACAGTTCTGAAATCTTCCAACAGCAATGTAAATAGTTAGTGCACTTGTATTCATCTTCTTCATTAATTTTGAGTTAATATAATGCAAAACATTCAAATTTAGCTCATTTTATTGTATCTGCAGTAAACCCTATTGGTATCATCCATTAAAAACCCATGTAAAATTAACACACAAAAAGCATGGTACTGAGTAATACCAAATTCAGGAAGGCTACTATGGTATTTATTTGGTATTCCAAGGTGTGTGTGTGTGTATATATATATATATATATATATATATAGGGGATTGTTTATGATTATAACCATTTTTTCACATTTAAAAGTGGACAGAAATACATGTGGAGAGGTCATGAAATTGACCCAAGCTGCATGCCCAGGTACTCATCAGTCTAATGATTGGGTGGGTAACTGAGAGTACGAAAGCGCACATCGTTTAGTAGTCGCATTTCAAATCAATTATCTCTACAAACTAGTATTGCCTCGATGGGGACCTATTACCAAGAGGGGCGGGGCATCGCGTTTCAGAGGCAGGACGGCAGCTCAGCTCGCGCTGCCACTGATCAACTCATCTATTGACGAGAGCGCGTGCTGCCTTTCAGGTAGGAAATCGCTATTTCCCCCCTCGCTTCTTGTTCGCAAATGACCAGTTTTCAAAACTACTTAACGACGGCATCGTATGTGTAGTGCTGCTTCGCCTGGAGTTCAAGGCGTATTGGTGTTGATTTATGGTGGACATGTTATGATGGAGCCGAATGAATGGGCGGTGTTGTGTTGAGTCTCGTGCGGCGTGATGTTTGATTTCTGAAATCAGTCATTGCATTAGAAATCAGTGATATTGATACTTCCGTGCGTATTTGTGGATTGAACGTGCAATATGTTTAAAGCGCAATAAATGTCATTATCCAATTTTGCTTCTTGATGTTTTTAAATGTTTCATACTTGAGGAGGATTTTAGCTACTTTGTCCGAACCGGAGTTGCATGCCACAGTTTTACATTTAATGGAAATATTGCTGGATGTCACGCTGGTTTTAGGTTGCATGAAGTCGCATTGACATCGAGGAATACGAGGAACGGGGTCGCGTAGCCTCCCTCTCCCAAATGTTGGATGGATGGATTTCTTTGGGAAATTAAACCTCCCATTTACATGCATAGTGTCAACGCAACCTGATTGCAAATGACTGAGAGACTCTGTATCCCCTGCAAGGGGTCGTTTCAGAAGGGCGAAATCTGAAGCCGCCATATTTTAATGGTATGTACTATAGCATTTATCTATATATCTCTACATCTAATCTGAATGCACATACTCAGATGTGTCCTTCAAACCATTGCACTGAATGCAATTACAACAGGCTCATCTCTAGAGACGTAGATATACAATCCAATTTTATGTATGAGCTCAAAATGTTTTAAAGCTTTAATAGTACATCGCCCTTGACAACTGGTATATTAATTGCACATGGCTCCCTTATATTTATCTGCCCAATAGTACCTTGATAGCAGCATCATTATAATATTCTAACAAACTAACATTAATCTTCAGAATGGAAATGATGCAATTTACTAATAGAACTCAATTCTCCTATGAAACTGAACAGGAAAAGGTTTTATCCAGAATTAAGCATTGAGCCCCTAATGCAAATTGCATTCATCCCTAAAACATAATCCAGTAATATTTATTTTAGAGTTGCATGCACAAATGAATATATATATATATATATATATATATATTTCAGCGGCGACATTCAGACAGCAATCTTCATGGGCATTTGCACTTCAGCAGCAGTGTTCTCGGCAGTTAATGTCCTGAAATTTAATATTTTCTCTGGTAGTCAGATGCAAATGGATGGGAATGAAATTATCCATATGTAGGTTGCATTTTCCTTTTTTAAAGAAATTAGTTTTCCTCCACATCCCATGTGTAGCACCACACCCTTTTGAATATGTGCTGTACTTCAAGACATCACAGCTTGTAATTAATAAATGCAAAGTATAAAATGTTTTATATATATATTATATCCACACCCACCTCCGGTATAGACCATTGCAAAATGATCCGTTTCGCTGGATTTACTATTTATAGGTATGTGTTTATAGAATAAAACAACAATTTTCATTTTACTCAAAGTATTGACAACATTACTTCCAAATGAAGATATTGTGATATAGAGCATTTATTTGCAGAAAATGACAACTGGTCAAAATAACAAAAAGATAGTGTTTTCAGACCTCGAATACTGAAAAGTAAAGTTCATATACATTTTTAAACAACACAATACTAATGTTTTAGGTTCACTCCTGGCACAAAACTTCAAGAAGCTCAGCTTTGTTTGATGGCTTGTGGCCATCCATCTTCCTCTTGATCACATTCCAGATGTTTTCTATGGGGTTCAGGTCTGGAGATGGGGCTGGCCATGACAGGGTCTTAATCTGTTGGTCCTCCATCCACACCTTGATTGACCTGGCTGTGTGGCATGGAGCATTTTCCTGCTAAAAAAAAACAATCCTCAGAGTTGAGGTACATTGTCAGAGCAGAAGGAAGCAAGTTTTCTTCCAGGATAACCTTGTACGTGGCTTGATTCATGCTTCCTTCACAAAGTCAAATCTGCTGATTGCAGCCTTGCTGAAGCACCCCAGATCATCACTGAAAAATAGAAAAATATTTCAGCTCAGTAGGTCCTTAAAATGCAAGTGGATGGTGATCAAGACTTTTGATGCTCCCAAAATCACAGACAGTCAGCATAAACGTCATCCATACGATTCACTTTCTGTCAGCAGCCATATACACATTCACGAGAGAGCCGTGCTTGAACATGCAAATGCGATTACGACACACATGTATACCGCTGCTGACTGGAAGCAAAATATAGTTAAAAAGAACTTTTGATATTGATCTTTTTCACACCAAAAGCAAATGTGTCACTTTAGAAGACATTAAGTTATCCATCGGAGTCTTATGGATGACATTTATGCTGACGGTCTGTTCTTTTTGGAGCTTCAAAATCAAAAGTTGAATCACAATCCACTTGCATTTTAAGGACCTACTGAGCTAAGATATTGTTGTAATTTTCTTGAAATTGGTTCTGCTGAAGAAAGGAATTCATACTCATCTGGGATGGCATGAGGGTGAACAAATGATGAGAGAAGTTTAATTTTTGTGTGAACTTTAAGGAGACCCATGGTTCTCTGTAACAGCAAAAAAAAAAACATTGTATGTGTGTGTTCCATGGAAATATAACAGCATACTGGTTTGACAAGACATGGGACTGGTAGTGAGTAAAAAATTACTATTTTAATGTTAACACATGTCTGATCTATAAAAAATAGGTGAAGAGGCTTTTAGTTCTCTGACTTCACTTTATTCAATGGGAAGGAAGCATGTTTTGGTGATGAAAGTGCACGGTGGGAATTAAAATGTATGATTAAAAGACAGAGAGCTCACTGGCAAAGGTTATTGCATATTATGTGTATTGATTATGCTGTTCTTCTGTTCTCAGTTTGGTGTTCCAAAAATGCTAGTCAGCAACAACCGTGTCTTGATAAACCTCTTAAAATTACATTTGAATACATGGCTGCCATGAACGTGTGATTGTGTATGAAGACGTGTGCTTTGGTGGGTTGATTTGAAAAGTGGGCTAAAGGGAAACCTTTACCCAAAAATGAAAATTATCTAAGCATTTACTCACCATCATGCCATGCCATATGTGAATGACTTTCTTTCTTCTGCTGAACACATACAAAGATTTCTAGAAGAATATCTCAGCTCTGAAGGTCCATACAATGCAAGTCAGTGGTGACCAAAACTCTGAAGATCCAAAAAGCAAATAAAGGCCACATTAAAGTAATTCATACAACTCAAATGGCCAGGCCACTTGAACCTCCAAAAGGGAGAACAAGTCGGCATAAATCTAATCCTTAAGACTCCAGTGGTTTAGTGTTTTTTTTTTTTTTGGACTTCTGAAGGAATATAGTTGGTGTTGGCACCAAAATCTAACTCCTTTTTCACTACACATCTTGTCATTCATTCGATCATCATTCAAGCTCGATTACACTTCCAAGCGCTTGACGTATGCGCAGAGCGCTCGATGGCATAATAATTTTAATTTGCCTATAGTGACCTATGATATGATGCATGATATGAAATTATAGTTGGTCATGTTTTCTTTGGCTTAAATTTAGTCTTAAAGGTGAGGGGTCAAATTAAATATGTTCACACAGTAAATTGACAATCTGCTGCCGAATGTTTCGGTACCAACTAACCCCATTCTGCCGATGTTACTGACAAGTGCCAATCAGGCATTTTAGCATCAAATCAATTGTGATTACTAGGGATGTTCTGATAACATTTATTTTTGAAAACGAGTTAGTCAAAAGAAACTAGCATAATTCAAAATACAACATTGGAGTTATAATATTTTTTTTTCTTCAAATAAATAGCATAACAAAGATTTTGCTTCAATTTAATACAGTTAGCCTACTGTTTTTTTTTTTTATTTATTTATTTTTTTTTATTATCATCAGTAGTAGAAGTATTGCAGGAAATATTACTTAACTATACAGTATGTTTCTGTTAAAATTGAGCTTTTATTTTGTCAGAAGCTTTTATTTTTAAGTGTTTCTGTATTGTATTGATGCAAGCTTCTCACTTCCAGAAAAGCAGGTTGCTACATGACCCAGTATGATTATTGAAATGCAAAAGGTTGCTATTTTATATTAAATAAATATAAAGCCTTTATGTGCCACATGCTTCAAAGTGAATTAGCGCTCTTCTCGCTGTCATCTGCTTCAAACAGTGTGCACAGTGCTCATGATGGTGCTTGCCTGTTTAAGCTAAAGCGCTCACATTTGAAGAGTGCAGCACATGCAAACTATATATTTATCTCATTAAATTGCAGCCTTTGCATCACCAGATGGAATTACAAATGTTTTCATACAGGTTTCCCAAACCCTCCCACTTCAGCCATTGGTCATCAAACAGATAATCCCACCTCCAACACATGCCATTGGTTGAGCCTATGTTATTATGTGGGGCTAGTCGGAAAAAATCACAACCAATCCTAAAGCCTGCAATGACAAGTACAGTGAAAAAAAGAGTTACATTCTGGTCGATTCTCAATAAAAATGTATTAAATTGTTTCAGAAAACATGGATTAAACCACTGAAGTCTTATAGGTTACTTTAATGTGGGTTTATGTGATTTTTGGATCTTCAAATTTTGGTCACCATTCACTTGCATTGTACAGACAGAGCTGAAATATTATTCTAAAAATCTTCATTTGTGCTCTGCAGAGGAAGAAATTCATACACATCTGGGATGGCATGAGGGTGAGTAAATGATGAGGGAATTTTCAGTTTGGGATGAACCATTCCTTTTAGCATGTTAAGAATAGTTGTTTTCAGATCATCAAGAAAATACTGCTAACACCTTTCCTCTGGCTGTCTATCCCATATGTGAGGTTATAATTAGCTCTCCCACTAGTGTCACAATCTGGGCTGAAGTTCTTGCTTGCCAATGTTGGATAAAATCTACACCACCAATGAAACTAGACACAAACAGAGGACAAAACAAGAATAAAAGTGAAATTGGAAGAAACCTAAATATAAAGTCCCTATCACTAAATGTCTGTTCAAGTCTGGATAGGATCTCGTTTAGGGCTTCAACTCAAACCCAGAGACACGGTAGGTCTTGATAATCCAAGAAGAACATTAAGAGAAACATTTTGGAAAGGATGCTGCACTTTCTGAGCACTTATGCAAGAGGATCAGTATCTCCCACAAATTAAAGCAGCTGTGTTTGATTCATTGGTGAACATGATTCTTCCTTTTGGTGAGCCCTTGCTTTTAATTATGGTCAGTTCAGTGTGATGGTTCAATTAATGTAGTGGACATGCTTCAAGATAGGAATTATTTGGAGCTTGGAGGACTGTTGCATAAGTGCTAAACCAAAACATTTCCGCTTTTATCTGACAAATTCTGCAATGCCCCATCACTCATGTATCAATCAATTTAAACTTTTAAGACTCCAAAATCAGCTTTCAAGCTGCCATAAAACCTGTTGGAGCAACCAACATCATTGTACAGTAGACGTCTGTAAAGCCAGTTGAGGTAATATAATCAGGCAATTAACGTGAGTCATATCATCTTACCTCATTGTACTGTATGTCCCTCGTATTTGCACCGAGTGTAATAAAAATCATGCCTTCTGAATATATTTTGTGCGCATTGAGCTGGATCACAAGCCTGCTGTTAAAGAGGCCATTATCAAAATGTTTTTGGATTATGGATTATTAAATTAACCCTTAACACTTACTTTTAAAAACAAATTTAAACCATGACTTGCACTGTACATAATTAAGTAATACTGGCATTATATTCATGCTGTTTAGCCAGAGGGGAACTGGCACCCACAGTGAGCCTGGTTTCCCACAGTGAGTTTTGTGTTCCTTGCCACAGTCGCCTACGGCTTGCTCACTGGGGCTCTAAATACAATTATTATTTAAATATTTAAGTATTTATTTTTATACACAATTTACAATTAAACCATGATGACTCTAAGACTTTGTAGATATTACAGTTTAATTTTCTGTTAAAGCATGATTTTCTGTAAAGCTGCTTTGAAACTATGTGTGTTGGGAAAAGCGCTATACAAATGAAAATGACGACATATACAGGACCGTTATGACTTGGGTTATTATAAGTTCTGAAAGAGCAATAATGTCCTTTACAATTTGAATGGTTAAAAGGCAGAAGGGTTATTGTTTGGTTGTTGTATTAAGTTGGCTAATCTGATACCCTTTTTAAGCCTACACTCATCCTCTTATAGGCCTATATGTTACTTAGGCTTTAATTAAGAGCTTATTATGTCTTATCCTGAAGTAATGTCATATGGTTCAGTATAATAAGAGACTTCCCCATGAAGATGAAAATCAATAATCTATTAAGTCATAGGTTTTGGCTTATTCTGTCATTTACTCATAGCCTATGTTTGACTTAATTATTGCTTGTTTTGTGATGTGCAAAGCTATCAAAAGTCTAAAGAAGACTTGAGATATAGTGCACAACTCATAGGGGTACAATGTGGCTAAAGGACCCTTGCCAGCAGCCATATCACCCTGTAGCTCATAACCGGTTGCCCACTGAAGCTAAGCAGGGTTGAGCCTGGTCAGTACCTGGATGGGAGACCTCCCAGTGTAGTTAAGGGGACACTGTACTGTAAAAAGGTACCGTCCTTTGGATTAGACATTAAACCGAGTGTCATTAAAAATCCCAGGGCACTTCTCGTAAGAGTAGGGGTGAAGCCTCAGTGTCCAGGCCAAATTCCGCCTTTTGGCCCTTCACAATCATGGCCTCCTAATAATCCCCATCAATTAATTGGCTCTATACCTCTACTCTCTCCTCTCCACCAATAGCTAGTGAGCATACTGGTGCACAATGGCTGCCGTCGCATCATCCAGGTGGATGTTGCAGACTGGTGAGCAGAGTAAATCGCTTTGAGTGTAGTGTCAGAAAAACACTATATAAATGTAATGCTCATTCATTCATTCATTCATTCATTCACAAGTCATAGTGGTGCAACGTGGCTATAGTTTTTGTCAGGGTCCTTAACTAAAGAAAATTCATTTTTTCTCATACTAAATCAACATTTTGACTTAATACATGCACTAATATGCTACATGCATCAACATAAAATGCACTTAAAAATTTTATATCAACATATTCAATTTTCTAAACCTGTACATCACTATAGAAGGTATACCTTGCTATTAAAATGGACACAAGAAGGGATGTTGTGATAATGCTGCTCGAGTCTATTAATCATCCATGGAAATCCCACATGAACACCCCAAACGCTTGAGTTATTTTTTTCATGTCTGTCCGAATTAGCACTGAGTGCCTGCTTAAAAATGGAAGGGAGTGTGTGCAGTATCGGCTCACCTGCGGCTCTTTCCCTGGGTAATGTAGGTGTAAATTATTAATCATGTATCAATGTATTACTATAATGTTATCTTAATGCCATTCATTAAAGCACATTATTGATGCTTGTGATAGATTACAGCCACGCAAGGAAACAGGAAGAACTAGCGTGCACGTTTTAAATAAACCCTCACATATTGACATATATTACCAGTGTACATCACTCATGTCGTGCGATGTCTGCAAACAGTGCCTGTTTTGTTAACGTCATTTGACCGTCACTGTTGTAATTAACTGCAAAAACAAAATGTTCCCATAAAGGAGAAATGCAGAGGGGTTCTCAATCAGCATTTCCTCCACTTGCCATTTTAACTACACACAATGTTGCAGAACAGTGATGTCATCAAGCTGACCCACGTGAAACACAGGTGGAGCGTATACATTTGATCCATTCAGGTGCATTAGCAGAGATTGTAACTGTGCCTGTCTGTTTGACACTTTGTTTTCTTGACCAAAGCTTGTGCTCCAGATGTGTCATTGAATGCACGGTGAACCGACCGCAGTGCTAATGCTTCCCGAACCGTGGGTGGCAAACGGTACAGTTAGTTTTTTTTACCGACAACCATTACACCCCTAATATTAATTTTTTTTGAGACAAAGTACTTGCATGTATTTCTCATTTTCAGTTACGTTCAAGGTGATTAATTCAAAAGTTTTCATAACTGTCCAAAACGTTATAGGCTAGTATTTGGGGTAAAAAGTAGTGATCGACCGATATGGGTTTTTTTTAATGGCCGATTTCCAAAGACCAGGGTGGCCAATAAGTCACACAACTTTTATCCAAAGCGACTTACAGGGACAATATACCTGGAGTTAAGTGCCTTGCTCAAGGACACAATAGTTCGGGAACTACATCTGTTTAAATGAGATATTTGCATATGGTATATATAATAGAAGTTTCATTGATATTTGCCTTTTATCATTAGAAAAGTACGTTAAAAGTGACAGAACATCTGAGGAGAAACTGTTAGATTGCCTGCTTCAGAGGAAGATTTATGAGTGGTCAGGATGCTGGATCTGCTGAAGTTGTGTGAGGTTGGTTTAATACTTCTGTTCAAATGATGTGCTTATTTGCAGATAGTATATGATATTAGTTTTATTGATATTTGCCTTTTTATAAAAACAGACGAACACTTGAACATTATGAGCTCAAACGCATCTGCCGCAGCTCTGATATGCAGACCGTTTAAATTAGACTGTTGCGCACCAGTCTATTATTGTAGTAACACGATGGCATGTAATAACAAATCGAACCGTATCTGGTTGTTTACATGTCTCAGGCCTAGTCCACACTAATACATTTTCGTTTGAAAACGCATCTTTTTCTCTCCGTTTTGGCATTCCGTCCACACTGAGACTGCGTTTTTGTCTGCGAAAACTGAGCTTTTTGAGAACGCAATCCAAAGTGGATAAATTTGAAAACGCTGTTTTCACATTGTAGTGTGGACTGTGAAAACGATGCTTTGGAAAACGATGACGCATTTTTAGTCATGTGATCTATCCAACCAAGATAGTGGCCTGTGTTATAGTGCTGTTGTGCCAGATTCTCACATTGATAGCGTTGTTAAAAAATAAATGTCACTTTGTACAACCTTCACATTGCATACCTTCTAAGGCGAAGGGAAGTTTACTCGGAATTGGCGTCCGGTGACGGAACACGAGGACAATTGCGTTTCAGACCGTACATGCAGCGGGGATGTTCCGCATGCACAGTGACAGCGATTAAAACATTTTCTTACGTTTCAGTGTGGACGAGCAACTCTTGGAAAATGCTTGAAAACTTGAGTGTGGACGGAGAGCGTTTTGAAACAAAAATGCCATTTTCAAATGTATCCGGATTAACGTAGACGTAGCCTCAGTCACTTTACATGTAAGCAGGTGAATATCGTCACCCTTAAGAAACAAATAGTTTTTGTTACATCACTAAGTAGGCAACCGCATGTGTTTTTTTACTCTATTCAATGTGCCTGTATGACAAGCCACAGGTCGATAAATACACATTCCCACACGTTTAAAGGGATCTTTCACCCAAGAAAGAAAATTCTCTCATCATTTCCTCACCTTCAGGCCATCCCGGATGTGTATAACTTTCTTCATCAGAACATAAATCAAGATTTTTAGAAAGAGATTTCTTGTCTGCAGGTCCTTACAATGCAAGCAAACACAAAAGTAATCCAAATGATTCCAGTGGTTAGTCCATGCTTTCATATGTGTGTGGGTGAGAAACAGAGCAATATTTAAGTCCTTTTTTTACTCTATAGCTACACTTTTACATTTTACATTTGGCATGAGGGTGCGTAAATGATGGGAGAATTGTCAATTTGGGGTGAATTATCTCTTTAATATACCTCTAAAACCTGAGAAATGTGGTGTAAAATCAACAACTACCATCAGATATGCAATATGTGTCTTTATCTCCTCAATTATTGGTCCACGTGCAGTAAATATGATTACATATTCAAACTAAATAACAACCGAGTTTGACCAAGTTGACCAAGTTACTTACTATGTTCAGTAAGTGCTGTTGTGGCAGGACAGGTGCGCAATCACCCTGTAAGATCTTCAAATATTGATCTTGTTCATATAAGATCATCGTTGGGTCATATTTGGCTTCAGTGGTTGCAATTTGTGAATTTTTTACCTTATTGATTACCCTTAAATAATACTTAATTGCACTTTATCATATTTGGAGCTCAACAGCCCTTGGTCACTGGTGACTGGTTTATGCTTAATGGAACAGAAGAGAGAAAGTCAAACCGGTTTAGTAAAGAGTGAAAGTAAATTATTTTTGTTTTCGGATGAACTATACCTTTACTGTTTTAGTGTTCCATTGCATCCGGAATTTCTTTGGCACACTGGAAAGATACTGGTGGTAGACTGATGGAGCTGGCAGGCAAATGCAATTTTGCAAACAATTTTAAACCATGTCTTTGGCTTTCTGAGGCTCTTGACTTTAAAGTTTTATGCATATGTCTAGTATCAATTAGATTAATTTAATAAAATTGATTCACTCCACTTATGAAATTGATTCTGGGTAATTAGTTTGCCTCTTCATTGGATGTCACTCTAGTTAGTATTAGGTCAATTTTGCTTGGTTTATCCTAGTTTCAGTTTAGTTTGATGTGCTTTGGTTTCATGCGAATTAATGTTTTCTTCTATGTTAAGAAAGCTCTGTCAGACATTGCTGAATTGAGCCTGACTAATCTAATAAAGCTAGCAGACATTTTTATTTCACACAGTATGTAAATTGTTTTTTAAACACAATGGATTGAGTGATTAAGATCCTCTGAGGTCAGTATAGTCCTAATTGAGATGGGTGATGGTTCCCCAGTTTAGTGTTATGCATTATGGAAAGCTAGTCAATTCCTTGAAATATTATTTAAGAGGTCTAATGGCTATATATGATAAGCTGTATTTTTTTAAACTACAATGAATCTCCCTTTCCCTCTGCAAATGAATGGCTAGAACAAGATTTCCCTCTTTCTAATGTTGACGTTGTTTCAGCTCCAAGAATAACATGCCTGGTTGTAATCCTCAGGAAATGTTTATTCGATGGACCGAGAGACAAAGGGTTTCATGGCTTATTGTCAGTGAAGAGAATCAGTGTGGTGTTTGTCCTAAAATGGCATGAAAACTTGAGCATGTGGGTGTGTTTTCCATAGCACAGAACCAAAATACCTGTATTGTTGAGCGCTTGTTGAACCTTAAGGCCCGGGTATACTACTATTTTTCTGCGTTCCAGATCTGATTGCGCCCGGCCGAGGACCACGCGGACTGTGCTGATGACAAACTTTTCATCATGCATATTGTGAGCGGAGTGATCAGCAACGTGGACAACCAAAGTATAATTTGGCCATTAGGGTGAAGATTACTCATCATAAATGTGTGTCCCAAAACCCCTTTAGTAACTTTTATGACAGAAACCTGAAAGAAAACCTGAAATTCGATTGACAAGGCTTGCAGTTAATTTTGGAACTGGTATTATTAGGCTGAATGACACATTTTCAGCCATTTAGGCACAGTTATCGCCCAATGCCGATCATATCAAAATCACCAAATTTTGGTTGATTTATTGGACTATCATTAGTCTTTAACACTGAAGTCAAGTCATTTATGAACTCATACAATGGTTTCATTGCAAGCCTTGGACTTGACTACTTTCTGGCAGTTAAAATTAGCACCTTCTTTCACAAGCCACAAGATAAAAGGAAGAAATGTTGTGTGCGGTATCTTTTGTTCCCAATGAGGCTGTTTGGGTTGAATAGAGGCGAGTTAATCAGGCTTGTCCATGTGAGTCTGCTCATTAAGTGGTTCCACCTTTGGCTCAGCTCTGCTTGTAAATGTTTTGAGTGTGGGTTTTGTTATTGTCAGCCGTAGTTCTCAAGAGATTTGTAGTGTATGGCAGTGGTGGACAATGTGCTAGTAGACACTTTCACACATAAAACCTGCGTGCACACACAGACACCCACATGTCTGGCAAAGACATGTGGAATCAAATAATAAATCCCGTCTTTTTAAATTCGCTGCCCGGCATTAGCATAATCAGGGAAGTAAACTTTGTTTTATTTGCATATAGCATGGGAATTGGAGATCGGATTTATATCCCTTGGGCGGAGACACATTTATGTGGCCAAGTGTAAATGGAATGTCCTTATTCAATCGGATAGCAATCCTTTCAGTAAAAACGCATGATGTGACAGAGTAAATACCACATTAGTTGCAAATCCCCACAGGGTGTCAGTGACTTTTTTTTTTTCACCTCTAGAGGCCCCTGTTTCACTGTAGATTCAATCAATTCTAACTGTAGAATCCCTCAGGCCGGCCACAGAGAAAAAAAATATCTATTGGCAACTATAGTCATAGTTTTTTTGCGATAACCATATTTCTGTAACCGTTAAACATCGGCCAAGTCGGGGGCCTGGGTAGCTCAGCAAGAATTGATGCTGACTACCACCTCTGGAGTTGCGAGATCGAATCCATGGTGTGCTGAGTGACTCCAGCCAGGTCTCCTAAGCAACCAAATTGGCCTGGTTACTAGGGAGGGTAGAGTCACATGGGGTAACCTCCTCTTGGTCACGATTAGTGGTTCTCGCTCTCAATGGGGCGTGTGGTAAGTGGATCGCGGAGAGTAGCATGAGCCTCCACATGCTGGGAGTCTCCGAGGTAACATACACAACAAGCCATGTGATAACATGCTTGGACTGACTGTCTTAGAAGTGAAGGCAACTGAGACTTGTCCTCTGTCACCCAGATTGAGGTGACTAACCGTGCCACCACGAGAACCTACTAATTAGAAAAGGGATAAAAATAAAATAAAAACATCGGCCAATAATCAATACTTCCAAAAAGTAACTTGCCACAGATTAATTAGTACAACTGATATTTTGTCTACTTCTAGTAAATCTGTATTTTGGTAATGCTATCACATATTAGTTATTTTGGGGGGGGGGATTGTTTTCTATTATATCTCAATTTAGTAATGCATATATTTTGATAATGCTGTGAACTAAATACTTTGCAAATCAAAGGTATTTCATCTCATTTGATAATTTTTTTTATTTGAAACTTGAATGAAAAATCTGGCGGCAAGGCAAGATGATGAAATGATGACTGCATACAAAGATCCTAGAGTGTTGGGCAGCCTCAAATAACCTATATCTAGACTGAATGCAGGCGACACAATGCTCAAAAACTAAATCGCATTATAATCAACAAAACTGTTTACACTGGAAGTACCCACCTGCAGCTCAATTTGCAGTGTAGACCAAAGTCTTCTCTTTTGTGGCAGATTTTAAAAAATCGCACATACGTGTAATACGTAACAGTTAAGCAGAATCTCTACCTATTGGTGCATTTATACTGTCAATTAGTGATGGGAAGTCCGATTCTTTTCTGTGATCCAGTTCTTTCGGATGGTTCGTTTCAATGAACTGGTTCAAAAAAACGATTCACCAGTTAATTTACATCACGTAATGACGTCACTATATTTAATGTATCGTAGAGTATTCACACAAACACATTCAATAAAGCCTGTGGGTAAATATGTAAGGGCATATTCCTGATTATAACATTTTATTTTATTAAGTTATAATAATAAGGGAGTATATTGTCATCAGTGTTTTATATTTCTTTCAGTAATTTTACAATACATTCTACATAAATGTTTTGTACATAAAGCACCCAATACTAACACTGATATACAAACGTGGATGTTCTACACATATTTGAAGCACAAAAGGTGATTAAACTAGTCTTAATAATCTCACCCGTTTTTACCGAAACCATGATTCAGCTCATCACAAATTCAGATACAGTATAATATGCACAATTACTCGATAGTAAAATTTGTTTACATCTCGTGACTGAAAAGTTTCTTCCCCTCATTCAAGTCCTCGGTTCATACATGCTCATCAGCTGCTCCCTGATCAGCAGTTCTCAGTATTATATCCGAAAGAGGCGATTTTCAGCTGATGCGAGAACTGCTGTGAATGACTCAATGTACTGTTGACTCGAGAGCTGCTGTTCTCGGATCAGTGTACTGTTGACTCGAGAGCTGTAGACTGAATCATCTTCATACGTTGATAAAATGGAAATACAATCAATTCATAAACATTTCTAGTGTGTTTTATTTGTTACACTCTCTGTTGTTCAGCAAAATTCACCTGAAACATACATTTTGCCACTTAATCACACACATGCTCACTGTCAGCAGCTCATCGGTTCTCAGTATGACGAACAACTCCGAACGAGGCGATTTTCAGTTCAGTGTACTCTTGACTCGAGAACGGCTGTGAGCGACTCATTGTGCTGTTGGCTCTAGAGCTGTTGCGACCAGAGCATTCAGTCCGATTTGTGAACTAGTTGGAGCAGTTAATTGCAAATGCAGATATCACCAGATATAGGATCATATTACTCCCGGTTATCGGCTCATTTCGATTTGGAGTGTCAGGCACATCCGAGAGACAGGTAAAGATAGAGTAAATTTTCAAATGATTCAGTCCGATTTGGTGAACTAGTTCAACTCATTCACTAAAAAGAACCGGTTCAAAAGAATGATTAGTTCATGAACTGGACGCCACTACTCTCAATTGATATATTTCTTCATACTGCCCAGCCCTACCTGAAAAAAATGCACATCAGCACATTTACAGTGCTATACTGTTAATCAATTAGTGGTAGTTGGAGACATCTCATATCACAGTAAAGATTATAAAATTCTGCTCACACTTTCCCACAAGTGCTAATGCATTTGTTCAAGGACCACAAATCATTCTGCCTTACTTTTTATGTAATTTTCCAAAAGAGATAAACATGGCCAAATTGTACAGCACCAAGAGAGTATTGTGTTGGAGGGGATATTTGTATGAGTCTCATTGTTGGATCTTTCCTCATTCACATTCACAGCTCTCTACTAATTTTCTTGTACCTCTCCTCACAGTCAGAGCCCTTTCGAGGGGGCTCGTCCAGGATCAGAAGTCAGCAAAATGAAGGGAATACCAACTAATCACGTTGTTGTGGATCCGTTGCTGGGTTACTGCTCAGGGAGCATGGAGTGTTGGGAAATGGGCCAGTCAAGGAATTTTGATCAAGTTTGGAAGGAGTTTGCCACACAGTTGCCAAGCGATTCACAGTGGTGGCTTGTGGAGGATTGTTGCTATTGTAACGTTATCATATAGTACATCGGTGATGATTGTTAACAGATGCTGATTATGATTGTGATGAAGGTGATTATGAATGTCATTAATGATGAGATGTGATTGTGATGAAAGTAGTGTTGAAGATGATATTGCTGTTTCTTCTTGTATGGGTTGCATTTACCATGCTACAGTTGCTGCTGTTATTTGCCTTCATCAGCATCATCGTCACAGTTCCATAAGTCAGAAAGTCCTTTCTCTAGGTTAAACATCATAGCCCTCAACCAAGGAGGTCTGTAATAGCTGTAGAGTGCTATGCATTAGCATTCCCATTCATCGCAATGGTAGAAAATATTTTAACATCCACAAAATGAGTTTTAAGTTTTGCTTTCAAGGCTTAATTTTCCCTGATGGTATCCTACATGGTAAAGATTAATAAAGCTGAAATTTTTTTTCTTGCTTGTCACAAAATTGAAACCATTTAGTGCATTTTTTTTTTAAAGTATATAAAGAATGTTTGGCAGTTAGGGATGCTCCGTTCAGGATTTTCATAGCCGATACTTGGCCGGCTGTGATTTTTAAATATCTGTCTGATCGTGGTTATTTGATCTAACCACAGTTATTTGAGAACACGATTATTGTGCACTTCAAATTCCTATAACATTTTAATGCCCAAATAAGGGAATTTTAAGCAAATATACTGTATATAAATGCCATCAACGGCTCGTTTGTGTCTCATTCAGTTGTACTCCTGTGTGTCACTGAAGTACACCACAAAGTCAACCGGAGCAGCTCCTGTCCTGAAGAGCACATGAAGTGCTTCTCTTATGTGCATGCCATCAGCAGATGCTTGCACCAAACTCCATCTGAAATATAGGGTTGCAGCGGTGTCACAGTATACCACGGTATGAACATTTACGGTTATCATAGCATGTACATTTGTACATTTATCTATGGTATTGAGAGAAAAAAATACAACTGGATGGAGAATCTCACCTGCGCCTCTCCCTTCCTCCTCGTCTGCCTTTCAGACTCGTCTAATTGTGCCACACACACACACACACACATGCAGTGGAGAAAGTGTCAGAGAGAAGCTAGGTGAGGGGGTCTGACAAGTGAGTGTCTGTGTGAGTTAAAGCAGTGTTTCTCAACTGGTTGTTCGCAGGTCTATTCGGACTGGGTCATGTACAGCAGGGAAAGAACAATGCCATATTTCTCCCATTGAACATATTTGGCGGCTGCCCAAGTGATGGCCTATTTAGGACAGATTTAATGATAATCTCAGAAACAGCCAAAAACTTCTCATCTGCACTATCGCACGAGGGTATCAGAACCAGCACGCGATAATTATCTGCTCTTCTCTCTGACGTGCACGTGCAACAACCGGGCTTCCCTCGATATTGCGGAGTGCAGAGACTTTTCTAGTTTAAAGCATTACGGAGAAAGTCAAATTGAACCTCTCAAACAGTAGGCAGCCCTGACATGCCAAACAGCACTGAGGAGGAGCAACAATGTGCTATGCGCTATTTTTCTTTTTATTATACATCATTGCCTTTACAAAATTCTTTCACATTTAACATGAGCAAAAGTAACTGTTATATTTTGACAAAATTTTATAGTTTCATATTAAATAATCTAAAGGTTGGATCTATTAGACCTCATATCAACAGTGGCAGTTGTAGTTAAAGTTTCAAGGTGTGTTTCAGCTAGTATTTATTTTTTTCATAAATACTATAATTTGTTGTTATTATTATTACTATTATTTAAGACTAGCTACACTGACCTAACCATGGTAATGAGGAGCCTTTCCTCCTGTGTAATATATATGTTCTGTTTGAATTATGTTTGAAATTAGGAAACAAACGGGATAATAATGGGCTCATATAAATAAATATGCTCTTCAATTTTTAAAAGGGAGGAGAGAAAATGTCCTGTTGTTTTTGTTGTTGACATCAAGAACAAAAATAATGTCACTTGATACAAGTGCTTGTACTTGAAAACCATGAACAAAACTATGCAACATAAAAGGAAATGTGACCCAGCATACATTAAATACAGGTTATGTTTAATCTATGGCAGGTCGACACTTGATGTCCAATGTAAAATCTGTCCTGAAGCAAAACCAGCTGAGAACCACTGAGTTAAAGGTACAGACAGGAGCAGTCACACACCTACAGTATGCTAATTATTAATAATCATAGGACATTACTTTAAAAGTTCACACAGCTGATGTTATTTGTCATTTTGTAGTTAATTTAGCATGCTATGCTAACATGTAAACTAACATGCTTTAGTTTGATCATGTTTATAATTCGGTTTATTATTATAATTCTATTAGCTTTTTTTAAGATGCGCGGATTGACGGTCTCAGATGCGGAGGCAACTGAGATTCGTCTTCCGCCCCCGGATTGAGGTGAGTCATTACGCCACCATGAGGACATAGAGCGCACTGGGATTGAGCATTCCAAATTGGGAAGAAAAATAAATTCTATATATTTTATAGATAGCCCTGTAAAAATTAAGCTTGGAGTCAAACTGAAGACAAACTGATAACCCATTGGTGGAATTAAACTTAATGTGACATTTTTGGTTATTGATTCCTAGTCATTATTTGATATAATATTAATAATTATTCCTTATTTTCGCATTATAATTAATACATTATATTGTTGTATATTAATATTGTATAAAGAATTATTATATACATAAGTTCCTTCCCTGCTTTTTCATTTAGTTGGATGATTGCATTAAAAGTTAATTTTTCACTTGTTGCTGCTTGAACTTCTTTAATGAGGGGAGGCCGTGCTCTTTCTTGAGGGCAAGAGATGAAAGGAAAGTGGAGAAAGAACGCATGTTCTGGATTCTACAGGTGCTACTTTATTAAATATCTCCTGATTAAACAGCATTAACAAAAGATATTTTAATAACACCACATCTTTAAAACTTGCATTATCACTGAGATGCTGATGCCTATGCCCTATGCCAGAGACTGAGAAGCTACCGCCATGAACGATAAGGACTTTTCCCTTTGCCTTGTCACGTGTGAAAATGCCACATTATCAGTACAGTATACAAACTTTTCTTATTTGCCATACCTCCCCCACTGCATCGTTCTTAACTGCTGAAACAAGCTAAATTGTTAGCAGCAAATCATCAGTGATTGA
This sequence comes from Xyrauchen texanus, assembly GCF_025860055.1. Taxonomy (NCBI): domain Eukaryota; kingdom Metazoa; phylum Chordata; class Actinopteri; order Cypriniformes; family Catostomidae; genus Xyrauchen; species Xyrauchen texanus. The sequence goes on from NC_068324.1 coordinate 16,805,959, forward strand.
TTTACCGTTAACAGCCCTAGTGGCAAGTGCACACAATTCCCAAATGAAAGCTAATGCACCAGACATAATTGCTAAAGTCATGTTAGTTTCCAGTCGTTTGAATTGTTTTGAATCTGGTAGAAATTTAGTGTGGGAATTTTTTCTGCACAGAAAAGAAGAATTGTATGGAGAGTTTTTAGTGAATGAGACCAATTGTCTTTTGAAGATGTCAAAATCTAGTTCGTTTTGCAATTCCATCTGGTTCTGCAAGTGGCACTGACATTGAAACAGTGCAGCTTGAGCTGACCCAGAAACCACATGCTACATCCTCTCTGTACCAAGCAGCATCCCTTAGCTCCTTCAGTTTTTTTCCAGCCGAGAGAGAGAGAGCGCGTTTGCCCACTGTACTTTTGGCAGTGGCACCATGACTCCAGTCCATTAAGTGAATTGGCATGGGGCTTTCCCGGGGCATGGCTGGATGGGATTGCCCCACCAATCAGCATGCACCCAGCCCCCCTTGGCAGCCCGTCCTCTCTAGTGCTGTAGGTTAATGACGAGGCTGCTTAAGAGATTGCTCACTGTACGGTTCATTCAGACCGAAGAAGAGAAAACAAGCAGCAGCATACATTGATATGATGCCGACTATTTTCGGATATTTTCCCCCTGATTGTTTTTTGTGATACTGAAGATTATCAGCATTATCAGGTATGAATCGCTGCCATGGCTACATGATTCTCTAAAACAGTTTGAGAAGGTATTTGTAACTTTTCAGTAATTTGTGAAGGGGTGGGTTGGGAAATGTTTTTAAGAGAATAAAGTACAGTTCTCACCTACCTGGACGATGTCCTTGTCATTGTCTAATGAAGATGTCATGCGTGCAGTGTTTACTGCTGGGAATGCTGCTGTGCTCTTGTGAGCTTTTCTGTGACATGTTGCTGACCCAGCAACAACAACTGTAGCTGTTCTTCCTGTGGATCTCTTTCTGTTGCTCACTCTCCTCTGTGCTTGCCTGCCTTTTTCTTTTCTTTAAGTTGTCCCATTCTCTTTTCCCTTTTCATTACAGTTTCCTTATCTATTTCCATTCTTTTAATTTCCCCTTTTCCTGTTCTTGCCCCTTTTTCCTTCCTCCTTTCTCCCTTTTCCTCTCCTCTGTGCTGTCAGCACCTCACTCACATTCTTGGATGAGAGGTGTGCAAACACAACATGAATTCTCCTGAGGGAAATGCACAGCATAGTCAGAAAATAATAATGAAAAATCACTTCTCATAGCATAATGCATCCTTATTGACCTTGTGAAATGGTCATCAAAATATTTTTATCATTTTCAGGCAATGTTGAAATGGATACCATGTGAGCATCCATCCATCCATCCATCCATCCATCCATCCATCCATCCATCCATCCATCCATCCATCCATCCATCCATCCATCCATCCATCCATCCATCCATCCATCCATCCATCCATCCATCCATCCATCCATCCATCCATCCATCCATCCATCCATCCATCCATCCATCCATCCATCCATCCATCCATCCATCCATCCATCCATCCATCCATCCATCCATCCATCCATCCATCCATCCATCCATCCATCCATCCATCCATCCATCCATCCATCCATCCATCCATCCATCCATCCATCCATCCATCCATCCATCCATCCATCCATCCATCCATCCATCCATCCATCCATCCATCCATCCATCCATCCATCCATCCATCCATCCATCCATCCATCCATCCATCCATCCATCCATCCATCCATCCATCCATCCATCCATCCATCCATCCATCCATCCATCCATCCATCCATCCATCCATCCATCCATCCATCCATCCTTATGCAGATTTGCGTATCTTTGTGTTCGTGCTCTTAATGAAAAGCAGGGTGGAGGACATTTCTCAGGACAGGGGGGTGACCACAGCAAAGTGACGAGTGAGTTCCCTTTGAGTTGCATTTGTTTCTGGTTGAATGGCACTGTATCATATTACTGAACATACAATTTCTGGATCCAGTCTCCTTTCTCCAGCATCTCTTTGTGTACCTGATTTTTAGCTTTTGAAATGTAAATTTTTGACTTTAATAGAATAAGTCTATTAAAAGTCTAAAAGTAAGAGGCTTTTGACAACATTGTAAAGTCTTTATATATTATAATATTTCCCTGATTCCCATGTTGGTAGAAGCTGTATGTAAAGTTGGGTTGTATGTTGTTTCACTTTTGTTTCTCTACTTGAGAGGGAGTCCTTGACTGTCCTATAAGCTAAATATAAGTTCACCCGAAGTCTAAATTTCAGTGCAATTTTAAAAAGAAACAAAAACGTATTTTTTAATGTTGAAATTTTGTTCAAATCCGCACAAAAATTGGTAGTTGGAAATGGTATGTGTAGGCTGTTGTTTATGGGCTATGTTATTACATTTTGCTCAATACAATCATTCAAACAGCAGGTAGACTCAATTGCTTCGTATGTTCATACCTTGGAAAAGGATTTTTCTTTGCATTACCCAACATGTATTTGTCTGGAAATGGTGTAATGGTTTGATAAGCATTTGCTTGAGATAGTAAGCATGTATTCAATATCAGACAGATATGGGAACCCCAGGCTAACTCTGATCCCATGATATCATGATGTCTAAGGTCAATGTCTTCCTAACCATGTCCATTTCCATATGAATACATGTTGTCATTCTGTTTGTGTGTTCAATTATCTGTTTGAAACAAAATCATGAAGGAAAGAGACAAATCATTGTGTTTCCCCTCACAAACCAGCCTGAATTTAATTAGTAATGGAATTTGAGAGTAAGCAAATCTGTGCCTTTCCCATTCATCTCAGAACCAGTAATCTGCATGAAATTCAAGCAATTACAGGAGCGCAATAAAACAATTGGGCTGAATCCAAATTTGCATAATATCCATCCTGTGTAGTATGTGAGATTAGGATTGGTGCATCCCAAATCACCTTGAAAAAAGTATGTCAGAGGTGCTTGGATGGCATACTATTTTTTTGATGGATTTTCAAAGTATAAACTCATTAGGAATGCGTAAATCTACATGTATTTTTTCAATTGACTATTCGGTGGGTTGAATGGACTACTTGTCAACTGATCTATTTGGTCTTTAATTTGGGCTCACCTGACCCCAGTCAGACATTTTTTGGGACATTTACATTAGATTAAGTTTGCATAAAAAAAAAAAAAAAACTAAGACAGAGTGCAACGGAATGCAACTGAACGCAGAGGACGTGTTTTTCAGTTGTTTGAAAAGTTTAACTATAAGTAAATAATGAATATTAAATGCAACACTCTTTGAAACATTCTCAAGAACAGCTCGAGACATTACACAACAGTCAAAGATACCCATCTGAACATGTCTGGCTGTAGCGGCAGTACTTTAACAGGAATTAATTTAAAGACAGCTTTTCCAAGAGGGTTTAGCCTTGCAAACTGTCTAACAAGCACTGTAGTAAAGTACACAGTCAGCATGCTAAATGAAAGCCCCACCATTTAAAACATCAAAACCAAAAATAAACAAAAATATCTTAACTGTTTGACTAGTTGGTTGTTGGAGGAACTAGTCAACCATCGTGACCTATCCCTAGCATCCATGCATGTGTTTTGGGCTACTACCAATAAACCCTTGCGCTATGCTAGTAGATTGGTTTGCGATAGCTCTCTGATTTGGTATCACACTTTTATGACATTACGCTGTGTGCTAACACTGGCATATTTGCTCACTTCATACTAAATACATTATTATCAGATTACGTGCTTTTGATATTTTGTTTCTTCAACAATTAACCTGTCTTGCTAGCCCAACACACACTGAAAATTCATGTTGTTTTTACTAAATAAAACTGGCAGCTGTGGTTCTCTTTTAAAATATATTTATTTTAATATATAAATATATATATATTTATATATTTATTCTGTTTTCCCTCTCTTGTTTTTAATATACAATGCTCTGCTCATTAAATTGCACAGTGTTCATGTGGTGCCTCTTTATGTAGAATATGAAGTGTTGGCCCCTTGAAAGCCCTGCTTGTGAATGTAGGCTAAATGGTGTCTTTATTAATTGTGGGAGAACACAATGTACTGTGGTTCACTGAGCCAAATGAGTGTGTTAATATCGTTGGCAGATAAATGCAAGCTGTACAGTCATACAGTAACAGGACACGATAAAAGCTAACATGCACCAGTAATGGGTGGAGAGAGAGAGGGCAGACGGTGTTGTCTTGTAGACAAAAGAATGGATCACATGATCACAGGTTCCTCTAAAGCTGTAATGCATGAGAGAGATATGGAAAATGGAAACAGGTGGGGCTTACAGTCTGCGATGGATATCTCAAGCTGAAACATGACTGATTATTTCCACCCCACCAGCATCCACTACAGCAAAATGCAATCTCACTTAAAAAGGGTGGGGTGGGGGATAGAATGAGATGAACAACACATTTACACGCACATAGCATTGTGATTGGCTGGAATCTTTGATAAGCTCCTGAAAATGCATAAGGAAATTCATTTGTGTTTTGGGTTCTGGTTCTTCTAAGCCTTAGACAGAATGGTAATGGATCCATTACCATCTTTGGTCTACTATTTAGCCTTTTACAAAAAATGGCAAGAACTTTCCAAAATTTGCAAGCTTCAATCTGATTAGCTGACCGCAAATTTCAGGGACTCAAAGTGTACAAGTTTGTATTGATCTGCCAGGAAAGTAATTCTTGCAAGTTCCCAGGCTGCTAAAGTGAGCACTTTAAAAGAAGAACTAGGCTAGTCATTTGACAAAGTTTGTGAGATTCATGGCATAATTTCATTGAAAAATAATCAAATTTTTTTTTATGTAGTTAGAAGCATCTTAATTACATGTCCTTGAACGCAACTGTTTATTCCCCTTTGTTCTTTTTATATAGAGTTATGCCCATTGTAATGTCAACATGAAATTTTCACAAGTAATTTTTCTTCTGTAATAGGATGTAAAAATGTAGGGTGGGAATTGACTGGATTGTGAAAAGTGAGTGTTATATACCATAAGGAAGCCAATTGTTTGGAGGACAGAAGTTGAAGAGAGCTGTGTGATGTCTGCCAAGAAAAACTTTTTTCTTCTTTGGGATAATGTCAGGGTTTTTCCTTTGTCAAAAACGGTCTTCAGTGGTGACCGACGTTCACATAAATGTTCATAGCGCTGAAAGTGTGGAGGTCCTATTTTTCTTCTAAGGATTATTATTATTAATATTTTTAGGGCCCAAACACTGAAAGTGCAGAGACCCCATTGTTCTTCTAAGGATTATCATTTGTAATTTCTTTTTTTTTTAGGATTTGGGGGCTTTTTGGGCACTTAACATGCTCAAAAACTTTGCAGTTGTTGGCCATTGCTCCTCAGTTGTTAGTTAGATAGTCTTTGTTAAACAATAAACTGTTTATTTGTTATGAAAAAATAATAGCCTAAACACATTTTAAAACTTAAATAAAACTACCACAGCTGTGATAAAAATGTTAGTAAGGGTGTGTTGTAATTAATTCATTTTCTCCCAACATGTAATGCCCAATTCCCACTACTTAGTAGGTCCTCGTAGTGGTGTGGTTACTCATCTCAATCCGGATGGCGCTGGACAAGTCTCAGTTGCTTCTGAGACAGTCAGTCCACCATCTCATGCATGACACCTCGGAGACTCCGAATGTGGAGGCTCATGCTACTCTCCGTGATCCACGCACAACTTACCATGTGCCCCATTGAGAGCGAGAACCACTAAGTGTGACCGTGAGGAGGTTACCCCATGTGTCTCTACCTTCCCTAGCAACCGGACCACTTTGGCTGTTTAGGAGACCTGGTTGGAGTCACTCAGCACACCCTGAATTCAAACTTGTGACTCCAGGGGTGGATGCTACCCAGGTCCCCATAGTAAGGGTGTGTAGATGTGAAAACTCTTGTTTTTGATGCTGGTGGAGGTGTTCTCTCTTTCTCTCATCAGTGCTGTAACCATTTGAAATGGTTGAATTGCTCCATAACTCTTTAAAATAGAAAATTCTTATATAGAATTAAAATGGGTTGTATGAGGTTTGTTATGTGCCATGATATCAAGGGAAGCCCAGTTTAATCATGAATGTGATCCTCTCTGCACTATCATGTTACCGGAGCGCGCATTTCGACGGAAGCCCTGTTGACACACCTGCACATGCTCCAGTATACAGTAGTAGGACAGAGAAGAGCGCATAATTTGCGTGAGAGATTCTCCTTGGTGTATTGCGAGACACACAAGTGATACCAGTCTTCAATCACCCAGCACACATCCGTGTACCACATGAAAAGCATATTCATCTTGCTTTCAGCACTTTATGTCATAAAATTTGCCTTGGCAGCCTGAAATTTCATTTTTGCCTCCATAGAAATTTTTTCAATGCAGGAAAAAAAACCTGAATGTGTATAGATGTTAATACAGTATATTCGCTGTAAGACTAGGAATATGGATTATGAACATATAAAGCAAAAGGGTGTTTAATGTTCATTCTTCAGATCTACCTGTCCAAAATTATCATTAAATGGCTGCTATACATGTCAGTCAAACAGTCTCTTCTATCTAAGTGGGTAGTTCTTGGCCAGAGTAAGCGGTAAAGTGTAGCAGACTTTATGCCGACTGTCAGAAGTCTGCCTCTGTGAGACATCTGGTATCTTTTTTTGCTATAATCAGAATCATTTGTATTTTTGCCAAAAAAAAAAAATTCTCAGTTACATATGTAACCTTGGTTCCCTTAGGGGAACGAGACGCTGCGTATGATCACTGTGGGACACCGTCCGTGTGTCACGTGGTCTGAAGCCTTATACAATCACGACAATTTAGTGGCTGATGGCGCTTAAGTGGCACCTCTTAGGGATCTACATCATGGGCTCCATAAAGGCACTCACTTTCGTGCCATTGAGTCAGATTTTCTGACACCCTGGTAACAATACAGAGTAACAGACCCTGTCTGGACAGGAGGCCCACTCCTAAATTCAACCAGCCCAGAAAATGTATGGCTTGTAGAGACAGTACATTATTATGTGCCCACAAAAGGATACAATGTGCCAGTCTCAGCATGGCATGAGCAGATCCGTAAACATCTCCAGACAGTGTATGTGTCAATCCAGGCTCTGTCTTATACATTGCCCCAACCCACGGAGGAGGTATCTGTCGTAACCACTTAGCTGTGACACACCTGTCCCAATGGAATGCCTGATATAAGAAAACAAGTTTCCATGGCAACAGAGCCTGGTAGCACCCACGTGTCACTCTGAAGGGATGAAGCTCATGCGTCAGTGGTTGAAGTCCCTTTGTGGAGTTCATCCAGCACTGAAAAAGGTCTAGTATGCTTAAATCCCAGGGCAATGACAGCGGACACTTATCAAGTTATCTGGGATTTTTACTTCCACTTCTGCCTCTAAAGAGATTTAATCAACCACAGGGAACATCTCCAAATGCTTTCAATTTCTTTTTCTCAATATTTATTGAAGATTTTCAGGATTTTATTTTCCAAGTTTCATTCCTTCGTCAACATAATCAGACTTTTGTTCATTTGATTGACAGGCTGTTTGACTGTCAGTCAGGTAGACAAATAGTTAATTTGTGTTTGATAGGTTTGACAATTAGGGTGATAACATTAAAGAAAACAAAAATGTACAATAATTTATTATTAGGTTTTGTGTAAATGTAAACACCAAGTACAATCTGACTAAATAAAGAGACATATTTTATACACACTTTGTCATCATTCAATTAGTTGCTATGTCTGGTCTTCCATCCATCCATCTTCAACCGCTTATCCGAAGTCGGGTCACGGGGGCAGCTGCTCCAGCAGGGGGCCCCAAACTTCCCTATCCGTAGCCACATTAACCAACTCTGACTGGGGGACCCCGAGGCGTTCCCAGGCCAGTGTGGAGATGTAATCTCTCCACCTAGTCCTGGGTCTTCCCCGAGGCCTCCTCCGAGCTGGACGTGCCTGAAACACCTCCCTAGGGAGGCGGCCAGGGGGCATCCTTACCAGATGCCCAAACCACCTCAACTGACTCCTTTCCACGCAAAGGAGCAGCGGCTCTACTCCGAGCTCCTCACGGATGACTGAGCTCCTCACCCTATCGCTAAGGGAGAAGCCCGCCACCCTTCTGAGGAAGCCCATTTCGGCGCTTGTACTGCATAACCTAGTTCTTTCGGTCATGACCCAACCTTCATGACCATAGGTGAGGGTAGGAACAAAAATTGACCGGTAGATCGAGAGCTTTGCCTTTCGGCTCAGCTCTCTTTTCGTGACAACGGTGCGATAGAGCGAGTGCAATACCGCCCCCGCTGCCCCGATTCTCCGTGAACAAGACCCCGAGGTACTTGACCTCATTCCCTACTTGGAGTACGCACTCCATCGGTTTCCTGCTGAGAACCATGGCCTCAGATTTAGAGGTGCTAATCCTCATCCCAGCTGCTTCACACTCGACTGCCAAGCGATCCAGTGAGAGCTGAAGGTCACAGACCGATGATGACATGAAGACAACATCATCTGCAAAAAGCAGCGATGAGATCCCCAGCGATGAGCACACCTTCCCCACCCTGACTATGCTTCGATATCCTGTCCATGAATATCACAAACAGGATTGGTGACAAAGCGCAGCCTTGGCGGAGACCAACCCCCACATGGAATGAACTCGACTTCGTGCCGAGGACCGGACACAGCTCTCGCTTTGGGCGTACAGGGATTGGATACGCCCTAAGAAGGGACCCCCGTACTCCAGCAGCACCTCCCACAGTCTCTCCCGGGGGACCCGGTCATACGCCTTCTCCAGATCCACAAAACACATGTAGACCAGATGGGCATACTCCCAGGCCCCCTCCAGGATCCTTGCGAGAGTAAAGATCTGGTCCGTCATTCCATGGCCAGGACGAAAACCGCATTGTTCCTCTTCAATCCGAGGTTCGACAATCGGCTGAACCCTCCTCTCCAGCACCTTGGAGTAAACTTTACCAGGGAGGCTGAGAAGTGTGATACCCCTGTAGTTGGCACACACTCTCTGATCCCCCTTTTTGTAGAGGGGAACCACCTCTGCCACTCCTTAGGCACTGTCCCAGACTTCCACGCAATGTTGAAGAGGTGTGTCATCCATGACACCCCCTCCACATCCAAAGCTTTCAGCATTTCTGGTCCGATCTCATCAATCCCCGGGGCTTTGCCACTGCGGAGTTGTTTGACTACCTCAGTGACCTCCCCCAGGGAGACCTCTGTAGACCTCTGGGACAACAAATCCCGGAAGGCCTCTTTCTTCAGTCGGACGGCTTCCCTGACCACCAGTGTCCACCACGGTGTTCGAGGGTTACCACCCCTTGCGGCACCTAAAACCTTGAGGCCGCAGCTCTCCACCGTGGCTTTGGCAATGGAAGCTTCGAACATTGCCCACTCCAGTTCAATGTCCCCAACATCCGCAGGGATGCCTGAAAAGCTCCGCCGGAGGTGTGAGTTGAAGATCTCGCGGACAGGGACCTCCTCCAAACGTTCCCAGTTCACCCGCACTACTCGCTTGGGCTTCCCAGGTCTGTCCAGAGTCTTTCCCCACCCCCTGACCCAACTCACCACCAGATGGTGATCGGTTGACAGCTCTGCCCCTCTCTTTACCCGAGTGTCCAAAACATATGGCCTCAGATCCGATGACACGATTACAAAATCGATCATCGACCTTCGGCCTAGGGTGCTCTGGTTCCACGTACACTTATGAGCATCCTTATGTTCGAACATGGTGTTTATTATAGATAATCCATGACTAGCACAGAAGTCTAATAACAAACATCCACTTGAGTTCAGATCAGGGAGGCCGTTCCTCCCTGGCCAAATACTCTGAACTGCTTTTCGGTGCATATGCACAGACAACAGTCAGAGTTTCCCCCCCCACAACCCGTAGGCGTAGGGAGGCGACCCTCTCGTCCACCGGGGTAAACTCCAACGTAGTGGCGCTCAGCCGGGGACTCGTGAGTATCCCCACACCCGCCCATCGCCTCACACCCTCGGAAACTCCAGAGAAGAATAGAGTCCATCCCCTATCCAGGAGTATGGATCCAGAGCCAAAACTGTGCGTCGATGTAAGCCCCACCAGATCCAACTGGTAACGCTCCACCTCCCTCACTAGTTCCGGCTCCTTCCCCCCCAGTGAGGTGACATTCCACGTCCCCAGAGCAAGCCTTTGCTGCCCGGGTCTGGTCCGTCGAGGCCCACGGCCTTCACTGCCGCCCATATGGCAGCGTACCCGACTCCTGCGGTTCCTCCAATGGGTGGTGGGCCCAAGGGATGTAGAGGGGGGTTCCACGTCGCTTCTTTGGGCTGTGCCCGGCCGGGCTCCGTGACAAACCCGGCCACCAGGCGCTCGCCGACGAGCCCTCCATCTGGGCCTGGCTCCAGACGGGGGCCCCGGGCTTCCTCCGGGCAGGGTAACTCCTCCTCTTGCCGTTTTATCCATGAGTCATTGTGAACCATTCTTAGTCTGGCCCCTCACCTGAGACCACTTTGCTTTGGGAGACCCTACCAGGAGCACATGGCTCCAGACAACACAACCCTCAGGATCATAAGGGCACACAAACCTCTCCACCATGATAAGGTGCTGGTTCCCGGAGAGGAGAGTCTGGTCTTATCTTGTTATATATTTTTTATATATATATTATATATTTTTTTCTTTCACTTAAACACCTCATTAACATTGCACATCAAACTGCTTAAACAAGCTGTGCATTTTCTTCTCATCTAGATCATATATATATAATTTTTGCATACACCCACACTTATCTAATCAAATACCAATGATTTAAATAAATGCAATATATTTATTATAACCTTCTCAAATGACTCACTAGGTTAAAGTAACATTATATCATCAGTCCAAACAGAAATTGAATTTGAATCTAGCATCAGCATCCCTGGGGATGACCGTAAGTTGATGCACTTCCCTTTTCACTCCGTGCTCCACTTTTTACAGTGTTCAAATTTTCCAGTTTGAGCTGGCTTCTTATACAAGTGATGAACTGCGATGTTAATCAATTGATCTGGTCACACTCTCAGTCAATGCACTCTTTTGTATGTGTGTATTTGCCTTGTAAACTGTACTCACAATCAAGCACCTGCTCCCTTTTCTCTCCATTCTTCATTTTTTCCCGCTTCTCTTGGCTTTTTCCATCGCTATCTGCATATTCCGTCAGTCGGCTTCTTCCGCTTTATTAACATTAAACATTCATAAAGACTTCTTTGTAGTTACTCTTTCCAGCATTTTAATCAACGACATTCAAATCCATGTTTTAGCTTCACACCTCCCACTTGAGCTCCTGGTTACTGAAACCAAGGAGTTCACACTTCTGTTCGTCTTTATAACTATTCTCTTTTCTGTTTTTCTTTGGGAATCAAGATGACTAGATGCCTGACATCTCTATGAAGAACTGTGGCTTGGATTCTGTTGTTTAGTTTCTTGGTAGTTTTACTGCCCTTGCTTGGGGCTCCTGCTTTGCTAGATTTGATGACTGGAACTGGGTAGTTTGTAAAGATTCTGACATTTATATATCTGGCAGTGCCTTTATGATCAGCATTGAGTTTGATTACTCTGGCCAATTTATATTAACCTCAAAACATCCTGGTCAGCCAACCAGACCACATCCCCTTCAGCAACATTGTGCCATTTGCTTCTCACAAATAAATTGGGCCTGCCAACTGACATCACTTCTTCCAAAACTTATTTACCTTTCCTTGGATGACTCTCAATCTTTTGTATGGGTACCCTTTGAACCTGGGTCTCCTTTTGGTCCTGACCTACCCAACAAAAGGGAATTGGAATTAATATATTCTACAAAATCCTCTTGTCTGTGTTCTTGAGTCTATAGGCCTCTCATTCACCAAGTTAGCAGCCATGTGGAGGAAGGTTTAGAATTCCCCCCATGTAAAAACAACATCACCTCCCAGGTTACAGCAGCATCTACAGCTCCATTCCTGTGAGGAGAGTCTGCTGGGTGAATCCAAATCCACTCTGTGCCATGTCTAGCAGCTTCTTCCTCTAGTTCAGATTTTTCCATTCCATCCAGAAATCTATAGAGCTCTCCCAAAGCAGGTTTGCTCCTATGAAGTTTGAGCGTGGATCAGACCACAACTTTCTTGGGTGTTCCCTAAATGTTGTGAATCTCTGATGGGCTAGCAGAAAACCTTCTGCTGACTGGTTGATTACTACATCAGTGTGAATAGCTCTTGACGCCATACAATAGCAGACAGTTCCCCAGACTTTGAGTGTAACTCTCTTCCTTGTCTTTCACTTCGTAAGGGCCAAGCAGGTCCTCTGTTGTAAACTCAAATGGTGTAGCTGGTCTTGCCCGCTCAGATGGAAGGTCACCAATAATTTGCTGGCATTGTTTTGCTCTTGCCTTCCTACTGATTATGCAGCTGTTATCTGGTTTCCAACCATTTATTACCCAGGCTTTCTTTCTCATTCTTAGAAGGGTTAGTGCTAGTTCCTCATGAGTTACATTGTGGGCTTCTTGGGCCAACAGTGTAGGCATTTTCTTGCTATTTTACTGTCAACACAGCTTGTTTTGTCTTCCACTTTGCCTTCATTGAGTTTTTGCACTTCATCTCCAGTCACCTTCTTGAAGCTCACAACACCCAGCCAATGACTTACTAGACTGGTCAAGCTGCTAAACTTCTCCATATCTGCCAATTTCTCGCTTAGTAGATCAGCAGGTATTCTCACTGGTGAAGCCTTTCCCACTTTTTTCCCTCTCACATCCCTATGGATACCTGGGTCAGGAGCATTGCTGGATAAGTCATCTTTTCCCACAGAGTCCATTTCCTTGGGGCTTGTAATCAGTCATCACTAGATCTTTCTTTTCCTGAGTTCTCGTTAGCGCCGATGAGAAGGCCTTCCTCTGGAGCTTGCTGACTTTTTCTCTAGCATCAGCAGCCACTCCGCTACTTGCCATCTAAGAGTTCCAAAAGCCTGTAAAATTTTCTTGCAGGGAGAACACGTCTGAACATCGATAGATACAGGTGTAATGACAGAACATGAGCTGGAGACTGGCACCTGCATCACTCGTGAATCTTGCTCATACATAGAAACAGTCTGTTGCCTTGGTAATAGGATGCTCTAGGTTCCCTCGCAGCCCTAGTTTGCTCAAATGGCTGAGAACGACACCTGTGTGTTGGGCAGTCAGAATGTCTGAGTGAGCTAACACCAACCAATCATCGAGATAATTCAACGCGGATGCCTTTAAAAGCCTCTAGTGCATCAGAGCTTCAACAATACTTTTCGTGAAAGTGAGTGGTACCAGAGTATGTCCAAACGTAAGAGCGCAAAATTTGTTCGCTTTGCCCCCAAAAGTGAATCTGAGAAGGCACCTCTGCTTCGCCGCAATCTGAATATGGAAATAAGTATCCTTCAAATCTGTTTTCACAAACCAGTCCCCCCAGCTGTACTGGAAATTATTTCTGTGTCAACATTCTGAATTGACTTTTCATTAGAGTGAAAATCAAACGTCTCAAATCCAGAATGGGATGCCATCCTCCGTGATATAACCATGCTCTATCATTCGAGTTACCCATTTCAAAATGTTTTGCAACTGCTGCCAAGTCATTAGATGGGCAGACTGATGAATGAATGCATGGTTTTCTCCTGTAGTGCAAAGTGTAACCACTAGATGGTGGTGACTGTTCTACAATCAGTGGCACAGCGGAAGGAGACCCCTCTGCTTTGTGGCAGACAAAACTTCGAGCATTTTTCATCAATAAAAACTTGAGCGGCCCCTCCGAAAGGTGCCGATACGAACTCCAAGTGTTCATCTGTGAGACGTGATATGTGTGGAGGGAGTGTCTGAGAGTTTTCTGTCACCCTTGTAAACAAAACCATTGCCTTGACCTACTCGTTTCCTAGCACGAGCCATGGGGGAAATTAAGGGTAAGTACAAACGGAGCAGAAGTAAAAACAAAAAAGCATTCCTTAACGCAATGCGCTTGGTTGGACTGCAAAACCATCGTGTAGAGCCAGCTGCTGTATGAAAAGAGCATTTTCCATACTGCCATCGAAAAATAGAGCAGAGATAGCAGTGCATGTCTCTTCTCTCGCCAGAATGCCCACCTGATCCACGAAATTGCCGAAAGAAAAAACTAGTTAAAATACCTTGCAACTCATGATAGAACCCAGAGATAATGACGACACAGACAATGCAATCCACGCGTTGGGTCGCCATAACTCAATTGGGGAATATTCTCTTATTCTAGTCCTCTTGTTCTGCGGCTGGGCACACGACTCTATTCATGATCCCCTCCACCACAAGCAGCAATTAAAATGGGCAGGGGAGAGAGAGAGAGGCCGAGGCCACTCCTCTATTGCCTTATTCATGTGCATTCTCCCAGAATGACACAGAAAAAGACAATAAGGACAAAGGGGCCTATTTTGTTTCCTTACCATCCAACAACAAATTCTCTCATACAGCGTTTTTTAATGCACACGGAGCTCCAAATCTGGAGGCCATAGAACTGGACCAAGTTGGAATAACACCTTGTGGTCAGAAATTGCAAGCCTCGACGAAGCGCCATTGTCTTGGTTGGTTCCTTGAAATGTTTGGAAAAACCGCATTGAAATTGATCTGAAATTTACACGGTCAACGACGTCCTGATGTTTTTGCCTCTCAAAAGGGGGAAAATAATCCTCGCTTCGACGTGAGTCACTAGAAACATGGGCTTAGACAGTTTGTGCACTGTGGAACAACAAATCTGATTCAGTGGCGCAAAAGCAAGTGCCTTTATGGAGCTTGTGATGTAGCTCCCTAGGTGGCGTTGCTTAAGCGCCATCAGCCAATAAATTGCTGTGATTGTATAAGGGCTTCAGACAATGTGACACTCGGACGGTGTCCCATAGCGATAATATGCAGTTCGAGTTCTACGAAAGGGAACCATTTATGCCTGCATGCATTTGTAAAAATCCTGTCATACTTGCCCATGTGCTTAACTCCGTATCTGTATCTCATTTGCCAGTTTCTCTTATTTCTTTTAAAATGAGTCCCCGCTGCAAGATGAAAGTTAAAAGAAACTTTTGTAATACATACAGTAACAAGGGTTCCACTGAATAAAACTACAGGCCGATGATGTGATCTATCCCGACATGATTTTCAGATTCACTGTCAATACAATGCTTGTTTCTCACCAGAACCTATCGTATGCCTTTTAGAAGACTTGCATGGCGCGCCAATCGCATGGACTACTTTTATGATAGTTTTGGGTAGGGCTGGGCGATATAGCAAAATATATTATCATGATATTTTTTTCCATATTGATCGATATCGATATTTGTTACGATATATAATTTAATAATGCTGCCCGTTTGAAAAGTATACTGATAATGATGCCTGAAGAAACCAGAAGGTTCAAGAGTTGTTGAACTATATAGTTTATTAACATAAATAACAATGCAAACATTTAACTGTGCAAACATGGATTGGTTGAGAATATATTTTGTTATAAAAGAATATTGATAAACTTTAAATCTAAATGTTAACATTTTACTTTTAGCAAACATGCTTTATCTGCCTTGACAAAACAATGCAAGTTAGCTTGCCTTGTAACTTATTATAAAATATAAAACTAAAAGCTGTGACTACAGTACTATCACATCAAATTTCTTTGGCAGGGCAGCAAACATTTCAAAATGTTTGTAGAGGTACAACCAAGACAATGAATGTAAACAAGTGAACCACAAAGTCCCTGGCAGATTTAAGTACTTAACTGTCAGATAAATAAAATAATAATTGTGTACTGGTTTTAAATATCTCAAATGTTTTAGAGGTAGAAATCTGAGTAAAAAGTGCAAAATGTTAACATTGTAAACCAGTCACTATGCTACACCTTTTAGGTAGTGCTCATCATATGTAACCCTAATTACCCTATTATAGGTTTTTTGCCAGAAAGACTAGTCTGTCCACAGCATCTGGTTTTAAAGCTGCCCTGTGCATGTTGGGCAAAACTTGTGGACTGAGTAAGATTAACATGGGCCCGCATTTTCATACTCTGGGTGTGGTCGCTGGGATGGTACCTTTTCAGGTGACCGAAAAGGTTTGTTGTGTTTCCCGTCTTGGTTATCACCGACCGACGGCATATTTTGCAGACCGTCTTTATTTGTGCATCGTCGCTTTTCAGATATCCAAACCACTTCCATATAATTGACGTCTTGTTACCTTTTTGTCAACAATTTCCTCAGCTTTGGAAGATAGTTCAAGTTCACTTTCACCGTCGCTTTCGTGTTCGTCGTTTCCACTCATTTTTTCTTTACATTCACTTTCTTCACTGCCGGTAGCTCAAATAGTGCTGTGCTAGCAAATGGGCCTGTACTTAGACGCACAAGCCAAAATCTGCGTTCTGACTGGCTGTTGTCCGTTTATTTCTGCTTTGTAATAGGCTGTTAGGTCTATCCATATCGAGTAAACATGTCAAAAGTTTATCATCGTAGTCTAAATAAATATTATCGCGATGCCATATCGAGATCTTTTTATCGCCCAGCCCTAGTTTTGGGTCTGTTTTAAGTGTGTCACTATCCACTTTTATTGTATTGAAAAGACGGTTCTTCATTTTCATTAAAACATCTCTTTTGTGTTCCGCATAAGACAAAGTCATATTGGTTTCAAAGGTGAGTAAATGTCCGAATTAAATTTTTTTGGTAAACTATCACTTTAAAGGTGACCACAGTTAGAGGTAAAGTTGATTTAATTGGTGTTAGAGCCACTAACAATTTGATTTGATTTCTATGTTGCCAGGGGAGCATGGCTATAGTGAATTATGAGGCCATCATACAAACAGAGCTCTGCATTGAATTAATCCACAACAAAAAACATGCTTTGTTGTATGAGAGATTCCACAATTGTCTTGAATGGGCAAATACCTTTTGAATAACTTATAAATAGAACATTTGAGTCGTGTCATAATAAGTTGAGATGAAGGCCGCCCAACAACACACTTTTTTTTTTTGGAGATTTTTGGCAAATTAGCATGAAGAAAGTTTAAAAAAGCAGGGACTTTACATGCACCGTACTTACCAAAATATCTGGGATGTTTGCCCGGCATGCTTGGCCATGTGTGGACAGATACATCCAATTCTATTCATGGATGTTAGCTATTGAGCTAAGCTTAGAGACTAATTTAATTACTATCACTAATGTATATACACACCACACACACACACATTAATGCACACACTCCCATATGAGGGCATCACTAATCATTTGGAATCCTTTGAGGAGGTGAGGAAGGTTAGGAGTGGTCTTTTTCTGGTCTGAAACAGTCTAGCGCACTATGGTTTAATTTTCCAGCTAATCTTCGCATGTGGGATTAGATGGCGTTTCTCCAGAAGGTTCTGTCCTAACCTAGTGACGTCTAAATCGGGGCTGGTGGCAGCAGCCTCAAAGATGTGCAGACAACCTTAGATTTTACTTAACTGAAAACAGTGCCTTGGAGTAAAGATTAATAAAGGAGCAGCCATAATAGATTACACCATACTGTTTCACTGGCATGTGTAAGTTGTAATTCAATACGATTCAATTATAGTATGTTTTTAGGTCTTTTTATCCCTTAAAGACACATCTAAATGGATATTTGTAAAACTAAATTACTTGGCGGAGGCATATGTGTCTAGAAAACTATTTCGTTTTAAATACGTGACCATATGCTCTCTTGCAAGAGATGAATGGGTGATTCTTAAAAAAAGAGTTTTGTGTATGAGATGGCACTTGCCTGAAATTGTTATTGACAACTGGGTGACTTTATGCGAGTTATTCATTCTTAGTGCAACTAGACTCCGGGATTCCAAAAATTCATGCAATGTGTCTTTTGTATTTAGAATTATTCGAATTTAGATAATGTCCCAGTGGTATCCAACAAACCCTTCTCAGGTCATGACTGCATCATGCATTTATAAAATTAGAAATTCTGAAACGCATGCATCCCATAAATCAGTGTTAGTTCTCAGTCACCAATTTTCACTAATCGTGCATTTAAATTCTGACATCTCAAAGACTACAACCCTCAACTGTTGCTTATTGTGCATTTGAATTATGACATCACAATGATTACAGTTGCTCGCTATTGCCGGTTGTGCTTTTGAATTACGACATCACAATGATTAGGCACCAACTATCACAGATTGTGCTTTGAATTGTGACATCACAATGATTACCGTCACCAACTATCACTGATTGTGCGTTTGAATTATGACATAATAATGATTACACTCACCAACTATCACTGATCGTGCTTTTGAATTATGGCATCACAATGATTACAATCACCTATACTATCACGGATTTTGCATTTCAATTATGACATCACAATGATTAATGTCGCTCGCTAATGCCGGGTGTGCATTTGAATTATAATATCACAATGATTACACTCACCAACTATAGCCAATTCAACATTTGACTATGAACTATGACATTTCAATAATTTCTGTAACTAGTATTGATTCTGCGTCTGAATTCTGACATCTCAGTGAACATAACTACCAACCACTGATTCTTCATTTGAATTTTGGCATGCGTAAAATTGCCAGCCATCACTGATTCAGCTATGAAAAAAGATTGCAGTTTTTATTATGACAAATACTGTGTTTCTATTTAATGCTGTTACCATTAAAACATTTTACAGCAGTTGCCGAAACCTAATTATAAACAAACCCTGTTAATATTTCATCTGGGGTTCATATGTTATCGACAATGTCCTGTCCGGTGCATTCTCGATACATATTTTTCACCCACACAAGTGTCAGTCAAACTTCCCTCGGAATATATTCATTGACTCAAACTTCACAGCTGCTTCTGCATCACGCACACACTTGATTGAGAACTTGCGAGACGGAGGCTCCTGACAGCACGTACTGAACGCCGTCAGGACTTCATTCAAGTAAGACTTTGAACCGTTACCACTGTTGCTGACAAGTTAAAAAAATGTAATCGTTAAGCTGCAATTACCACGTGACTGACATGATATTTGCAGTGAAATTGTGACACTTATCTTCACACATGAATTGCTCATTGCCAGTATATTGAACCACTTAATAATAATAATAATAATAATAATAATAATAATCATAAAACCCTGCAGATTCAGTCCAGACATTAGAAAATGTTTTGTATAGATGGATGGTTGCAGATGTAATACAACTTGTTTTTTGTGAGACCACTCTCTGTAAACATTCTGTTCATTTAAATGCACAATGCAGAAATAATACATGCCACACAATGAAGACAGGTCGGCACTCCTAAGAACATGCAATATTACATATTTATTCACTGTTATTTTCACATTAATGTGTAAAAACCAGAATGACAATTTTAAAAAGCAGCACTTACTGTTTGCACATGTTGAGGGGAAAACCCATCCAAAACTCTATATTAATGGCAAACGTTGACCTCTGAGACATTGGTATAATATCCGTTAATGCAGCATTGTGGAATGAATAAACATTGAAATCGCAATGTAGCCTTGCATGTCATATCCATGTAAAAAACAGCCTGCGTTGACAGCTTCAATTACAGTAGTACTGCACTAGCTAATGGCCCCATCTAGTGGCCGTGTGCGGGACACAATGAGATGACCGCATCAGATGATCCAGTGTTATCATATTACAGTCCAAATCATTAAGCTTTTTAAAATGATCCCTTCCCAAATGTTTGCTCTAGATTTCCTAAATTCTGTGCTCAATTCTATTTGTTAACATTAATGCATTAGTTATCATGAACTAACAATTAACTATATCTTTTTTTTTTACAGCATTTATTAATCTTTGTTAATGTTTTGTTAATAAATATAAAAATATTTTCATTGTTAGTTCATGATAGTTCCTAGTGCATTAACTAATGTTAACATAAACTAATGTGTGATCAGAAAAAAAAATTCAAAGCTAAAAGTTTATCTAGAATTATACGGTATTTTGAAGTGTCCACGATAACAATCTCGTGCATGTTAATTACCGTGATATACCCTATAACCGAATACTGTCACATGCCTAGCTGTCTATAGCCATCTTGGGCTTCTCTATTTATAAATCAGATTCAGTTAACATCTGTGGCAATAATGCTAATGGAGCTCCAGTATTGGGTACAGAACAGTGCATTTATTGTGTTTCCTGTAGCTTTGGACTAGATCATATGGGAATATCATATCTAAAATGAAGATTAGAGTAGCCGATGTCTCTGGGGACTGTCACTGTGTGGTGCCTCAAGTAAATGAGCTTTACTTTAAGACATGTCTGCTTTCCCTCCTTCGCCCTCCCACTCTAACTTAAAGCCCAAGAGAAAGACCTTATGCTTGTTCTAGACTGAGATTTCGTGTAGTTGGTCAAATGTATTTTGACGTACAGACAATGGAGCCAGGTCTGTTTCTGTCATCTCTGTCAGTGAGATTGAGGCTTAGGTAGTGTTTTCGACTGGTTGTCTAAAGATTTAGACATTTCCCTGCTGAAAAAATAACTTAAAACTTAAACCAGCTTAAAGGTTGTTGGGCGGTCTTAGCTGGTCTTTGTGTGCTGACACAGTTCTGACATTAGTACCATGTTTATTGATGGTTACAAATTGTTCACTCATTGTAATGTGTAATAATGGTAAGAGAGTTTTAAGTCTTATTTTTGAGTAGGTATAAGATCCCCCCTCCCTCATGTAGCAGCACCACCACGTCCGTCCTTTTTTAGACAGCTTCTTTTTTAAGTTTTTTATTTCCGCCTCAAGGGAAATGTTCAAATTTTACAGCCATGAGTCTTTCTATGTGGTGTAAGCAGTCCTTTTGATTCTGTCACATAAAGCCGTACATAAATATCTTGCCCTTTCATTATATCCTTGTGATACACTAAGCCTGAAAGCATTTGTTTTGGACTAGCATTAGATATCACCATCTAATTCTGGCTCATAATGGTGGTGTAAGGAATACATTTGATCTCAAGCCTAAACAAATAAATAAAATGCCAAGACCCTGAGCAAACATGTGCATTTCAATTTTATGCACAAAATAAAAAATAAAGACCATTAATCTGTGTTTTCTGTGCTATTGTTTATCTATGAAATAATATGAAAGTTACCATAGTTTCAGTATAGTAAGACTAAAGGGCCAGTTGAATTAAAAATTTAAATGCCAAACCTACGTCAAAACATTGAGCACTTTTTTGCCGCTTGGGTTGCCGCTTCTCCAACTTTTCCCCCCCGCAGGTGAGCGTATTTAATAATAACAATAAAGTTTATTTGTATAGCACCTTTCATACATACAGTAAAATGCAACTCAAAGTGCTTCACAGTTGGAAGTATAAAAATATAGAATTTAATACTTCAGAGAAAGTAAAACAAATCATGGCAATAAAAATAAAGCAGTACAAAGATAATAATAAAAAAAAGAATTAAAACAAATGTAGGGAAATCCATATTGTAAACATACAAATGGAATATAATGATAATCAGTAAAAAACATAAAATAGCTTAATCAAAATCTAGTTTGATTTTTAAAAATGTAAATGCTTGGTATTGTCTAAATTCAATTGGTAAAGCATTCCAGATTTTTGGCCCATAGTGGCTAAAAGCAGCTTCACCAGATCTCTTAAGATATACATTACAGTATGTAAGAAATTCTGCATTGGAAGACCTCAAACTGCGAGTTGGAACATAATTTGATAAACAGTCAGAAATGTATGATGGTGCTAAAGCATCAAGTGCTTTAAAAAATGTAATTTTATTTTTTTAAATCAATCCTGTATTTATCAGTAACCAATGCAACTGGTGTAATGTGGTCTCTCCTCCTGGATTTGTAAGCACTCTGGCTGCAGCATTCTGCACCATTTGCAGTCTATCTTTACAACTCTTTGGTAAGCTGGTGTAAAGTGCATTACAATAATCGATGCGAGAAAAAATAAAAGTATGAATATTTTTTTTTTTTGCATCAAGTAAAACAAAGGGTTGAATTTGTGCAATATTTCTAAGACGGTAAAACAGGCCTTACTATAATAATTATAATTGTTATGTATTACACAATTACTATTATTAGTGAAAACAGAAGGGTTATTTTATTTATTTATTTTTGAGCAAACACTTTATTATAATTGAAACTTGAAACCATTTATTTTATTGAAGTATGTGTTACACTTTTAAGAATGATGCGGCGTCCACTCTTGGTACATATGTGTAAAAAAAAAGTCTCCCTTTTGAAAATAAATAAATGGAAAAAATAAGAAAGCTAACAGAATTATAATAATAATAAACATGATCAAAAATATAATGTAACTGTAACATGTTATATAACTAAAGCTTGTTAGTTTGCATGTTAAATGAACTACTAAATGAAAAATAGCATCAGCTGTGTGAGCTTTTGTAGTAATGTCCTATGATTATTAATAATTAACATATACTGTAGATGCGCAACAGAGCCAGACTGCTCCTGTCTGTACCTTTTAACTCAGTGGTTCTCAGCTGGTTTTGCTTCAGGACAGATTTTACATTGGAAATCAAGTGTCGACCTGCCATAGATTAAACATAACCTGTATTTAATGTACCCTGGGTTGCATTTCCTTTTATGTTGCATAGTTTTGTTCATGGTTTTCCAGTACAAGGACATGCATAAAGTGTCATTATTTTTGTTGTTGATGTCAACAACCAAATCTACATGAAGTAGATTTTACAAATTTAAGAGCATATTTACTTATATGAGCCCATTATTATCCCATTTGTTACCTAATATTACATATTTATACACACATTACACAGAAGGAAACATTACCATGGTTAGGTCAGTGTGCTAGTCTTTAAATAATAGTAATAATAATAATAATAATAATAATAATAAATTAATATATTTATGAAAAATAAATACTAGCTGAAACACATCTTGAAACTTTAACTACAACTGCCACTGTTGATATAAAATGAGGTCTAATAGATTCTACCTTTTAGATTTTTTCATATGAAACTAGTCAAAATATAAGTAAATTTTACTCATGTAAAATCCTGAAACAAATTGGTAAAGGTGATGTGTGTAATTATTAATATTTTTAACTATTTTGGTAAAGGGGCCACATCGGGCTGTAAGTAGTGCATGGGGGGCCACATTGTATTACTTTTGAGGTACAATGTTCTGCATTGATTTGGTTTTTGTTTCTTTTAAGCCCAGAAATAGTTGTGTACTCAATTTTCTGAAGTGTATCTGTGACTAGTGAGACTATTCTGCAATTGCCTAAAGTATTGTATTGCTCTACAAAGATAGATACTTTTCTATCAGGTATTAAAAAAACGGAATAACGGCGGAGATTCTAAATTTATTTTGCCATCTCTACTTCCCTGTTAATTTATTATTCAGTTTTAATAATAATAATAAAAAATATATATTTATAGAACTTTTAATGTTTGTCGCAAAGCGGGCGAGTTTACTTGTTTTTTTCTAAAACTTTACCCGTTTACATGCTAAGAGTCATGGTTGCCAGATTGCACAAAATAAGTATAACATTAGGTGGAATATTTCCAATTTGCGCAAGTATACATTTCAAACTGGGGGTGTCTGGCAGCCCGAGCATGTTAAACGCTTGTGGAGACGCGTTACGTCCCAATGCAAGTTAACTGAAATATCCAATGAAAAATAAAAACGCTTTTACGAGTAATGAGCCGCGGGCTACCTTAAACCATGTGGATGGCCTGATCCAGCCCAACTTGGGTGGCCGCCGAAATATCTTCAATGGGAAAACCATGGCATTGCTCTTTCCCTGCTGTCACCCAGTCCGAATAGACCAGTTGAGAAACACTGCTTTAACTCACACACACACACACTCATGTCAGTCCCCCTCGCCTTGCTTCTCTCAGACATTTTCTCCGCTGCGTGCGTGCGTGCGTGCGTGCGTGTGTGTGCGTGTGTGTTGCAAGTTGACGAGTCTGACAGGCAGACAAGGAATAAAGGAGATGCGCAGGCGCATGTGAGATTCTCCATCCGGTTGCATTTTTTTCTCATTACCGTAGATAAGCAAATGTACATGGTATGATAACCGTCAATTTTCAAACCGTGGTATACCGTGAAACCAGTATACCGCTGCAACCCTAGTTCATCCATAATAGAATGTTGGAAAAACAATCAGACAATCTCTTTAATACTTGTGTGTCATTTGGCTCTACAAAGATACATAATTGAATGTCATCAGCATAAAAATTGTAGTTTACCTCATATTCATGAATTATGTTACCCAATACCCAACCAAAAAAACTCAACCTGGTTGCATATGTGTGCACACCCTTAAACTAATACTTTGTTGAAGCATCTTTTGATTTTATTACAGCACTCAGTCTTTTTGGGTAGGAGTCTATTAGCATGGCACATCTTGACGTGACGATATTTGCCCACTCTTTGCAAAAGCGCTCCAAATCTGTCAGATTGCGAGGACATCTCCTGTGCACAGCTCTCTTCAGATCACCCCACAGATGTTCAATTGGATTCTGGGCTCTGGCTGGGCCATTCCAAAACATTAACCTTCTTCTGGTGATGCCATGCTTTTGTGGATTTGGATGTGTGCTTTGGGTCATTGTCGTGCTGAAAGGTGAACTTCCTCTTCATCTTCAGCATTATAAAGGACGCTTTAAGGTTTTGTGCCAAAATTGCCTGGTATTTGGAACTGTTCATAATTCCCTTCACCCTGACTAAGGCCCCGGTTCCAGCTGAAGAAAAACAGCCCCAAAGCATGATGCTGCCACCACCATGTTTCACTGTGGGTATGGTGTTCTTTGGGTGATGTGCAGTTTTTGCGCCAAACATACATTTTGGAATTATGGCCAAAAAGTTCAACCTTGGTTTCATCAGACCATAACACATTTTCCCACGTGATTTTGGGAGACTTGATGTTTGTTTTTGCAAACTTCAGCTGGGCTTGGATGTTTTTCTTTGTAAGAAAAGGCTTCCGTCTTGCCACCTTGCCCCATAGCCCATTCATATGAAGAATACGGGAGATTGTTGTCACATGTAGCATGCAGTTCCTTTAATGTTGCTGTAGGCCTCTTGGAAGCCTCCCTGACCAGTTTTCTTTTCATAAATTTTGGAGGGAAATCCAGTTCTTGGTAATGTCTCTGTTGTGCCATATTTTCTCCACTTGATGATGACTGTCTTCACTGTGTTCCATGGTATATCTAATGCTTTGGAAATTATTTTGTACCCTTCTCCTAACTGATATCTTTCAACAATGAGATCCCACTGATGCTTTGGAAGCTCCCATGACTTTTGCTCTGAGATGCAACTAAGAAAATGTCAGGAAAATCCTACTAGAACAGTTGAACTTTATTTGTGATTAATCAGAGTCACTTTAAATTATGGCAGGTGTGTAATGACTGCCATTTAATATGAGTTTGAATGTGATTGGTTAATTCTGAACACAGCCACATCCCCAGTTATAAGAGGGTGTGCACACTTATGCAATCAGGTTATTGTAAGGTTTTTCATTTTTACCCCACAACGATTTCAGTTTGTTTTTCAATTGAATTGTTCACATTATAGGTCACATTAAAAGTGGAAAAAGTTCAGACATGATTTATCTTTGTCTCATTCTTTTACATCACAAAAACCTGGCATTTTAACAGGGGTGTGTAGACCTTTTTATATCCAATGTATACGTACCATGCTAGTACCATGGTATTTTTTGGAGTTCATTGGAGTACCATGTAATACCACAGTACATTAGTATGGTAATCAATCAACACCATGGTATTTATCAAAATTCCATGGTATTACCATCGGATACCACCACTCTACCATGGTACTGCCACAGTGCTGTAAATGTGATTGTAGGCAAGGAAATATCACTCTACAACAACTGTAAGACCAACAAAACTTTACTCTGTGCATGCATTTTTCATGAAAGGGCTTTTTAGAAATGATCCTCCAAAACATGGTTAAAGCACTACCAGAGAAACATTTTAGTGGTTTTGCCATGAATAAATGCCACTATTGCAATATTTCCCTTGTGAAACCGGGCTTGTGGATTCCTGCTGCTGTAATAAAGAGTAATACCTCAGCTTTCTTTAATAAGGTGAGAGGGCACATGGGCTGCAGTTCTTTGAAACCATTTAGCTATGCACCTTCCATTTCATGAACAGTCAGTCAGTGGTTTTGTTTGTGAACCAAAACTTAATTGAAGACTTCTTGAGAGCTATACTTTTACTAATTAAATATTATGGAACAATTTTTGTTCTGGTACTCTCCTTGTTGTTTTTGAATCTATAGACTTCCTCCATAATGGGTCATGTAAAGAGTGCAGATGACTATAGACAGTTAAACTACCTTTGCCAGTAGACAGAAGCATGTAATGAGCCTGTTAAGTTATAAGCGACTGTTTATTATGATTTAATTTCCCTATCAGTATGGATCATTACATTTTCTCATGCAATTCAGGACTTTTTTCACACTGTTGGTTTGCAACTCTGTAGCCAAAGAGCTTGCCGATAAACCCCTGGTTTTTCATAATAGCAGCTTTATTGTGAATCTTGATTAATGTTCATTGACATTTTGTACGTAAAAATTTGTATATGTTTACATTATTCCAATAGCATATTTGTATAAATTAACATATATATATATATATATATTAGCAAACACAGTGGTATAAAGAGTGAAATAAAAATGTATGATATTGCTTAATTACATTAAATAATGCTAATTGATACCATAAACTAGAGCTGCACAATTAAATAAAACTGACATCGCTATTTGACTTTGTGTGATTTATTAAACCACAGAGGGCTGTGATTCAGTAAAATAAAAAGGTTGTTTGCGCTCCTCTGTCTTGTCAGTATAATGTTATTGTATTATTACAGTGTTAGCAGAGTGGTTCCGAGCTCCACGGCTCAATCTCCTGTTTAGAGTAACAGATATACTCTGAGTTTTGTTCTGTTTGGTTTGGTTCTTGCATGCGCCAAGCACGTGAAAAGGAAACCGGCACATCCTGGGTGAAGCTGTCTTTATTTTCGTACGTGGTGGCGGCATCCCAGTCTCTGTTAGGCACAGATATCATAACATTATTATTATTATTAGTTTGGGATACAAGAGGTGTAATTCAAGCATCTTTATTAAATTAATTTAAGCAATCTGCATTAACAGTAGTACCTGTTGAATCCGCAAGCACTTCACAGAGATTTCCCCGCTCTTTTATTCACACAGAGAGTGTTGCCCTGAAAAGCAGAACTAAAATTACCAACATTTAAAAAAATGAAAAGGCAAGGAACGTAGATCAATTTAAATAAATATATATACAATATTTACTAAATATAATGCATTGTTAAAACAATATACTAAAATATTGAATAAAATAATTTTATAAAATGGTGACAATCAATAAATAACCAAGATTTTCACATTAAATTGAATCACTCCAGTTTGAATTTAAGCCTCATTCCTATAGGGCTATCTATCCTAATATATATTAGAGAATATTTTGTGTAAGCCTACTAGTTTTTAAGACCTATTAAAAACATTTATCATAAAAATGTATCATTTTGTTTTTGTTTATTTGAAATTCATTTTACAATACTTTTGTCAGCAAAAACTATGGCATTACCAAAAGGGAAATTTAGTTTGTGACAGTGAGCAGAAAGCTTAAATATAACTATTTTAAATAAATAAAGATTTATTTAGATAAAAGGTTAAATGATCGGTATAGGGATGGGTATTGGACGATTAGATGGATAGAAATTCATCAGATGGGCTTGATAAAATTGTGATTGAGGGGGTGCCAAAAAATAATGATGACGAATAGTGGACTGAGACTATCACAAAGTGGACAAAAACAGGTACACATTTGACAGGTATAGATTGTACAGAAACAGATACAAATAAGACTGTTCCCCCTTTGTTCACTGATTTGTTTAGTTATTTGTTTGTTTGTTGCTGAAGAAAAAGGTCTGAGTTCGGTTCTTTTTAAGAGGACTCTCAAAGAGAACCTTCAAAGAATAGCTCAAACTTGAAACATATTGAACCAGTTGCGGAAAATAGATACGGAAAATGCTCCGATTTTCCGTATCTTTTTTATCCTTTTCCCACACGCATTCCACATAAGCCTTAGTAGCAGGCAGGTAAGCCTGTAGCTCTCTGTTGGCCGACTCCAGAAACTGGTGCATGAATTTATAAATACTTCACGAAACTGGCCGCTATCGACTGGACCTCCGCCATCCAGATCCTGTGAGGTGTCCAACGTATAAGAATGTAAGTTATTTTTAATGTCCCCACTTGCCAACAGTTTCAAATTTTTTGGCATACTGCCCTCCCAGCACAGTTTAAAAAACAAAACTATTACAGTTCTCACCAGTTAATATTGTTTGAAAGGGGAGGCCTGGGTTGCTCAGCGAGTACTGACGCAGACTACCACCCCTGGAGCCTTGAGTTCTGAATCCAGAGAGTGCTGAGGGACTCCAGCCAGGCCTCCTTAGCAATCAAATTGGCCCTGTTGCTAGGGAGGGTAGTCACATAGGGTAACCTCCTCGTGGTCCTGATTAGTGGTTCTCGCTCTCAGTGGGGCACGTGGTAAGTTGTGTGTGAATCGTGGAGAATAGCATGAGCCTCCACATGTGGAGTCTCCGCGGTGTCATGCACGACAAGCCACATGATAAGATGTGCGGATTGACGATCTCAGAAGCGAAGGCAACTGAGATTTGTCCTCCACCACCTGGATTGAGGTGAGTAACCGTGCCACCACAAGGAACTACTAAGTAGTGGGAATTGGGCATTCCAAATTGGGAGAAAAGGGGATAAAAAAATAAAATGTAAAAATATCACTAATATGATAAGGATAATTGTAGCAAAGATTAAGCAGTGCTTGCCTTTAAGTGACCAACCCTTGCATAGCGTGAGTTGACTCCTCTGGACCGTGTGTTTAATGTTGTGACTGAGCCTGTAACCATTCAGACCATTCGAGCTCTGTTGAATGCTGTGTTACCCGCATTCCCTCGCCAGATAAGCCTGTCTGTTTGTTCTCAGTGAGTCCGCTCACTCCAGACATCCATCATGTCCCTGAATAGTAATTTCTTAGGGCAGAAACAGTATCTTTCTCTCTCCAAACAAGGGGCTCCTTCCATGCCAGCCAGAGATTCATGCAGTAACGGCTGGATATGACATCACCATGCGAGTAACTGTGCCACCAGTGACCGAAGCACAGTGTCTCTTTTATCCATCTGGTCTTGAATTCTTGAAAGATTTGAATTGATTGTTGGTGTTCTATATCTCTTGTGTTTCCTCTGTCTTCGAATGGTTCTTGGATCAGTCTTCTGTGAGGCATGGGAAATTGTTCTGTTTAGGACATGCCTTCATACAAATCAGCATTGTTCAGGACAGGATACATTCACCATGTTGTATTGCTGCTTAATTGGATAGATATGCAGTATTAGACAGAAGACAGAAAATGTTGGGGAAAAGCAGGAGAAACTGGATAAAATTATTATTTTTTTAATTGTCCCTTTTGGATTACTGTAGTTCATAACACATAGTTTTATTGCATATTATTGATTTGAAAGGTGTTTTAGGTTAGTTTAGAATATAGCAGGCTAAAATAGGTGCTTATGAGAGAAAATTTGTTGCTAGATTTGCCAAAGTTTGCAAGGTTCATGGCATCATGTCTTTTTATAAAAGATTTTTGGAAACATGCAAATGTCCTGGCTTTTGAATTCATAGAGCACATCTTTATATATTACTCTTTGTTTTCAGAATTATGTTCCGAAATATTTGGTACTAACTGCATCTGGGTGGACAAACTTAACACCGTTTCCAGTAGCTCCCTGAGACAAGCATTTGGATTATTCACAATCGCAATAGCGAGTCATGAGTGCTCTTCTTGTTTGTGCGCATACACTTGACCGCTATATATACACTCACCTAAAGGATTATTAGGAACACCATACTAATACTGTGTTTGACCCCCTTTCGCATTCAGAACTGCCTTAATTCTACGTGGCATTGATTCAACAAGGTGCTGAAAGCATTCTTTAGAAATGTTGGCCCATATTGATAGGATAGCATCTGGCAGTTGATGGAGATTTGTGGGATGCACATCCAGGGCACGAAGCTCCCGTTCCACCACATCCCAAAGATGCTCTATTGGGTTGAGATCTGGTGACTGTGGGGGCCATTTTAGTACAGTGAACTCATTGTCATGTTCAAGAAACCAATTTGAAATGATTCGAGCTTTGTGACATGGTGCATTATCCTGCTGGAAGTAGCCATCAGAGGATGGGTACATGGTGGCCATAAAGGGATGGACATGGTCAGAAACAGTGCTCAGGTAGACCGTGGCATTTAAACGATGCCCAATTGGCACTAAGGGGCCTAAAGTGTGCCAAGAAAACATCCCCCACACCATTAGACCACCACCACCAGCCTGCACAGTGGTAACAAGGCATGATGGATCCATGTTCTCATTCTGTTTACGCCAAATTCTGACTCTACCATCTGAATGTCTCAACAGAATTCGAGACTCATCAGACCAGGCAACATTTTTCCAGTCTTCAACTGTCCAATTTTGGTGAGCTCTTGCAAATTGTAGCCTCTTTTTCCTATTTGTAGTGGAGATGAGTGGTACCGGTGGGGTCTTCTGCTGTTGTAGCCCATCCACCTCAAGGTTGTGCGTGTTGTGGCTTCACAAATGCTTTGCTGCATACCTCGGTTGTAACGAGTGGTTATTTCAGGCAAAGTTGCTCTTCTATCAGCTTGAATCAGTCGGCCCATTGTCCTCTGACCTCTAGCATCAACAAGGCATTTTCGCCCACAGGACTGCCGCATACTGGATGTTTTTCCCTTTTCACACCATTGTTTGTAAACCCTAGAAATTGTTGTGCGTGAAAATCCCAGTAACTGAGCAGATTGTGAAATATTCAGACCGGCCCGTCTGGCACCAACAACCATGCCACGCTCAAAATTGCTTAAATCACCTTTCTTTCCCATTCTGACATTCAGTTTGGAGTTCAGGAGATTGTCTTGACCAGGACCACACCCCTAAATGCATTGAAGCAACTGCCATGTGATTGGTTGATTAGATAATTGCATTAATGAGAAATTGAACAGGTGTTCCTAATAATCCTTTAGGTGAGTGTATGCATGCATACAGAATTCAGCTCTTGCAGCAGGGGGAAATGCTCCACCAACCCATACAATTTGTATTACTAAAACATCTGAAATTTGACAGCAATCTTAACTAAATATCACAGGGGGCTACTTTTCATAATGCTTACCTCTAGTTTTATTCAGAGTGATTCTTTTAAGTATACAGTCTACAATATGGCCCTTTTCTTCAGTCACTTGTTTCCCAACAATACGTAATGCGTAATGTAAGTGTTTACTTACATTTATGTTGTTGTTCTTGGCAGATACTGTAACAGGTAGTTAAATGGCAGTTCACCCAGAAAATGTTATTTCTGTTATTATTTGCCCTCATATCTGTATGAATTTGCCTCTTTCGTAGAACACAAAAGGAGATGTTAGGCAGTATGTCTCCATTCACTGTACCTGTATCTTACAAGAAAAGTGATTGGTGACTGAAACGAACATTCTCCCTAACATCTCCTTTTAATTTCTACTGAAGAATGAAATTCATACAGGCTTGCAACAATACGAAGGTAGTGAACTATCACTTTAAGAGTTTAAGTC
Organism: Xyrauchen texanus; assembly: GCF_025860055.1. Classification (NCBI taxonomy): domain Eukaryota; kingdom Metazoa; phylum Chordata; class Actinopteri; order Cypriniformes; family Catostomidae; genus Xyrauchen; species Xyrauchen texanus. The sequence goes on from NC_068324.1 coordinate 16,837,582, forward strand.
AATTCTCAACAGTTACATTAAACATATACATTTTAACAAAAGAAATCCGAAGAGAGCCTTGCTTGTATAAAGATTATATTAAAAATAGATTGATAATAATATTTTCATTTTATTTATTTGGTATAGTATTAATATTATAGTATTAATATTACTATCATTATTGTTTATGTATATTTAAATAATTAAAACTGCTCTAAGGAGATGAGATGTAGCTGTTCAAGTGTTTCTTTTCACCCTGCAGATGAGCAGTTCTGGTTGCTCTCAAGACCATTATACATTTTTTTGTGCCATTTTAACCTTTCTTGGTCTTGTATTTTGACGATGGATCACGGTATGAAATGCGGCAAAATTAGATGGCTCCAGTGTTGCGCACTTGCAATGATGACAGCTTTGATTATAAACAAGAACGATAGTTTTAACACATTGCTCGCTTGCAGAGATGCGGTACAACGCCATTCTCATGTCGGATTAACAGGTTTATATAGATCTGTAACATGTTAATAGGTGCGTCCTCACTGCGCACACTCGCACTGAACTCAACCAGCATTTAATAAACATCTGATAGTTGTACAAGGGAGAGACGCAGATGATTTATTTGCGTATATTGTGTAATTCCAGTTTGATTCAAAGATAAGCTTATTGATTTGATTTGCTCATCTGTATGGATTGATTTACCAGTTCTCAGCTACATGTTACAATTAATAAAATAGTGTCTAAATTCCCTGCATTATGAACGTGGAACATGCGGGATTGATTACATTTGTATGTAATACCTGCATCCATGCCAAATTTCATGCCCATATCATAATAATAATAAAGTTATTATTACTACATTAAGAAATTGCATAATTATATTAGACCTGCAATTGTTTTATAGTAACTATATTAATATTATTATTAAGCAGTTTATTAACACTGTATGCAGCATTGCTATGAGATCTGGTTAAACCTTTGAGATGATCTCACCTCTTCTGTCCACAAAAACCTGGTGTGATAGCGTTGTTTAAGATTTATATAAGAACTTGCAGTAAATTTGAAGCACTATATAATGCGGTCAGTGCGCATTACCAAACTGAAACCAAATAAACACATCTGTTATTCTATGCACGAGATAAAATTTGTGTGGAGTGAGCTCAGAACTATCTCACGTGTGCTCTGCTCACTCAGAACAGATCTTGTGCAGACTGTTTGATTAAATTACATCATAGCCCTTTGCGGTCATATATTGATTTCGATTTTATTTCGATGGATCATTCAGCCCTTCACAATCCAATAGAAAGACATGTTGTTTTTGCATTATTTTGCGGCACGCCAACTGTATCTCATCACATAGTGGCCCCTCTTTTGCTGTGGCGCTGTAGATTCTGTTGTAGCGGAGCGCCACTGCTGAACAGTGGTGCAAGAAACACTGATATAAATATTAGGGCTGTTGATTTAACACGTTAATTCAGTGCGATTCATTTTTTTGATGCAATTAAACGCAATGCCCCCGGACTGTAATAAGGAAGATTCCTGAGAAATACAAGCTTGTAGTACCACCTGATTACTTCAGAGGGCAGTAAGTGAAACTTCAGTATGGGCAATGTGCAGTTTATACAGTGAACAAAACAACCCTTCAGCAAACACACAACACAAACAGGCATTACATTCTTGCATTCAAAACACTTGATGGAGCACATATTCGAACTAAGGGATCTCAAGATGTGTTCTAAGTATTAAACTATATTTAACTTGACACGTTGACCTAAAAATGGTATGCTTATGATGGAACGCACCCGAGACGCTACACAAGCATGTCTCAAATAGGTGTACATTAACGGGTCCTTAAACAAGCCAAAATAAATCTCGAACTGATTGATAAATTCAATTGCAAAATGGATTGCTGTGAACTGTATGCCAGTGATTGACAATGAAGCACTGGAACATTTGGCGTCATTACAAGATGCGAAATACTTTCAGTGCTTGTGCCCCAGTACCCCACCTAGCGTCGCCCATGGTTTTAAAACCTTTCTGGAATATCATCCTTCTAATTGCTTAGCCTAGGGGATTTAAGGGAAAGGAGAAAGTATATGAACATGAAAAAATATACACATAGTAATTGGTCGACCTCGATAAGGGATGGGTCAGGACGGTTGACTAGTCATCCAACAACGACTTGTAGACCATTCTGACCCATTATACTAGGCTCCCCCAATGGCTAATTTGTGGTTTTGTGGGGAAAATGCCTCTACAGTTTTGATATGTGGATTACCTAAACTTGTTGAACACTGGTTCCTTCCAAATTGTATGTCATCTGGCCTTCTCATCCTGATCAGTCCTTGACAGAGATCCAGATTTCTCTGACGGCTATGGAGAGTCATTAGAGGAAGTGCTCGACATTTCTCCTTTTGGCTCCATCCAATGCTTCCCTCAAAGTCCTACTACCGCCCAACTCAGGAAAGGGATTTGAGTGGGAATGGCTCCCTAGTTCCCCCCAGACTAGAGCTAAGATTATAAATCATGATGGAATTTCATAGATTAGTCCTTTGGAAAGTGTGGGTGAAGTAGTAAGTTGAGTTGGCAATGTGCAGGTATTGGGCTCAAAAAGAGCTTACTCTTCAGAAGTGTTTTATGGAAGCCAGCGATGTCAGCACTGATGTTAGCTCCCTCTGTTCCCAGCTCACTTTCTGAGAGAGTGCAGGGAACATGTCACACCAACGTGAAAGAGCACCATTTCATCACCTCCCGATTCCTATTGCTCACAGTTCTGGTGCGGTTTCCTGAATGCAGTACTTGAGAAGGCAGGACTCATTATTGCTTCTGTTTCCATGTTACACAGGAAACCTCCATTGCTAAATTCAAGATTATTAGCAAAAATTAAGGGAATTCACCAAAAAGAGAAGTCACCGAACACTTTTTTGCCTGCATATGTGCTGTTTCAAATGGTTTTCTATGTAACCATATGCTAAATGGACGTCTTTGACCGTTGCGTCACATCACACAGTTTTTTTTTTCAGTGTCTCACTCAATAATGCAAAGTTTTAACCACTTCACACATGTTTAAACTGGTGTTTATTAACTCAATCTGTCCTCCAGAGTGAATGCTGTGAAGTGTAACGTGACATGTTTTTAATACAGTGCACATTAAATAACTCATGCTGGAGGATCAGTACAGTTTGAATGTACGTGCAATAGGTTAAAAACCCATCTTGAAACACTGGCGTTCTGTTCAATTGGATTTTTTAGCACAAGAATGCATTTGGGCTGAACTAAGGCATTCAAATTGAAATTCAAAATTTGGAAATTCGTTGAATTTTAGATGATAATGCACATTCAAAGCTAAAATGTTTCATTAGAATTTTGAATGTGCTAGCATGGAATTTAAAAGAGTGCAGGTGTCTCGAGATGCATTTTTAAAGGTCTAAGTTCTTTTTAACTGGAAGCTGCATCTAAAAAAACAGCACGATGCGACACAAAGGTCAAAGATGTCTGTCTAGTGCATGTTTGCATTGAAAAGCAACATAATGTGGTTTAAAACACAGTGTCAAGTTGAAAGGTGTTAAATTTAGATAAGCGCCGCTCGAAGTGTGCATTTGGTTGCACCTCCGTCTAGCATTCACACTCTCACCTATGGGCAATATAGAGTTTTCAATTCACTTAACCTACATGATTTTTTGGACTGTATTGGAAACCCACAAGAACACAGGGAGAACATGCAAACTTCCACACAGAAAGGCCCCGGTTGACCTGGGACTCGATCCGGGGACCTTCTTGCTGTAAAGCGATTGTTCTTCACCTTGCCGTCCAGAGGAACCACGGCTCTTCTGAGAAGGTCTCCCAAACCGCTCTTCCCACGGTGGCCTCTGTCTGATTTGAGAATGTGAATTAGCTAAATATTTTGATTTTGTCGTTTTTTGCAATTTACTTTAAAATGGAATGCATTTTGTTAATATTCTTTGCAATTAATTATTTATATAGATTTTTTGCACCCTCTTTTGAACTACAGAGACAACACTGATTTACTGATGTCTGGTAGCTTTCCCCCCCTAATTGAAATATGTCTCTTTCTTTTTTTTTCCTTTTCTCCCCAATTTGGAATGCCCAGTTCTCAATTTGTTGTGACTCACCTCAATCCGGGTGGCTGAGGACGAATCTCAGTTGCCGCCTCATCTGAGACCATAAATCTGCGCATCTCATCATGTGGCTTGTTGAGCACGTTACCGTGGAGACATAGCACCTGTGGAGGCTTCAAGCTATTCTCTGGGGCATCCACGCACAACTCGCCACGTGCCCCACATAGAGCGAGAACCACACATTATAGCAACTACGAGGAGGTAACCCCATGTGACTCAACCCTCCTTAGCATCCGGGCCAATTTGGTTGCTTAGGAGACCTGGCTGGAGTCACTCAGCATGCCCTGATTCGAACTCGCGACTCCAGGGGTGGTAGTCATCGTCAATACTCACTGAGCTTCCAAGGCCCCTCTGAAATAATGTCTTTAAAGTTTTAATGTAATTTGAATATTGGTAATATTTAAGAGAAAAATGCATATTTCCTTTGCCCTATTGACAGTCCTGGTATGAATGGCTGCTAAAGTGCCAACCCCAAGTGTCTATAATGTTCTGGTCTCTAGATGTGACCCAGGTCCCACCTTCAGAGTAAGTCTATGGCATGTTTTTCTGTTCTTAGGGGCTGACACTTTGGGTAATGTCTTACAGATTATATATTCCTCAGGGTGTCAGTTTGTTAAGGTTTTCATGCAATGCACCAAAGAGCACTTGGCATTTAAAACAGTTGTCTGGCACAAATTCCATACTACTATACTCTAAATCACTAAGGTCTCTCAAAACAATCTGTGACATGTAGTGGATATACAGGGTTAACCATAGCTTATTCACTCTTGACCTGCAGATGTAATGTTGTACATTATTTGAAACGGCACTCTACCACCAAGAAACTTGATCTTGCCCTTGCAAATAAGCGTACATTATAATTGTCATTTTCTTTTGTCTCACAAGAGTACTGCATCACATTAGACTTGGTTGTATATTATCAGCATTTGGGTTTGCTAGCCTCCACAGAAAGACATGCTGTGATTTAAGGCATTGAGATGCTTTGCATGGCGGCAGGGTTTTTGTAGAAATATATCTGTTTCTGTCAAACTTGGTTGCACAATCCTGCCACCCAGACATGTAAATATTCACAGGCTGTTTATGCAAAGGCTGCCTATTCTTTTCATGTACCTACATTAATGCATTTGGCAGATGCTTTAATCCAAAGCGACTTACAGTGCAATTATTACAGGGACAATCCCCACCTTCTGATTAACAGCCCTGTGCTTTAGCCACTATGCCACCACCACTCCAGACTACCTCTTTATATTTCCAAAACTTTTGAATACTTTGAGATTTCCATGAATTGTGTAATTATTGTAATTAATTGCGTTATAATATCATTTAATGTTATGTTCAGTAATGAACTGTAAAATATACCAAAATTACTTTTTATGGTGAATTTCTGGCAACAACAGCTGCCAGTTTTTACTGTAAATTTAACGGGATCCTTTTACAGTGTTGAGGACCCCAAGGCTGCACATTTTGGTTGTTTTCCTTATTTAACACACCGAATTCAGGTCATCAGCTGATGAGCTGAAACAGATGTGTTTAATTAGGGAGACAAATGTGGAGTGCTTGGGGGTACTTCAGGATCAAGATCGGACAGAACTTTTTGCATTTTGTAGTAAGGGAAACACTGGAATTTGCACCCCTTTATGATTTATTGTAGGAAAGGCCTGTTAAAATGGCCAAATGATCTCCAAGGGAGACATCTGCGTGCATGTGTCTTGCTGGAAATTGGGAATGCCTGTGAGCTCATTACAGGATTTAAGTTAAAGAGATGTGCTTGGGCATGACCAGGCCTCGGGCTGTAACTTACAGGCAAAGACCCCCCACGTCCTTCTCTTCCATCCTTTCCCCCCCCCGCTAATGACCAGTTTCACTGACCTCCCCTTCAGCAGGGATCCATGCCTCCCATTCACCCATATGCATGCTGGTATAATGACCAGCCCCTAGGCAGGGTCTGCCGGAATCAAACACCCACAAGTGCTCCTTTGTTCTCCTAACAGTCCCTATTTAACAGAGTGACACATGGAGGAAGACAAACGTCTATGGCCTGTAATTAGACCTTAATGTGTTCAAAGACACCCCCAAGCTTGCTTCTCTTCCATTCTGAAAAGCCAGTTGACATTTCAATGTTGAGCTTTTTGAGTGAATTTTGCCCCTATAAAAATAGACTGTAAATATAATGAAAACAAAAACATACTTCATTTCATCACTTTGCAAACTTTGGCCATGAATTGTTTGCTATTAGCAGCATCTAGGGATTTGATGGGTTCAAATAACTATTTAACATGCAGGCTGTCAAGTGCTACGAGCATTAAATGCTTAGATCAGCGATGGTGATTCAGCAAGGTTGTATAGTCTGTTGACTTACTGTTTCTAAAAGGGTGTCCGCTCCCTTTTTCAACTCTGGTGATTTGATTTCTGGTCAGGAAGGTAAGAATAGAATTTACTTGCTGTTCTTAAATGTGTGTATTGTGTAATTGAACATGAATCAAATATAAACACAAAGAAAAACAACTTCTTTAAGGGGTATTTCAGCACAAATCCTTTTACAGGCCGATTCTTCAGATCTCCAGTTGATTGGAACATGTTAATTATTGCCCTGATGGTGGAAATTGGTATTTTCAATGGTTTGGCTATTTTCTTCTAGCCACTTCCCATTTTGTGAAGCTTAACAACCTTTTGCCACAAATCAGAACTATATTCTTTAGTCTAACACACTGTGAATGATGATTAAGGGAATGTGGGCTGTGTGTTACCTCATATTTATACCCTGTGAAACAGGAAGTTATGGCTGAACAATTTCATGTTAGTAACCCAGGTGCACTAACAAAATATATAAAATATGAATGGGAATATACTTCAGATATATTTTACTCATAAGAATTTCCAGGGGTGCCAATAATTATGGCCAATGTGATTTGGAGAATTTTCTTATTTAATAATGAGATATTTCCCTCTTTCAATAGTTTTACTTTAATTAAAGGATTTTTATTTAATTTTTTTAAATGAAAGATCAAAAGTATAAACAATGCAGATTTTTCTTCTTTGCTCATATTTACCAAGGGTGCCAATATTTTTGCAAACTACTGTAAGTTCTGAACCCCCCAATCAGTTATTGTAACACAACTTGAAGAGCATGGTGCTAGCAATGCCAAGGCTGTGGGTTTGATGCACCAATGTATTGGCCAAACATCTGTTTGTATTTTATACAAGCGTAAAAATGCAGAACTACTATGCCTTCTTTATACATGCATCCCTACTAGTGAACACGCATATGGAAAAAATGAATACATTGAATGCACTGAAAGCTGCTTTGTGGAAAATTGACTGCCAAACACATAAACTTTAAAAAAAAATAAGGATAAAGGCCTAAAATAAAATACAATGCAAGAGGCGCCATACCAATTTAATCTACACATTCAGGTGTTTTGACTTAAAAGGGGCTTCAATATGGATTAGTGTTACAGTCAGTCTGCTTTGACTCTTTCCGAATGTCTTTTAATGAAATGTGGGGCTCTTTTGTTGCTTCTTGTGGGGGCCCAGGGATAGCCATCAGCCTTGGGAATGGCCCAAACTCAGATTGCCATGGAAACCTGTGGATGTGGAGCATGGAAAAGCACCTCCTGAGTTACTAACAAAGCATGGCAGCCTCCCTCTTCATGTGTTAGCGCTAATCCTTTAGCTGCTCCCAGCCTCCTTGCTGTCTTCTTATTTCTGTCGCTCTTTAAACGCCGGCAGTATCAGAGGAGATCCAAAAAGCTTCAGCTTCCCCTTTCTGGGCATCCTGAAAATCTCAGCCACCTCTGTGGCATTGCACTTTAAAGAGATATCTGCTGACAGTAAGTCCAATCAAACATCATTGAACAACTGAGCACAGTATAGTAAAGGTGTAGATCACCTCAAAATGAAAATTAAGACCTTATGGGTATTAAACAAGGAAAGAAATTGGGTTGGATTAAATTTTATCCATCCATTACATACCAAAAAGGAACCAGGTGGTTGGAAATAATGGTTGAAAAGTAAAACCGAATGTTGCCTTTAAATAAAAAGAAAAGTTGTTTCATTCGTACATCATTTTACATTTGACATTGCCATTAGACAAAGATGCAACTTAAAGGAAGTGAACTACAACAAGTACAGCACATGTATGACACACAACACTCATGCATATACAGTGTCAACACAATGGTATGATATGGTTGAAATTCTTTAAGATGTACATATGACTCAATAAGTGCCTGAAAAAACATATGTGTAGCTTATGTGTAGTTTGTGTTATGTGTAGCTCAATATGTGTTTGACAGCTGTTGCATCTCATACCTTTTCAGCATGGAAGTCCAGTTCTATCATTTGTTGTATTATCTCTTTGATTTATAAAAAAGAAAAGATCAAATGATGGCAGAATTATTTTCTAATTAATTATTTAAAATGTTTACACTTATTAGGCATTTTAAAGATGCATTTGTGATGGGTATGTGTGCCGGGTTGCTAAAGAACAGAGGTATGCAATGTAACACCCATGCATTTAAGGGTTAATATAAGAAATAAGGTCAACTTTGATTTCATATTGAATATAACTTGATTAACAAGTAAGACCAGTGGTTAACCAGCGTTACCAGAAAGACCATGCTGGTCCTGTTTTTTTTGGCAAATGCAATAAAAACCTTGTTCTTGCTTTTCATCATAAATCCACCGGGCACCATCTCCGTGTTTTCCAGAAACACGCCCTTGTTTGCCAGCTATCTGACACAAACGCACTTCCTTTGAACTGAAGTGAATAATAGATTTGTAGAAAAAGCTGCAATTCTCGCCTTTTTGAAGGCAATTTAAACTTCAATTTTTCATCCATGTCCCAAAGCTTTTAGTCTGGATTGTGAAAGAAAATGTTTTATATCCTCATTTCTACCAGAAAATAATGGTCATTTCTGGTTTGCTTTGGATTGCCAGGGTTTGTTTTTCATGTTTAGCCCTGACTCTGGTTGTTGACCAATCATTAATCATTACGGTGCCCATACAGTGAGAAGAGGAAGCTGCCAGGATAATTGAGAATGGACCGGGAAGCCAGTCTTGCATGAGTGCTTCATCTGACAGTCTAGCTGCGCGGCCTGCTCTGCTTTTCTGTTATTTAGGCATTGGCTACACAGAGGGGGAAGTTTAACCTTGTTCACCAGTGTAGTGGACACTTTGAGATCAGGTAATTGGTAGGTGAAAGCAACAATTTGTGGTAGAGAGGAGTAAAGCTTGTGCATAGTGTAAGTGGTTTACTTTAGAGAAGGCTTCATTTAAATTTGCATACTTGTACTAAATACTAAAAGTGCGTTCTGAGTACTCAATAGTTTTGTTAGTTTGTTTTCTTTTTTTGTTTATTGATTTTGTTTTTTTCTTTTTTCTACATATTCTCTCTACACCCTACCCTTGCGCTCTTTTGTACTATAACAAAAAAATACGAATTTGTTTGCTTGTTTCTCCAGCTTCTATCTGCTTCACCTTACCCTTATGCTCTTTCGCTCTCTAAAAAAAAAAATAAGTGTTTTGTTTTTTTGTTTCTTCTGATTCTATCTGCTTCACCCTACACTCGCACTAGATCTGATATGCAATACGATATTCCTATTATGATGTCATCGGAGTGCACAGAACATCATAACCCCCACCGCCCAAATCAAAAATAATAAAATGACCATCTATCCCAGTGATAAATAATACTTCCAAATTGCACTTAGTTTGTGTATAATATGCAGTTTTACCATTAGCTACCAGTAGCAGATATTAAAATTAGGGCTGTCGATTTAACGCGTTAATTCAGTGTGATTAATTTTACAAAAAATAACGCGTTAAAAAATTTTACTTAATCGCATGTCCATAATAAGGAAGATTCCTGAGAAATGCAAGCTTGTAGTACCACCTGTTTACTCCAGAAGGCAGTAAGTGAAATTTCAGCTGTATGAGCAACGCACAGTTTATGCAGTGAAGAAAACACTTAAGTAGGCAGAACAACACAAACGTGCATTACGTTCTTGCGTTCAAAACACTTGGAGCACAACTGATGTTGTCCTGTTCGCCGCTGTCCTGGAAGTGTCTGTGGATTCTCTGGGTGCGTGCGTGCTTTACCTCTCTGATGGCCCGGGACAGTTTGGCCCTCGCTGGTCTTAGGGCAGCCTTGCCACCTGCTCAGAAGGCCGAGTCTCGGGTCCTCAACAGCGCACGCACCTCCGCAGTCATCCACTGCTTCTGGTTGGAGCGTGTGGTGATGGTCTTGGAGAAGGTGACATCATCAATGCACTTGCTGATGTAGCTGGTCACTGATGCTGCGTATGGCGACTCTATCAACTTGGAGGAATATGTTGCAGCCTCCCTGAACATGTGCCAGTCAGTACACTCAAAACAGTCCTGAAGAGCAGAGATGGCTCCTGCTGGCCAGGTTTTCACCTGCTTCTGGAGCAGTTTTGTGCATCTGACGAGTGGTCTGTATGCTGGTATTAGCATAACAGAGATGTGGTCCGATTAGCCGAGGTGGGGGCGGGGCTCCGTCCGGTATGCGCCTGGGTTGTTTGTGTAAACAAGATCAAGCGTGTTCACCCCTCTTGTTGCAAAGTCCACATACCGATGGACTAATGTGAACTCCGGTCATAATAACAGTGATGAATTCCCGTGGAAAATAAAAAGCTCTGCATCTAACAGTCACAAGCTCCACCAGCGATTAGCAGTAACTAGAGAGTAGCATAGAGTTATTGCACCATTACGTGTTGATGTAAACACACAAGCCACCACCGCGAGTCTTACCGCACAGAGCTGCTTTTCTGTCGGCATGAAACGAGGCTAGCCCATCTAGCTGAATGGCGGCATCTGGAACTCTGTCGCTGAGCCACGTCTCCGTGAAATCAAAGACGCAGTCTCTAAGCGCACGCTGCGTAGTCTGCTGGAGTCGGATGTTGTCCAGGGAGAAAACATTTGAGTGCAGGATATACGGGAGAGCCGACCGGCTAGGGTTTGTTTTTAGCCTAGCATGGACCCCCGCCCTCTTGCCGCGCTTTCGCTTCCTTGCACATCGCATACGACGTCCCCTCCCCCGTGCACCGGCATCAGGCGATGTCTAGGACTGGAGGTCATCATGCAGCTTGATTGTTGCCTGAATCTTATATTTTAACAGTGTCTAGCGATGGTCGACACGAACACCGGTTGCTCCGATGTCCATTTGAAAGAACGCAAGAACAAAAAAGAAATAAAATAATGTAGGCCTAAATGCTCAAGTGCACATATTTGTTCTGACTGTCTGCTCAGACTAACAGCCTCACCTTTTGTTCCTGTCAATCAGACACGCAGTGACAACCGATGACCCAAAGATGCGAGAGAGGGCGGAGCCAACTTATTATGCTGTTCAGATTGTATTTGTTTTGAATTGTTAGATTTATATGCCCTTTGTTTATATACAATAAAAAGTTATACTTTAAATGCAAATGTTTAATATAACATCTTTTTTTTAAAGAGCCGTTTGGGAGCCAAAAGAGACGCCTCTTTTTGGTAAGCTGAGCCGAACAAGCCGGCTCACTGAAAAGAGCCGGAATACCCATCACAATTTGGGGAGTTAGTATTTTTTACATTTTTTATTTAATTCTACAGCTTATATTTGCTTCACTCTAGCCTAGCGCACTTTCTCTCTAACAAAAAATAGGAATGGTTTTGATTCTCGCTGATTTTTTTTTTTGTTTTGTTAGTTTTAGTTTTTTGTTTCCACCTTCCATTTGCTTCACCCTATTCCTGTACTCTCTCATTCTCTCGTAATTTCATTGGCTGTTCTTTATTGCTGCAAGTTGCCTATGATCTGGGGCTTTTTGGTGTAGAATATTGCAGGCTTAAAACAAAGTCTTGTTTGTTGTGTGCTAAGCTTAAGTAACTTTGCTTTCCACTGTTAGTTGTATAATAGAAATCGAGAGTTGGAATTGGAATCTGCTTGTGCTTATGTGTTGTTACATCATGTGAACTAGTGAAGCCGACCTTTAAGATAGGGTTAACATGCTCGTGCACTCACATAAACTTCTTACTTGAGCAGCTTCGGCCTCTTTGTCAGCTGCCCTGACTCTATCTCCAAGCTTCCCATTTGCTGCCTCTCATGTTTAACCACGATCATGTTTCCAGTTATCTCTTGTTCTCTCCATAGCAGACCCACTCCATCACGTTACAGCCTGCTGTCATTGTCATGTTCTCTGCCACTGTTCCTGACATTACAATTGGCATGACGCTGGGAGTTGAACCAGACCTGGCTCTCTCTCTTTGTCCAGTGCTCCTCAGATGGTTTCCTAGGTGTAATATTACATTATTGTGATTTACTGTTGTTGTCAAACAGCATGGGAATTATGTTGCACTGGGTCATTCGTGTGCAGCTTAACACAAATGGGTTAGAGGCTCAGCATGCTGACTTAGTGCCTTTCAAAAGTATTCAGATCCCTGACCAATTATCTCCTGTTACTGAATTACAAATGGTGCAATGAAATGTAATTCTGTTTGATATTTTATTTTAAAACACTGGAACACAAAATACATTTTTGTTAGGTGAAACTGGTTTTATGTTGGGAAATATATATATAAAACTGAAATATCATGCTTGCATAAGTATTCAACCCCTGTGCTGTGGAAGCTGCCAGGTTACACAGATGAAAGAAATTGCCCTAACAAGGACACAATTATTTTACCATTGGAATCCACCTGTGAATCATAAAAATTGCAATCACATTTTCTGGATAAAAAAACATTGTTGAAGGATCATTGGTCAGGCTGTAAATCTAAAGGAAAATTAAGACCAATGAGCATTCCACAGAAGTTAGAGATAAAGTAATACAAATGCATAGATTAGGACAGGGTATAAAATAATATCCAAATGTTTGGATATCTCAGTGATCAATAATCAGGAAGTGGAAGCTGCACCACACCACCCAGGCACTGCCAAGAAAAGGCCGTCCCTCAAAACTAAGCACACTAACAAAAAAGAGACTTGTGAGAGAAGCCACAGAGAGGCTAACAATCACTTTGAAGGAGCTACAGAGTTCAGTGGCAAGGAATGCAGTAATAGTACACCAGTCAACCAAATCAAGAGCACTGCGTAACGCTGGCCTGTATGTGAGTGTGGCAAGAAAGAAACCGTTACTCAAAAGTACCATCTGAAAGCTGCGACGTGGGAGAAGGTTTTGTGGTCAGATGAGACCAAGATTGTTGGCCAAATTTCAAAGAGCAATGTGTGGCACAAACCTAACACTTCCTATACCTCAAGACACATCATCCCTACAGTGAAGGATGGTGGTGGCAGCATCTTGCTGTGGGGATGCTTCTCATCAGCAGGGACTGGGCATCTTGTTAGAATTTAAGGAAGAATGGATGGAGCAAAATATAGGAAATTCTGCAAGAGACAATCATCCCAAACACAAGTGGCTCAGAACAAAAAGATAAATGTCCTACAGTGGCCCAGTCAAAGTCCTGATCTCAATCCTATTTAGAATCTGTTGCACTATTTGAAAATTGCAGTCCACAAGACACCATGTTTGAAGCTGGTGTCATTTTATTGGTGGTTTTCTTTGTTAAATGTGTTTTATAAAACGTATAGTTATGTCTCAATTCTAATTGGACAAGCCACGTTGAAACCACACATTCATATGAATGTGCCAAGTTGCTATTTTTATGTTGCTTCTTACAGTTATGTTGATAATTAATAATAATTTATAATATGTAATTTTACATATTTTACAAGGCACTTCAAGGCACTTCACTTTTTGTCATGCTGAAAAACACCTCGCATGGTAACATCACTGTAACGCACAACCTTCCGTGGCTTTTTATTTAATATCCTGTCGCCCGGTGGCAGTTTCTGTCGTGAGTGTTTAAAATTGCCTTGAGGTATATGTTGAGTGCGACCACCAGCTGTTAGTCTCTTTAAAACATACCTGAGGTCAGTTTTAGTTGTTTTGGTAAATGTGTTCCAGTTCTGCAAACCGTGGCGATGAAAAAGAAAGCTCTTCTCTGCATCTCCTTTGATGGTGAGGAATGTTTCGCTGCTGTTATGAGCAAGCAAGCGGAACGTGCATCATGTATCATATTCACTGTTACGGTGAAATGGGAGATGTAACGAGTCTCTTTATTGTGCAGACCAGTCAACCCATATACACACACATACTCAATTTTTTTTGACTGAAACGGGGTAAAACGTTTAGTTCTACTGTAACTCTAAACCACCACCTGTGGCTGGCTAAAAACAGGGTTCGGCCATAATAAAAAATAAAACCCTTTTACATTTAATATGTGTGATAATACCAATTTCCATAGCTCGTAAATCAAAGTGTTGCTTACAAGCTATATTCTTGGGGCCATTTGGATTTAACCCCTGACAGAGTACAGTAAGTAGCCAATATACAGTACAGAAGAGTCATAGAAGCACCCCATTGTTGAGTTCTGTTTTGAATCCAGTGTCAGACATCATTACATGCATCATAATATCTACACTGCCTGGCCAAAAAAAAAAAGTTTTAAATAAACAGATACTTAAGAGCCTATGATTGGCTGGATCATTATTGCAGTGATTAATATGTTTCAGCTGGCAACAATTATTTTAACCCTAACAGATGCAGTGTGTAGCTTCTCATTTCTTAACCATGTCAGAAGATGTTACTGTGTTTATTAAGGGGCAAATGATTGGCCTGCATCAAGCAAAGAAAACCAAAGGAGATTGCTGAAATCACTGGAATTGGGTTAAGAACTGCCCAATGCATTATTAAAACCCTGAAGGAACCCTTGACGGTGGTGAACCGTCAGCTTCACGGAAGAAATGTGGTCAGAAAAAAATCTTGAATGATTGTGATTGGAGATCACTAAAACGCTTGGAAGTCATATAGTGAAAAATCAAATGTAGAACTCACAGCTATGTTTGATATTGAAAGTAAGAGCATTTCCACTCGCACAATGCAACGAGTTCTTACAGGATTGTGACTAAGCTGTGTGGCCACAAGAAAGCCACTTGCTAGTGAGGCTAATCGAAAGAAGAAAAAAAAACAACTTAAATTTGCTAGGGAGCATAAAGATTGGACTGAGGAGCAATGGAAAAAGTGAATGTGGTCTGATGAGTCCAGATGTAAGTGTGTCAGGGTAAGAAGGGAAGCGCATGAAGCGATGCACCCGTCATGCATAGTGCCCACTGTGCAAGCCTCTGTAAGCAGTGTTATGATCTGGGTTTGCTTCACCTGGTCAGGTTTTGGCTACAATTAAGTCAGCTGACTACTTGAATGTACTGAATGACCAGGTTATCCCATCACTGGATTGTTTCTTACATGACAGCACAGGCATATTCCAGGATGACAATGCCAAGATTCATCGGGCTCAAATTGTGAAAGAGTGGTTCAGGGAGCTTGAGGAATAATTTTTACACATGAATTGTCCACCACAAGGTCCTGTCCTTAACCCCTTTGAAAGTCTTTTGTGCTGGAGAAGACTTTACGGAGCGGTTCGACTTTCCCGTCATCAATACAAGATCTCGGCCAAAAATGTATGCAACTCTGGATGGAAATTAAGACGTTGCATAAGGTTGTCGAAACAATGTCATGGCGAATGTGCACCGTAATCAAAGCTAAAGACAGTCCAACTAAATATTGGAGTATGCAACTTTTTTTTTTGGCCAGGCAGTGTATGATGCCTAAAGTGGCGTTCACTTTGACAGTGATTAAACCATTCTTACTCGACTATATAAACTAATATTAATCAAATGGCAGATAATTTGCTTAAATCTAAGCTCTGCTCAATTTTGTCCCAATGCCAACTGTTGCTGCTGCTCATGTCACATCAAATCACTGACTCTCACTCAAAATAAATTCTATTCATTTTGTTTCTCCCAAATGCTATCTTTAAGAACACTCTTGAATAGTTATATTTAGATTTAAAGTAAAGTGTGGTGTCTTCTGTTAAGTTTTCCAATTTCCTTGTTTTCTGTTTGAATGTTTTTCTGAATTCTGTTTTAAAGTTTAATGACATTTTATCATATAAAACTGTCTTATCAAATGAAAACAAAACAATTACTTGTCTACATACAATTGCAATATTTAATCAAATTAAGTGCTTGCAGATCCTCACAGCACATTCCAAAACAAAGGGTTTTTATTTATTTATTTATTGTTTTTATCAAATACAGTGCTGCAAATTAAAACCACAGTAATAATGAAAGCATTCTTGCTTGTGAGATATTGCTTAATATAATGTAATTACTATTGATTTATTATTATTATTGTTATTTTTTTACTATTATTCATACTACATTGTATATTACGGTTTACTATATAGCAGTAAAATATTTATTAAGCAATTTCTTCCGACAGGCAGGCTTCAGACTCATTTTGAAGTGTACACCACAGGCATACTGTGTATTTGTTTGTTTACACATCAGCCTTTTGTGGTTTAATCATTATAATTGGGCATATTTACATTTTTAATTCATTCCGTTTTTTTGACAGGATGCGCGATTCCGTCCATGTTTTCCATATCGTGGAAATTATAGGGCCCTATACAGAGGTAGGATGACATCACGGCATGTCTGAATCCAGTGTTTGCATCACATCCTGACTGCTTAGATGCCTTCATCTGGTCAGTTTTTGAATGCAGCATAGTTACTATCTTCACTTCCTTTGATTACCCAAAATCCAATGTGTTTATTTGAAACCAATTCTAGAGAATAATAAGCATAGTAGATACTAAATATGTGCTTGGTTGTCTAAAGCACCCCTGAATTTGTATTAGACCATTAGACATGACTTAATGGTGACTCAAAAGGCTGACCAAAATGATCATCCTTACATGGTGCCCTCATGAAAAGAGCCTATATCTTTCCTCTTACTTTCCACTGACATTCTCATTTACATTGCATGCTCTGGCACATTAGCGTTTGTGATAATGTCACGTTGCTTCAGTTGTGCTGAACCTCAGTGAGGTCCAGAAGAGAGGGAGAGTGTGTCTGTAATTGAGTCTTGTTTTTTTTTCTTGATCAGTGGAAGTGAGAAGGAGATGCCAGAAATAGGAGAGTTGTTAGGAGAGATGCCTAACAACAAGGCCAGTGTTTCTGCCTGATTTGATTACATTCCTGGCAGTGTGTTTTTCTGTTCCGCTCTCGAGGGAGCCGCTGGAAGGTTACTGGAGATCAGTGACTCTACTACAACTCCTTCCTCACTCCTCCATCATCTCCTGCTCTCTCCCGCTGACTGACATTCCCTATGACAATGGCCTGATGAGAAGTCCGTCCCATTCGGTTATAGAACATTTTCTGTGAGGATAATGCCAGCTGTCTGCCCCATATTACACAATGCAATGGGGGTCTTCACCACTTAGACAAGAGGTTTGGCAGCCTACCTTTACCACTGAATGATCAGTTTGGATGGACTTTAATTCTGGAAAGCATGGAAAAAGGCTGTGTGCTTAATCTTAAGTGCTAAAAAGATGAGAGTACTCATTTAATTTGAGTAAATGTGTTGCCTTAAAGTGAGGTAATGACCTCTTTCAAAATTATGGGTTGCACATTATTTTACCTTGGAGTGGTGGTGGCGTAGTGGGCTAAAGCACATAACTGGTAATCAGAAGGTCACTGGTTCGATCCCCACAGCCGCCACCACCATTGTGTCCTTGAGCAAGACACTTAACTCCAGGTTGCTCCGGGGGGATTGTCCCTGTAATAAGTGCACCGTAAGCCGCTTTGGATAAAAGCGTCTGCCAAATGCATAAAATGTCAATGTAAATTTTACAGTATGGTTCTACATTACTATATAATTAATTAATTTCTAGGTACTAAACCTACACCTAACCTTAACCCATATTAAGTACATGTACTTGCCTAATATAACTCAAGTGTACTTAAGTACACTAAGTATACTGAAAATACACATACTGTAAAATAAATTGCAACCAAATTATGTAATCAAGTTTGCCTAATGTGGCTTAAATTTTGTTTGATTCTAAATTACAGGTCTTTAAATGTCCCCATAAAGGCCCGGATATACTTTGTTTTTGTGTACAACTCGGTTGACCTCGTTGCCTTTCAAAGTATACTCTTCTGACCAGGAACGAATGTGTTCGACGCATGCAAACTATGACTGCTTTGTGGTACTCTTTTAGTATAGTCAATGGCAGGCGATGCGCACTGATGTCCGTGTGTCGAAAAAATCTGAACCGTGAAAAGACAGTGGCAAATCCAACAAAATTCTTTAGGAAATAAATATAATAAAAAAATACAAATAATTATGCAACAAATGCTGTTGATTGAGCTTAACTTCTATTGAACCGGCATATTACATACTTGTTAGCGTATGCACCCTAAATATACATTTTGGACTGTCAAAAAAATGGAGTACATTCACTTGCATTGTTTAGAGGAGGCCTGAAATTTAATACTAGAAGTCTTAAATTCTGTTTTGATGAAGAAAGAAACTCTACATCTTGGATAGCCTTAGGGTGAGTAAATTATCAGCAAATTTTCATTTTTGGGTGAACCATTCCTTTAAACACGTAGCCATGACAACCCAAGTTGGTGGGCGTATGTCTGAGTATATGCAGCTGTTAGGGTGGAGTTGAGAGGTTCCTTTTCTCACTCAAACTCATTCTCTCTCTGACTCTGTCATGTAATAAGGTAAGAAGGGATTGAGAATGTATTTTGTATTCTCCGTCTTAATGAATCCTTGCATGGACTCGCTTTTCTTCCTCAGGTTTCTTGGGCAAGAGGCTCGTTTTTGATAGAGTATGTTTGTGTGTTCCATTTTTTGTTTCGGTGTATATGAGTCTTTAAGGCTGTTGTAAGATGGCATAGATCTGGGCTGGTTACGGAAAAGTTTGTAGGTTCAAATCCCACAAGAAGCATTTCACCATTGCCTTTCAGCAAGGTACTGCACTAAAAGGGATAATTCTTTCTGCAATTTCTGTATTGGACATCAAGTTTTTCTTGCCCAGCTCGACTGTTGACTGCTACTTATCTTGATCCCCATGCTTGTTAGTAAAACCAAATCTTTTAAGATATTAATGTGATCACAAGAAATAAACCAAAATCAGACTTAATCACTCCGCAACCTCTGAGGGCAGAACAGCCCTGGAAAGACAATGAATTTAGCGCAGTGTTACGGTGTGTTTGGAAGTGCTGGAGGCCACACTGAATGGTAAATTGTCTGCATTTATATAGCGCTTTTTTAACCTTAGCGGTTTTCAAAGCGCTTTACACTGCGTCTCGTTCACCCATTCACACCCACATTCACACACCAATGACGGCAGAGCTGCCATGCAAAGCGCTAGGCTGCCATTGGGAGCAACTTGGGGTTCAGTGTCTTGCTCAAGGACACTTCGGCATGTGGAGTCATGCTGGCCGGAAATCGAACCACCAACCCTGCAATCAGTGGCCAAACCTGCTCTACCACCTGAGCCACAGCCACCCCTAAACATGACAGACATTGAAAACACAGGATACTGTTCACACATTGATTAGTTTGAGCAATCCAATGAGCTTCAAAGAGGCCAAATTGCCATATGGTTATAGGGGAATTTCGTTGGGGATTGGAAAACGAGAGAAAGACGTTCTACATTGTGGGGTATTTTTAGCATCTGAAGAGCTGCTTTTTAACTTTTCACAGAGAGGAGGATGCATAATTTCTGTCAGCTAGCATACCGCTTATCTGTCTCTTATCTCTAGTACACAACCATAGTGCAGTAATGTAAATACAAATCTCATGTACATATGTAAATTCACACATTTAATTCAATAACTGTACATGCCCCTACCTTTCACAAACATTACCATTTGAACAAGTACATAAGCCATTCTGTTACATGTCCTATTCTTTGTATGTCTATTTATACTCTTACCTTGTTTTATATTCTGTATCTCACTTTAATGTTCTGTATACACTTGTTCCTCATATTACCAGAACAATTCCTTGTGTACGTGAGAACACTAGGCAGTAAAGCTCATTCTGATTATGATTGTATAGCTGTAAAAACAAACCTATAAACTCAGAGGTCAAAAGAGGTTCTTTAAAAAAGCAATGCCATTAACACTCTCTTTCTCTCACTTCTTTCTTTCTTACGTATACAGTTGTAACTATGCACTTTTGGCAATACCACTGAAATTGACTTTAACCCTTGTGTTGTGTTCGTTTTGTGTTAACACATTTTGTGTTCCCGGTCAAAAATGACACTAAGATTGTTTGTAAATCTCTCATATTGCATATGAACTCAGCAAAAAAGTTACAACCTCTCACTTTCAACTGCTTTTATTTTCAGTAAACGTAACATGGAATGCAGTGGAGTAGTGGTGGTGGCGTAGTGGGCTAAAGCACAGAACTGTTAATCAGAAGGTTGCTGGTTTGATCCCCACAGCCGCCACCATTGTGTCCTTGAGAAATACACTTATCTCCAGGTTGCTCCGGGGGGATTGTGCCTGTAATAATTGCGCTGTAATTCACTTTGGACAAAAGCGTCTGCCAAATGCATAAATGTAAATGCACATGTGTAAATATTTGTATGAACTTAAAAATATTCAGCTACTAAAACATAAACTGAACAAGGTTCACAGACATGTGACTACAAGAAATTGAATAATGTGTCCCTGAACAAAGGGGGGGTCAAAATCAAAAGTAACAGGCAGTTTCTGGTGTGGCCAGCTGCATTAAGTACTCATTCATTCTGCGATAAACGCAAGTCCAACCATCACCCCTGGTGAGACAAAACCACTTGTCAGTGAAGAGCACTTTTTACCAGTACTGTCTGGTCCAGCGAAGGTGGGTTTGTGCCCATAGGCGACGTTGTTGCCGGTGATGTCTGGTAAGGACCTGCCTTACAACAGGCCTACAAGCCCTCTGTCCAGCCTCTCTCAGCCTATTGCAGACAGTCTGAGCACTGATGGAGGGATTGTGAGTTCCTGTGTATCTCAGGCAGTTGTTGTTGCCATCCTGTACCTGTCCCGCACCAATCCTGTGCAGATGTTGTCACACGTGGTCTGCCACTGCAAGGACGATCAGTTGTCCTTCCTGTCTCTCTGTAGCGCTGTCTTAGGCGTCTCACAGTACAAGCGTTGCAATTTATTGCCCTGGCCACATCTGCAGTCCTCATGCCTCCATGCAGCAAGCCTAAGGCATGTTCACACAGATGAGCAGGGACCCTGGGCATCTTTCTTTTGGTGTTTTTCAGAGTCAGTAGAAAGGTCTCTTTAGTGTCCTAAGTTTTTATAACTGTGACCTTAATTACCTACCGTCTGTAAGCTGTTAGTGTCTTAATGACCGTTCCTCAGATGCATGTTCACTTTAAGAGTTTGTTTCCTCCACCTTCCACCTGCCCCCGCTGGTCTCTGTTCACATCATATTTTTTGGGTTCAAACGCGGTCTGATTACATCATCAATGTGTGTTTAAGCGGCAACTGTTTATTACTGTAAGTAGGCAACAACTCAAGTAGGCATCAGCTTCACTGTTATTGAAGTATTCATCTCTTTGGATTTACCATCAAAACATTACATGCAAAAAATGACAATTATGTTTGTCTGCCATGGATGCATTGAATGTGCAATGATGTGAAGAATATTAGCATTTGTCTGATGCGAGCCAATGGATGTGTTGCAAGTGAAGACTGTGAGCTGCTCTCTGAAGAGACAAAAGCTGGTTTGAGAAATGCATTAAACCATAATAATTGCGATCGGGAGCCTGCAAAGTTGCCAATTGTACGTCATCAATAAGGGTTCACTTCCGCAATTTGGTATGATTGCATTCATGTTAGCAGCAAACCAGAGCTTACATGAACCGTACCCCAAACCACCTTTTCAAGTGGACTCCGGTGCAATTCGTGGGTGCGCACCAAAAGTTTGGAAAACAGTGTTCACACCACACAAATGAACCGAACTTTGACATCAGTCAAACTCTGGTGCGCACCAAAAGTGCTAGTGTGAAAGGAAAGCACCCTTACTGTATGAAATTCCCACAGACACACATAAATATAATACGTTTTTTCTTATTACTTCCTGAAACCTGCATATAGCATAGGCCAGGGGTTTCAAACATACGACCCGTCATCTCAAGCCTGTGGGATGTCTGAAAACATTTACTTTGATTTTGCCTGTAGCTTGGGTATGATGTATTCATAATATTATTTTTATCAGCAACAGCAGAACAGATAAACATTTAAATTTGTGGTGTTGCATGTAACTATGTTATAGCTTGCATGATCAACAGAATTTATTTTAATTGCTTGCAGAGTCACGTGTATCAGCGAACACCACACATGAGTAGGGAGAACTCGCCCTCTCAAGCTGTGACAGTGCGCTCTTCGCTATTCACCTAGACAGAACTTCATCTTTCATGAGTGTATATTATTTAATTTTCTGATTGCTAGTGCTGCAGATACACTGATCATCTGACCATGCTAAGGTAACTGTTGCCCCATAACCTATATTAATTATCGATTCATCTGCCATTACATGGTTAATTCCAGTGATGACTAATTGCGGGCATACAGTGCTATCCGACAGCCGGTTATTTCGTTCTCGTGTTCCTCTGGCTTGCTTGCCGTTCACAACTTAATATTTTCGGGTTCTATCCGAAGATATAATTGATAGTACAAGTTTTATTGATTATATCTTGGCTGTCTGATTCCCTGCGGTCCTAACCGAGGATGTGCAGTAATCGGCTGACTCATGGCTCACAGCTCCATCGTCACCGGCTTCCTGCCGAGATGTAAGCTGTGTCCGAACAGGCTTCTCCCTGATGACGGACACAAACGCTGTCCATCGTGTTTAGGAATCCGGCATTTAAGAGAAGCTTTGACGGATCCGTGTTTGCACTGTAGTATGCTACTTATGTCAGAGAGACAGGTAACTCATCGAATTAGATCCTCACTTGCCTGTTAGCCTCGCACAGCATGATTCAGGCCCATGGCATGCTCAGAATGTAACTTAGAATGTAACTTAAGGGCGGCTGTGGCTCAGTTGGTAGAGCGGGTCGGCCACTAATCGCAGGGTTGGTGGTTCGATTCCCGGCCCACACAACTCCACATGCCGAAGTGTCCTTGGGCAAGACAATGAACCCCAAGTTGCTCCCAGTGGCAGGCTAGCACCTTGCATAGCAGCTCTGCCACCATTGGTGTATGAATGTGTGTGTCAATGGGTGAATGAGTCACAGTGTAAAGCGCTTTGAATACCGTTAAGGTTAAAAAGGCGCTATATAAGTGCCATTTACTTATGGTACCATTTACCATTCTGTGAATTCTGGATGACCGCAAGAGTGCCTTGTCATTCTTGCATTGTCAGAAAGCATTCAGAGACTGAGTACCGAGCTACTGTGGATTATATTCCTTATTGCTATATTTTCTCGACCTACTTAGCTGCCACTGCGATTATCCAATAGTGCTTAACACTGCCTCTGGCGGTCATCTGGAATTCACAGAACTACAGTTACATAAGTAACTAGCATTTAAGTTCCTTGGTGTTTTATGTTCAGTTTCAGATGGTTTATTGAGGCTAAAGCTCTAGCCAAAGAGAGAGCGTTTTTCTCTTTTTATTGTAAATATTATTGCTTGATATCCTTCAACTATTTGTGATGTAATCTTTGGTTAATGAAATTAGAAAATTCTGTTTTGTTCAGAGTTTAAATTTAGCACCCACATCCCGCCAAATGTGGATATTTTATGCGCATTGGTGTGTTATTTTTGTGGCGGCACAACTTAGAAAGTGACATGCGACAAGAAGTGCTGAAGTACACACTTGATTATATTTTGAGGAACAGATGAAAGAAAAGCCATTGATGCATGTATTTGAGTCGCTGTGTATTCAGAGGCACTCTGTCGCCCATAAGCACAGCTCTTCTCATGGAACACGCACATGTAGAGTGCTCAATGTTTCTGCTGTTTTAGTCATCTGAAAATAGTTTGCTACTGCAAGAACAGTGTCATCCATGAACGATGCAAATGACTTCAGACCATCTCAGGAGGTGCTCTAAATTTACTTCGCTTGATTTTCACAGAGCAGTTTGCTTTTGCAAACATTGTGAATGCAATATTGCTTAATTCCAAACATTTGTGGCTAAATACATAACCATACAAAGCAAATGACATGCAGTGACATTAATGAATTGTCATGTGTGTCATCATAATTCATAATTAAGTTGTGGAGAGTGGTGGTGGCGTAGTGGGCTAAGACACACAACTGCTAATCAGAAGGTCGCTGGTTCAATCCCCACAGTCACCACCATTGTGTCCTTGACAAAGGCACTTAACTCCTGGTTGCTCTGAGGGGATTGTCCCTGTAATAAGTGCCCTGTAAGTCGCTTTAGATAAAAGCGTCTGCCAAATGCATAAATGTAAATGTAATTCACTACAGCTTCAGAAGTGGTGTTTCATATACCTTTATGAATAACGAAAGTGAATTAAATGTCCAAGAGTCAAATTTGTATTATTTAATTCTTTAATTTTCAGATATATATTTAATTATGTATTTAATTAGGGTGACATCAAACAAGTAAGTTGACAACATTACACTGAACTTATACATTTTCAAAACATAAACATAAGTCAGAACATATTAATAAACAGCAGCAATTAACAAAATGTTTCACTTAAAAAAAAAAAAAAAAGACAGTGGTCAGGGGCTCAAGTGAATTAGTGAATAATTTATTTGAACTTGTTTATTTACGTGAACTCTCTGAACCATCTGAATGACTAAAATTAATTGTAGTTCCCAACACTCAGTATAAGTGCATTTTTATTTTAACCAGAAATTGTTTTTTTTAACTGTCCTAAATGACGGATTCACTTAAATGGTTTGCATTTCAATGGTTTGCTGGAAAAAACAGCTTTGACTGGAACGAATTTCTTTGCCAGTTCAGGCTGGTTTGTGATGGTTTGGTGCTTGCCTTGCAGGGAGACCAGCATTGCTATGGTCGGCCAAGTATGATTTTTCTGGTTGGACTGACTGACCAAAGAACTCTTGCCGGTTAAGCTCAAAAATATTTTTTTTTAACTGGCCGAAAGAACCAGTTCACATAAATGGTTTGGATTTGAATGGTTTTCTGAAAAGACCAGCTTAGACTAGAATTTATTTCCTTGCTAGCTCAGGCTGGTTTGTTCTGGATTCGTAATGGCTTAGTAGGGGGACCAGCATTGCCATGGTTGGCCAAGCATGGTTTTTCTGATGAGGCTGGTTGACCAAAGAACTCTTGTTGGTTAAGCTAGTCAAGAAGCTTGTTGGGAAAACCATAACACCAGCGTCCCATGCTGGAGACCACAATCCAAAGCACAACATTTACTGTTGTTACATGTTGTTTCGGCCACATTCTTTTAACCTCCTCCTTAGAGCCTCCTAAAATATGGTTGATCCAATTACCATTCAATTGTGTACATTTTTGAGAAGAGTGAAATGGTCCCAGTGCACTCTACTGTAACTAACAAAGACAATTTCTCAAGCAGATTGTAGTATTGTCTTTGTCTATAGGTCAGTGTGTCATTCTGATTTGCATTCAAACTAGAGCAGAGATTTTCCAAACTCTCTGATAATAGACAGCTGTGTCCTTTCCATACGAATTCCAGACTTAAACACCCCGTAGAATAATTTTAGGAGTGCAGTTTTTTTAGGGGCTGACACAGAGACAGGTTTCAGTGTTATCTGTCAGGTAGCAACGACGTTTTATGCATATTATTCAAAAAAATATTGCATAAAGCACCTTTAACAATAGATTTTGGCATGGTGAAATGACTATTTCCATATTATAGTTTTTGCATAGTGTATCACAAGCAGAATTACGCTCATTGTTTTCTGGTGGCTATAAGGCAGAGAATTCTATGCATATGGTACATCACTTCTCAAATTTCTGCACTAATAGCTATGCGCTTAAATTTCATGTAGTGCATAAAAGACTATGCACCCTAAAGACAGATAAGACCATGGTGATGCCTCTCTGTTCCTATAGTTATCCACAATATAGGAATTGTAATGAAGCAATAGCAATTAATCTGGTTTATAGGCTAAATCACACTCAGCTCTTTGCAGCTCTTGTATTTATGAAGGCTGATTAATGTGCACATGGAGGAGCAAGCCATTTTTATAGCTGCCTGATTTACGTCTTCTCAATTACTCTCAGTTTGATGAGTCAGAGATCGTTAATATGGAGCACATCATTTGCATTTTAGAGTTGTTGAGGGGGGGTGGGGTGTGTTGGCAATGGAACATCTGTGAAGAAAATTTGAGTGGTGCTTGACTGTGCAGAAGTCACAATGACAGGGTATTCATGGTAGTTGTCTGGGTTGCTAAGTGGTAATAAGGGTGTTCTAGGTGGTTGGTAGGCCATTGTTCGTCAGTTACTAGGATGTTCTGAGAGGTTGCCATTCTGGCCAAAAGAGTTTACTCCCAAGTCTCTTTATTATGGTCTCTATATTGCTTGGGTATAATAAAAGTGTGTTAGCGTTTTATTGTCCACCAGGCGTAAATCATGTCCAGTCAATTAGAAATTTAGCACAGCTCTTTTCAACAAGTTTGAGTGCATGTCCATAGCACAAACAATGTGGGACGAGTTACCTATTTTATTTACATATTATATAATATATTAAAAAAAATGTAGGTTCTATATTTCTATAGATTTTAAATGTATAATAGAAAAAGGTACCTTAGCTTTGTCAAAGCCAGAGTATTTACTGTGCATGTAAGACAACAGTGAGAGCAGATGAAGTGATAACTGATGAAAGATGGAAAGCAGGAAATTACAGGGATGAGTCCAATAATGAGCAGCTTTGGTCCAGCTTCTGCTGATGGTCACGGTGATATGAACGTTATTGTTATTAATGTCAGGAACTGAAATGAATGCTAACTGAGGTTCGTGGAGATTTAGTTTCAGGTCTCTCAATCTTTTCATTTAATAGTGAGAGTGGGTGGCTTAAACAAATTGTGACTTCTGGGGCGGCTGTGGCTCAGGTGGTAGAGCGGGTTGGCCGCTTGTCACAGGGTTGGCGGTTAGATTCCCAGCCCACATGACTCCACATGCCGAAGTGTCCTTGGGCAAGACAATGAACCCCAAGTTGCTCCCAATGGCAGGCTAATGCCTTGCATGGCTCAAGTCATGAATGTGAATGTGAGTGTGAATGGGTGAATGAGATACAGTATAAAGCGCTTTGGTAACCTCTAAGGTTAAAAAGGCGCTATATAAGTGCAGACCATTTACCAAAATGAGAACAAGTACCAATTGGACATAATACTGGATAGTTTTTCTATCTCTTTCTCTCTTGCCATCTTTTCTAGAATTAATTTAATTTAACTATAGTATCATTACATTTATGATGTAGCTTACTAACTCTGTAACTTCTAAAAAATTATGTGTAAATTCCTGTGATCTGTGGAAAGTCATTGGTTAAAAGGAGCAGTACATCTGCATAACAGAGCAGCTGGGTAGAACATGATCATTGTGATACAGAGTTATTGTGTTTGTGTGTGTTTAAGTCGGGAGCGCACTGTAGATCACCCTCACGTCTTTCTACACCACAATCTCCCTCAAAATATCCTGTTTGTCTTCCCAGGCTAACGTTCATTCAGAACCACCCTAAATGGAAGGAGTGCTTTCAATTGACAAAAAATGACATAGAAAAATATGACCCAAGGTCTTCCCTCCATCATTTATTGAACCTTCATCAACAAGCAACAATATTACCATTGATATCTGCCTTCCTTTGTTGCGGTGCCAATGTTTATAATAAAAGTAAGCCTCACAAAGATAGGCCTTGTTTAACACAAGCGTCCCGGTCTGTCTCTCATTGCAAGCAGCTGGACAGAGATGTTTACAAATCACAGCTGGACGTTCTTAGGCCCATCTTCCAAAGCTGAAATTTTTGCTCTGGTTCCGAGTGCAAACACTTCCAGATTTTTGCTCTATGTGGGCTGACTTTCATATCAGCTAGGGCATGAGAAAATGTTTCTCACAGATACATTTGCACAGAGTGTGGTTATTATCTTCAGAGAATACAGCAGTTTGCTGTATTATAGCAGTTACTATTTTTGGATGTTCTGACAGGGAGGGTTATTTGACCATCTGATAGTACTGCCATTAAACGCCTTCAGGCGAATTCATAAGAATCAAAGTGTTCACACATGTAGCAATAATTGTCAGTCTTCTCTGTATACAGGAAGCTCATAGCAACACATATTGAATGGGTTAGGATTAGCAGAAAACAGATTTGCATAAGCTGACATCAGCAAACCTTTCTTGATGAACCCTTAGACAAGGCTTAGACATCATGCCCACAAACTGTCCTTGGAACATTCACTGACAGTTTGAAGCTTATAGCACAAAGAAATGTCAAGAGCTTACTGATTTTTCCAAGTGAAGTCTGGTTATTGGCTGGCTTCGACACACTTTCTGACACTCAGGCCAGATAGGCTACTACAGTGAGCTTTTCCGAGGAAGAATTAGTTGCTGAATTTGCCAGTTTGCAAGGTTCATGGGATTTAACCTTGGTAAGATATTCCAAGTTTTGTTTGCAACACTTCGTAGTTGAGATATACTTGAGTATACCTGTATATTCTCTGAGGTAAGTAGAGGAGAGAAAGAAAGGAAGGAGGAGGTTTATTGGGAAATGTGGCAAATACTTCAGTAACAGTGAAACTGGCATCTCTCCTCCCGAGTTGTTACCAAGCTGCTGGTCTGAACAGTTGGAGCCAGTATATGGGGCGCAGCTACCAATTTACGGGAGTGTATGCAAAAACAATGTTGGTACCTCCTTAACATTTTGCCATAGTACTCACGTTGATGGCACAATTGTACTGCTGTTTGGATCCAAAAGTACAGTGTGAAAAGGGGAGTGGAATAGAACTCTGGTTCAGACCAAGCTATGGAATCAAGGCTAAAAACACTAAGAAGCCTAGGAGACTGTCTGAACCCATAGTCCATGTCTAGGATTTTTCACACTAGCCTAACATTCAACCATACCTCCTTTGCCTGAATTTGACTGAGCCTTAATGCCTGTTCAGGTAGGAAACTGAGTTCACTCTCCTTCTGATCATTGGCACACACTCGATAATGAATTCAGACTCTGTGGCCTCTTGGGCTCTGCTCTTTGCTTTTGTTATTAGCGCAAATCACTGCACTGCAATCCCTTCCAGATGGCCCTATCTGTTCCTCTGCCCAGTTGAATTGCCCTTTTTATGACTGCCTCCCAAAGCAAGTTTTCATGTATCTTTTTGTCCCCTTCCGGTAACTTCTTGCTGTTTTTAATTTTTTTCTGCACAATGTCAGCATAATCAGCATAATTTAATATGCCCGCTGTTGTGGGGAGGCCTTGGCTCGGTTTAGATTATGCCCTCGAGAGGCACTTAAAAGTCCAACTTTAAAAGCAGAGATGTTCTTAGAGCATCGTTTTAGATTTCCAAGTCTGTTGCTGAGGTAGGAGTGGCTAAGTAGTTTATAGTGTTGAATGGTCTACTGGGGTCACAGAGAGAAGATACAGTAAGTTGTTCTCAAAATGAGGAAATTAAGTCAAGACTATAGAACTCCAAATGCATGATGTGGAAGGAACTAACATTCAAGTTATATAAACGGCTGCTTACCTCACCCCTTTGACGATTCTTCTGGCATCCCTCCATCATTCCGTCTCCACCTTTTGTCTATATAATTAATCAACCCCATGGGCTGGTGGTTAAGGAAACTTTAAGCTCGAGTTTCCTGTACGCCTTTAATGTGGACAGCAAGCAAGACTGTTTACCCTTTATCAGTCTCAAAGGTTTCATGTAATTTAACTTGTAAACGATGACATCATAATTAAGTGCATGTAATGCATTGGCACAGCTGTGACCCATTGCTTTTTGACCCACCCAAAGAATTCCACAAAGATCCACAGATTTCCACAGAATTTTAACACCTGTTACTCACAAAGTTCTACACATTTGGCAACCATCAGCCAGTTTGTTTCTAATTAGTGGTGCTTGCTAAAGTAAGCTTTTTTTAAACCCCCAAACCCTAACACACTGTCCACACCAGACAATGGCCGATGTTGCGTCACACTGCTGTGGCTTAAGGTTGTCAACACTAGCAAAAGTGATCTGTAGCACCAAGCACATGTAAGAAATAGAACAAAGAATAGGCATGAAGAGTTCTCATTGCAAATGGTGCCATTCCATATAGATTCAGGCTCCTTTGCCTGATTACAGATTTTTCCCTTTGTTGTGCTGCAAAATCCATACAGGAATGGACTGACTGGACAATTTACCAATTGTTAGTCGCCATGACACTAAAGGCGTTCAAACAGAACGGTTCTCTGTCCTAAGTATAGTTAGTTAACCGTGCTTAGAAATCTAGTTCAGGAATGGTTTGTAATCCAAATAAACAAACTGTGCTTACGTAGAAATCCTACTTTGACCATTATTCACCGTGCTCAGAACCATTCGGACCAATGTTGGAAAAGTGCTTATTGATTACAATGGGAGCGATGAAAAGTAAAACTGGCCAATAATCCCATATAATTACATTTGAAAAGGACTTGAGCCTTATCTACATCATCATTGAGACTTGATGTTGGGCTGTATTCACTTGGGCCAGTAAATAACACCCAGAACCCCCCAACAACTGCAAAGCAATGCTCTTGCAGCCTGTCATAATATCTTAGCAACCGTTTTGCACTTCCCTAGCAACCAACTAAAACACCCATGCAACCGCACAGCAGTGTGCTAATAACCTCACAGAACATTTCTGCAGTCAAATAGCAACACCCTGGCAACTACTCAGAACATGAGTTTTTAGCACGGTGTCTAAATAACATGGAAGGACATGTGTCTAGAGAAGTCCATCTAGCACATGGTTACATAGAAAAATAGACAGATACAGCTCTCTGTTTATTTAATATGTATTTTTAAATCCGTTACACAGATTTTTCATCACATTCAATGGAAAACATGAGAAATGTGTGCACATTCCATGCAGGCCTAGGTCAGTCCTTATATTACAATGGTAATTCCCTTCTTTCCTTGTGTCTTCCAGGCTTGACACAATTATTAGTGCATGTAGAGAATCACATGCTGTTTCAGGGTTGAGCAGTATGAGAGGTGGAATGCTTTGAGCCTGTTGGGAGATTCAGTAAGAAATGAGAGGTATTTTGCATTGTCTGTCACGCACGGCCTAAGCGTGGGCAGAGGGGAAAGAGAGTGGCAGGTTATATGAGGGAGATTAAGGGGCCTGGTTGTACCTCTCTGTGCTTTCGCTCTCAGTCATTCTCTGTCTCTCCATCTCTCAAACTCTCTTCAGATGGCCTTTGGGTTCTTAATGTAATATTTGTGCCATGTGGGGTACTGTGCTACTGCTTATTAAAATGCTGTTTTAAATGAACTTTTATATATATATATATATATTACATGAAGAGAGTTTTATTTGCTTCCCAAATCGCATCTGGTGGTTGGCAAGTGTTAAATTTGGGCCCTGGTATTAAATATGTTGGAGTTGTGTGTTTGGTTGCAGTGAGACATCTCATTTGGTCCACAATAGCGCAAGGACGACACAGAGCTAGTCCCTGTGTGTGTGTGTGTGTGTGTGTGTGTGTGTGTGTGTATGTGTGTATGTGTGTGTATTTGCTTGCTGATTGAGTGGACTGACAATGTGGAGAATCATTCACAAATCCATTATGAAAAAAGATTAGTTCCCTCACTTCTGTTGAATTACTGCCTTTTGAGATGCTGTCAGACAGACACATCTCACTTCATACTCTGTTCTGAACCACTTCAACTGGACTGGCTGAGATTCTGGACTCTTAAGATTATAAGTTTTGACTGAGATGTCTGCTGTATTTTTATTCTGATTTCAGAGCCAAAGCTTGCATTTGTTATTGTATTTAGACAGACAGAGATGGCACATAAAGTAATGCAAGAAAACCCTGTCAACTTCACTACGTTCATGATTTTTTAAATATTGTTGTAAATACCTGAATTTCTGGAGTGGATTTGGTTATAGAATGATACTGACTCCAAAAAATAACCTTGTGTATATACAGAAAGGAATTAAATGCACTCAAGAGTCAAAATAAGAGTGACAACAGTAAACAGTGTGTAAGGCCCTATGAAATCTGTTTTATGTTTCCCAAATATTTTTTTCTGAATTCCATGTTTTAATTTTATCAAAAAATTGTCTAATCAAATATATTCATAGTACTTAAATCAAATAAAAACAGAACAATTACTTTTGACATACCTTTTGCATAATGTTGTTTATCAAATGCAGTGCTTGCAGATCCTCACGGCGCATTTCAAAGCTCAACATTGGAGTTATTTTTTGTTAAATACAGTGCTGCACAGCAGAGCATTACAGTATTAATGAAAACATTTTACATTTACGCATTTGGCAGACGCTTTTATCCAAAGCGACTTACAGTGCAATTATTACAGGGACAATCCCCCCGGAACAACCTGGAGTTAAGTGCCTTGCTCAAGGACACAATGGTGGTGGCCGTGGGGTTTGAACCAATGACCTTCTGATTAACAGCCCAGATTAACAGCCCTGTGCTTTAGCCACTACACCACCACCACTCCTACGTTTTTGAACACACACAGATGTTTAAATATAAATTTTATTATTATTGATTTTTTTATTATTATTATTATTGAATATTACATTTTACTATACAGTAGTAATATTTTTCTTTTGCAATTTCTTCAGTTTCACTCGTCTACTTACATTGAGCTTTCATTTTGTTTGAAAACCAAATGTAGCACTTTGCATATTTTTGATGACAGCTTCTCACTTCTGGATAAGCAGTTCACTATATGGCTTAATGTGCTTACTAAACCACAAAAGGCTGTGATTTAATTAATAAATATATAGTCTGCATGTGCTGCATGCTTCATAGCGAATAAGTGCTCTGTTATTTGTCACCTACACACCATAGAACGTGCATGATGTATATGATGATGTTTTATCACTGTTTGAGTGGCTAGCTTCACACGTCACTTTTAAGTGCACAGAACATGCAGACTGTATTTTTATTTAATTACATCTCAGCTTTTGTGTTTTAATGATCATACTAGGGCATGTCATGATTTTACTTTTATTAATTGTGCATTCATACATTTAATTTCTTCAGAATAAATTTCATGACATTCCACGTTTAAAATTTATTATGTTTTTACGACTGGTTTCCGAGGTTCCTTCCATGTTTTACATATCGCAGAAATTATACTTATGAAATTATATATATGATTTGAGTCTGATCTTTGTTTCGAGTCTGATCTCTAATCTGATCTCTGTTTTGAGTATATCCTCCATTAATTTTGATAGGGTGAAGTCTAGTGAGTCTGATTCTGGGTCACTGATATGTGTTTGATCTTTGTTACGAGTCTGATCGCTGATCTGATCTCTATTCTGAGTCTAATAACCTTAAAATTATTTCTATCATAAAGACTTGAGTAATGTTTAAGATGACATTTATTTGATGGAAAAACAGGAATGTAATGTCTCTCTTTGGCAAAAGAGATTATACTCGGAACTGTCAGATCCTCCTGGAGATTGGAGGCAGTGGCGAGGTGCCTACCCCCATTCAGGACGGGACTCAACTGGTGGCGGTGGGGTGGTCGAGTTTGCCGTGATGGCACACTGAAACAGCAGTGCGTTAGAAGCAGACATATGATTGCTAGGAGTTACCTAGCTGAATGGTGCTAGGATGTACAGCTGCGAGTCTTCTCACTAGAACTATGCTGCACTTACATGTCTTGTGCTTCTACTTTTTGGTCACTGATTTGAGTCTGATATCTGTTATGAATCTGATCTCATCTCTGAATCTGTTCTTTTATTCATATGATCTCTGATGTTTCTCTCTTGTATCAAGTTTACATTTCATAGATTTGATTTTTGGTTGAGTAAGCCAAAGCTAAACACCCAGTTAGCAGTAGAATCTACTCTGTTCAGCATTTAAAGGCAGTGCTGTTCTACTAATTGAATAGCTATATTACAGTCATCTTACATGGAAGTAAGGAGCTGATGTTGTAAGCCCCCACAAAGCTCTGATCTCACTCTCTTATCTACAGTGGTGGCATATTTCACTAATGAAGTTAGTGAAATAGGTGCTGGAGTTAAACTTGATTTGGAATTCACATTTGATGTGTGCACATTTTCTTCTGCTCCACATAATCCAGTGCGAATTCTGATTATTTATTTATTTATAGTTTTTTTGTGGGTCTCAAAGAATGTAGTGTTGTCAGTAGTTGCCATGAAAGCATTACAGAGGAACTAGATTTGAAATCTGACATATGAATTGTTTCATCTTTTCAGGTGTGCTAGCAGGCACTCCCATTTGAGCAGCTGTCAATATGGTGGCCCTGTCGCTGAAGATCTGCTTGCGGCAGTGCAATGTGGTCAAGACGATGCAGTTTGAGCCCTCCACTCCAGTTTACGATGCATGCCGGATTATCAGAGAGACAGTTCCAGAGGCCCAGAATGGACAAGGTATGATTTCCAAAACCAGGTACCACCAGGTTTCCTGCCTATTTTCACATGTCTCACCATTCATGTACTCTTCCATGAAAAGTATTTATTAAGTATTTCTGAGTAAAACAATATAGTCTTTTGAGACATTTTTGTTTTCATTTTAACCATCACATAATGTGGGCGTTTCATATCAGAGTTTACATTCAATGAAGGACTACTGCCCTCCTAAAACAGCTGTTGGTTGAAACTGAAGCAGCCTTGGTGATGTCAGGCAAAAAGGAAATGTGTTTCTGAAGTTTACATTTTCATGAAAGATTACAAAGACTATCATTGCTTTTCTCTGGAATAATGTGCACTTACAAATTGTTCACAATAAAAACAAGAATGTTAAAAAGCATATAGGGTCAATTTTCTGCGCAAAATCTGGGTAAAAGATCTATGCAATTCAGTGGAATGGATTTATATATGGTAAAATGAAACTGAGCTGAGAATACTACACTTTTTGTAGGTGAAACTATTATCAAATTTGTCAAGATATTTAATTAACTCACATAATGTTTAAATTCTGCCTAAATCAGCGGGTCTAGACAGATTTTTGGATTTCGATCTAAGTCTAAGGTCATGTCACATTAATACATTTTCATTTGAAAAGGCATTAGTTCACTCATTTACACCTTTCATCCTCACTAGAATGACAAAACACTCTTTATTACCGCATACTTTGGAATATGATGACATTAGAAAACTGAAAACATTTTCAAATGAAAACTGATTACTGTGGATGTGGCCTATACCAGCAGCTTCACATCAGCATTGCAGAGTAGATGTGTCTTTATCCGCATGTTGAAACTTGGGCGTTAAAGTGTTATGCTATGCGCAAACTCGGTTGATCATCAGTTATATTCTCGAGCGAGTTTGATAGATCAGAGCACTCTCTCTCACTGTCTCCACAAGTCATCAAGCCATCAGAAATTCAAATATTAGATGCTGTCTGTTTGCAGAAGCCTGCAAAATGGGCTTTTCTGCAATATTAAACCAATGTGAGTCGTCGCCTGGGGATGAATTTGAAGCTCCGCCACTCTGTGTACATTCATTGTACGCCCAACTACATTTATATGACGACTCTTGGCTGATGCAGTGGACATGATTGCTACCCTCAATGGCCACAATGAATTGGATTGATCTTATAAATGTCAATTGTTTCCAAAGGCGTGCTTCTTCGGTATCAAAGACAAATTGCTTTGTGGTTTAATGAAGAGTCTGAAATGTATTATGTCCATATTTGTCAGTGGGAATTTATTTAGAATCAGATCTCATTGATTGCGTATCTACTTCCATGGCGAGTGGTTTTCTCAATCGTGTAAAATTAAATATTGCAGCATCAGATTACGGGCTGTTCCTGTCTGACGATGACCCCAGGAAAGGGATCTGGTTGGAATCAGGACGCACCCTTGATTACTACATGCTGCGGAATGGGGTAAATCAAATTATTAAAACATTTGAATTCTCTTTAGAATTTTGACAGAGGTATATTGAGATATTATAAAGGATGCTTATATTTGTTACATGTTTGTGTTCCCATTGTCATTCTAAGATTCATAGTGCTTATTTGCTTGTCATCTCACTTGTACAGGATGTCCTGGAGTACAAGAAAAAACAAAGACCTCAGAAGATCAAAATGCTGGATGGGACCATCAAAACCATCATGGTGGATGACTCCAAAACAGTAGGGGAGCTGTTGGTCACCATCTGCAGTAGGATAGGTGGGTCCTCTCTTTATACTTCCCCGATCAAGCATTTTTTGGTATGTCCATGGACCATTGAACTATATTGTACATAAAAATAGAAAGGGCAGTCTGAAATCGCCAGTTCCAATTTGATTGGCTTCTACACAATTTCATGGGTACACACATTTTCATCAATCCACTTGGAAAAAAAGAAATGTGCAAGGTAACAGGCTGCAACCATGAGCACCTCAGAGGTGCAGTGTCTAGTTCTTGTCATTGGATCTTGTAAAAGATATTCTAGAATTTTGTTTTTAGAGACTTGTTTAAGTGGGCGGTTCTTAGCCAGAATAGGCTGTAATATAAACTAGACTTAATGCTGATAGTCAAATGCCCTTGGTTTGTACAACTACTCTAGGAATGCTCATTCCCCTCTTATATTCTTAAGTTATTCATTTCTTCTTGGTCTTCTTTACAATCTGTGGTTAAATCTGGAGGCACAAAGAGTGATTATGTTCTCAGAGTTTTCTGAGTGGTGAATGATAAATTCAGTCCAAAACCCCAAAATACTTTGTGTAAACAAGAAAGAACGATTGACAGACGAAGAGTGCTGATTATCTTCTGCTCCCCAGGAATCACGAACTATGAGGAATACTCGCTGATCCAAGAGCAGGTGGAGGAGAAGAGGGAGGATGGGATGGGAACACTGAAGAAAGACAGAACCCTCCTAAGGGATGAGAGGAAGATGGAGAAACTGAAAGCAAAACTTCACACAGATGATGAATGTGAGGCTCTTAATCAAACTGCACTTAGAAGAAACATTAGCAAACATACAAATCGCCCCAGTAGAATTACACAAATACACTTCTGAGAGATTCTAACAAAAAACGAAATGTTTGTTGTTTGAGCATACAGGCTTACAGAGGATTACAAAATCATTTCAAAGTCCAAATCTCTTTATTTGACATTGTTTATTTTTAATTTCTTAATCTGTGAAAGATTAGGGAACGTCTCTGTGGATACATAATGGAAGCATAACATTAACTTTTTCCCGTTCTGCCAATATTAACCTGCAGCACTATCTTTTTTGTGGCTTTGTAATAACCATATTCATATGCAATGGTATTTGTATTGTACTTCAGGGTACCACGGTATTACATTTCCACACTTTGTATTACATACACGGCAACTGCATCTCAATAGGGCAAAACCATTGTGTTGGTGTCTACTGCCTACATAAGCAGCTGCCTTCTGAAATGGGACCTTATTTGAAACACTCATTTGAAATAGACTGATTTAAAACACTCTTCATAGACACCATAACACAAATACTCCACATGCAACACAAATAGCACATGTCATTTGAAATGCACTGTTTGGTGTTAGCTAATGTTGCTAAGCTAACAAAGAGAAAATACATCAAAAAAATATTGGGTAAAATAGTAATTTCTTTAGCATTGAATGCAGTAAATTTATAGTTAATGTTTTATTTAATTTTTCGAAAATACTGCATTAATTATGCTATCATAAGAAAACTGAATTCAGTAGCTAATGCTAACCTCACTGAATGTTTTGCTCCTAGTGAACTGGCTGGACCACAGTTGGACGTTTCGGGAGCAGGGTGTAGAGGAGAGCGAAATACTTCTTTTACGGAGGAAGTTCTTCTATTCCGACCAGAACGTGGACTCACGTGACCCTGTCCAGCTCAATCTCCTTTACGTTCAGGTTAGAGATCGTACTTTTGACCTAACTACAAGCTAAGGGTGTGCAAAACTACCAATTTTCATAATCGACTAGTCGGTTAAGGATAATTATGTAAGCTATAAGTAGGCTCTGTTATGTTCACGTGACCCCAAACAGATGATTTTCATAGGGATATACAGACTCTTTAACATGTTAACTAACAGAATTCAACAAAAATCTAAGCTAAAGATCTATAATACCTTATCCCTTACAAAAAAATCAAGAGTTCTGGCGAACTTGCCACTTTTCCCCACTCATTATTTTCACATGCAAATGAGCTTTGCGCCAAACTCTTCATTGTCGCCAAAGGTTTGCAACAGGTCCACCACTACCGATGAGGAGCTGCAAACTTCTGGCAAACGTGTGCGACAAATCGCTAGCTAATTTGAGTCACGAGTGGGCAAGTTTGCAGCAAATTTGTTTAAAATTATCAAAATAAGAGAAGAAATAAGAAAGGCTCCAATACAGAGCCTTTCTTGCACATCCTGAACACAGAATGACACGCTTTAATGTAACCAGAGCACTCTGAAGACTCTCCTCGCTGCTCATTCAAAAGTGCAGTAATGCAAGATAATGATGCGGATGCACAACATATATTTCACGACATCCAGAAGTTTAAACCTTTTTGACTGCAACTATTAATATTAAGCAGTGTCATACAGAATCAGTAAAATACTTAAACTCTCTAAAGCACCTCAACAATACGGGAACATTACTTACAGCAGAGGATTTAACGTCCGACAGTAATCATCTTGTAATATATTGTTGATGTGGTGCTTTGATGGCTGAAACAGCAGCGGTGCATAAATGGACTAAACTTAATGTATTAAAGAGACAAAACTTCTTGCAGAAGGTTTTACTGTGCTGACTCTCATTCACTTTTAAGCACAACAAGCTTTAATCATGAAATATTTGCTCTCCAAGATGTTGCGTGTCTCATTTATTTGAGAATTGCATTTCCCATTGAAACCACCATCACTAAAAATATTATTGTTAGTAGTAGACTCCCACAGATCAACCAGTCAGTTGTTGGATGAAAAGTCAGAACATATTTGATGTGTAATATACAACTGTGTGGAACAGAATTTTGGACCAATGAGATTTCATTGTTGGCAGGGGTATCCAGCAATGCACAACGGCAATAGAAACCAAGTGTCCATCAAAATGTTTTGTCATGTGAAACTGTTGCTGATCATGGTTGGTTTGGACAAAACTCTGATTAACATGAAAGAGATTTGATCTATTGATTTATTCGATTTATCGCCTTGCCTTTGCTATGGTGTTATTCTTCTCTTTTACTAACATTCTGTCTGTCATCTGACTGTCTTTTTGGCTGAATAAACTGTATTTCACCAGTTTGCCAAAACCACTCTGCCGCCACCTGCTTGAACAGTTAATTCGGTTTTCAGAGCTACTATTCCAGAGACATTAAAACGTTTGGCTTTTTAGTTTTATGAAAGCAGTGAAATATTACTCTGCACTTAAAAGAGGTTGCCCAGAAGGCAATCCGGTTGTCTTCACAGATGCTGATTTTGTTGATTGTCTTTTCCTCAACCGTAGGCTGTACGATTTTACAGTAGCTGGTACCTGATTGGAAAAGTTGTCTTTGCTCATTCACCTCATCCTAACGAGGCACAAAGCGAGATGTTTTGAGCATTGCATAGTTTTTTATATAATTATGTGGAGCAAGAGACCGATGAGATTTCACTGTTGGCAGGACTATTGGCACAGTGCAATGAAAATATAAACCAAGCGACGTAAGAAGTAAGAAGTTTGATTTTACAGTACCGGACTATGGATTGGCAAAATTAGCTTTTTTCCTTAAACCTCATCCTAACTATGTGCAGTGCACATAGTCATTGTAGGTGGTGCTACAAAGCACAATGCAATAAAAATATAAACCAAGCAATTTTCTGCCTGATGATCATTGTGCACGTTAACAGGGCGGCCCATATATGCGCGTATAAGAGCCGGTATGGTTTTCTGCTCCCTTGAAATGCTCAGGGTTGGAAGACGAATCGTTCAGGGCGACCCTCCCTGCTCCAATACAAAGTTTTCCAACTGTGTCTGTGTGTGAGTACCTTTGCAGTAAATAATCTATTTTGCAAGGTTGTTTACAGTTATGG
The DNA here is from genome assembly GCF_025860055.1 of Xyrauchen texanus. Taxonomy (NCBI): domain Eukaryota; kingdom Metazoa; phylum Chordata; class Actinopteri; order Cypriniformes; family Catostomidae; genus Xyrauchen; species Xyrauchen texanus. Next base: position 16,877,692 of record NC_068324.1, read on the forward strand.
CTGGTTAGGGCGAAAACTCAGATTAACATAGAAGTGATGTTATTTATTGCTTAACACTTCAGTTAAGACACTGTTTACACATTTGTGTAAATGCATTGCATTCTTTCACTCTGACTTGAGTCATAATGGCTAGTGTCACAAAATGGCCAGTGGGTTTTTTGTGCATGCATGCATGTAAGTGAGTGTGTGAGCGATCCAGTGCACATTCATGTGTCCACTCGAGGAGAAGAGCGCACTAGTGCAAGATTCCCCTGAGGTTGTAAGCTGTGTGAGGAGCAGGCGGGCCACAGTCTGGCTCACTGCAGATGCATTATTTTATCTCAGTTTCTGACAAACATACACACACACTTGCACTTATTTGCTTATGTAAGAAGATATATAAGCACATATTTGATTATATGAGACTACTTTGTCTGGATTCATCTGTGGGAGTTAGTGTGCGTCTGGAATGGAAAATATAAAATAAGAAAAAAGGACTTTATCATTTGCCTCATTTCCACATATGCATTCAAAGTACCCTAGTGTTACCATGGTAATGTCCAAAAAACATGGTAATGCCATAATGCATATATACTGTATATACATATATAAATGTTATTACAGTACCATGGTACAATGTCCAATAAATTGTCCACGTATGAAAAACATGGTCTTACCATTGTACATGGGATTACTATGTATTAAAGATGATATGGTACGTATGAAAAAAGTGGTATTACCATGGAACAGTGTCCAAATAGCATGATATTATCATGGTACTATGCCTGAAAAACATGGTATTACCATCATAAATGTCCAAACATATGCTATTACCATGATACATGTCCTAAAAATACATATTCTATAAACCTTAGTATTGCTTTAGTACCATGTGCAAAACATGGTAATGCCAGGATAGCATCTTTAAGAAACATGGTAATGCCATGGTACATGTCTAAAAACATGGTATTACCATCGTAAATGTCTAAAAAAAAAAAACATGGTATTACCATGATACATGTCCTTAAAATCCATGTTCTATAAACCTTGGTATTACTATTGTACCATTGTCTACAGTCGTGGTATTCCAATGGTACAGTACCCCAAAAACATGGTAATACCATGTTATGTACTATATAAATTAAAAATGTTATGGATACCACAAAGATTTTAGTGTATCCATTCTGGCTCATAGTTGCACATGAGTCAGCACAACACACACACACACACACACATAGTAACACTTCTCCCTCCCTTTCCTCTCTCTCCCTCTGTCTCTTTTCCTCTCTAGTAAACACACACACACCCCCCATGAAATTCTCTGAAATGGTGCCACACACACACCCACATACTTTGAGAAACAGAAGAGCGGAGCTCACACACATGTAGACACACACAGGCTTGCACACATGCATGGGAGCAGGATTCTTTGGCAAGCCGAAGGGGATTTCTCCACATGACATTGAGCAAGAGAGCGAGCGAGAGACACTGGGGCGGGATGGAGTGATATCTGGGTTTGTCACGATGTGTTTTTATTAACCCAGGCTGAATGTTTCTGCTACTGATACCATATCGATGTTATCTGGGAGCATTGCTTGATTATTGGTGAATTTCCTGAGGGTAGGGTCCTCACACACAAACTGGTTTATTATGGTGTAAAATTTCCATGACCTCATCACACTTTTTCACTCTCTTCCAAGAGTGCACTGAAAAGTATACACAAACAAGTGTGTGTACATTTTTGGCTGTTTGGTTTGAATTACCTCATTCTGATAGTAATACATTTGAAAATCACTTGGTAACACTTTCAGAGGCTCGGTGATGACACTAAAACAATCAGCACAAAACAATCTTAAGAGAGGGTGTCTGTGGACACTGTGTTTAAATGGTTAACTCTAAACCCTGGATTAGACCATCCACCCCTCTCTGCTTTTAACTGTAGTCAGGTTTCAAGAGACCACTAAGCAAGCCCTAGCGGCCACCCAAAACACCTAGGAAACCACTCAGAACATCGGATCAATGTTTTTATACTTTGGCGTGTAATTCATCTTGCACCGTTTAGTACCTTAGCAGCACCATAGCAACCACCTAGAACACCAAAGCAAATGCCTAACAATGCCTTGGCGACCATCCAGAACCTAGCAACACCATAGTGGTTACCAGAGTACCCCAGCAACCACTTAGTAATGCCCAAGCTACCATCTTAAAAACCCTAGCAACCACCTACCGATCACCCAGAAGACCCTAACAATGCCCTAGAAACCACTCGGAACACTTTTTTTGGGAAACTCAATTGCATAGTTTAAGCTCCTTAGCAACACCATATCAACCATCCTGATTCTCTAACACCCCAGCAACCACCTAACTTTGCCCTTGCTACCACGCAGAAAAACCTAGCAACACCCCATTGGACACACTGACCACCCCAGCCACCACCTAACAATGCCTTAGCGATCACCCACAACACCTTAGATACCACCTAACAGCACCCTAGCATTTACCCTGAACATCCTAGCAACTGCCGGGAAATGCCCTAGCAACAACCTAGAACACCCCCAGATACCAGCTAGCAACATCCTAGCAACCAACTAGAATACACTAACAACACCCTATAAACCACTTTGAACACCATATCAGTGATTTCCATCCAATACTCTGGCATGTACAGACAACATGAAAATCTAGTTGTTGGCACTCTTGTCACGTACTGTAACTTAAGCTCTTGTTTCCTGTCTCTTTTTTCAGGCCAGGGACGACATCCTGAATGGCTCCCACCCGGTGTCCTTTGATAAGGCCTGCGAGTTCGCTGGTATTCAGGCACAGATCCAATTCGGTCCCCACGTAGAACACAAACACAAGCCAGGATTTTTAGAGTAAGACCACATGCCTTTCAGTTATGGTATCATATGCAGCCCATTTTACACTGTCACTCTAAACACATACCCACATGCACCTCTTTGTTGTTATCTGATTACAGTTTCATCAGACTGTATCTGTTCATTTGTGAGAATTTATGGGAAACATTAAGGGTTGATGTGGGTATACCCAGATATGTAGATGTAATTCCAGCCAGGATGACCTCATGTGTTTTGTTCTGTTGTGAGGGGAATTTGTTTTAGTATCTTGAGTATATACATGTGAAATATGTTTGCAGCCTAAAGGAGTTCCTACCGAAAGAATACATCAAACAGAGGGGGTCGGAAAAGAGAACCTTTCAGGTATGTGGCCCTCTGTTCATTTTACTGGATTATTTCAGAGCAAAATACCATTAGCTCAGCTTTCAGCATGTATTCAGCCTGAGAAAAGGACTGTAAGGGTCTGGATGTATTGGTTGGGACCAGCTAGCCCACATGGATTAAACATTCGCACTGCATTGCAACTTAAAGGAATGTTCAGGGTTCAGTACAAGTTAAGCTCAATCGACAGCATTTGTGGCATAATATTGATTACCACAAAAATTAATTATGACTTAAGCAAAAATCAAGGTGACAAAGGGGCACTTACAATGGAAGTGAATGGGGCCAATTTTTTAACGTTAAAACGAGTACTTTTTCAAAATTATAGGCACAAGTCATAAACAATATGCATGTTAACATGAGTTTAGTGTGATGAAATCACTTACTAACCTTTTCTATGGTAAGTAAATTTTACAACTTTGTTGCCTTGTCGATGTAATGCCCACAAACACTAAAACCCTAAAATGACTAATAATGACCATTTAAACAACTTAACTGCATAAATAATACATGAGTATTATAAGTGTTACATTTTTGCCTTAAACCCTCCATACATTGGCCACATTCACCTCTATTGCAATCTACTGTAATCTGGATTGTTGCTTTTTTAAAGAAAAGGGGGGACGAGTCGAAATGTGTTTTTGTGGTAATGAACATTATGCCACAAATGCTGTCCATTGAGCTTAACTTGTATTGAATCAGATTATTTAGCAGAGATGGGTCACTTCTATTTAAATGAATTGGAGAAATTGGAACACTCAAACAAGGAGCTCTGAGCACCCATCAGTGGATGTAGAATGAAGTCCCACCTTACAGTTAAAAGAGCCAATCACCTGGCAGTCAACTCTAGAACATGCAGGCACATTAGCTATACAAGCCGGGAAAATTGTGTTTATTAGTGTAATATGAGGTAAAGAATCCAATTGTATTGCTGATTTGAAATATGTTCTTTGATTTTAATCTTGACCAACCATTTTTGTGATTTTGGTCTTTCTCCATTCAAGTAGATAGGAGCTGCACTGGCTGACTGGAAATAGCCTCCAGTGTGTTACATGTTACAGAACAAGCGTGTTGTTTTACATGGTTTTAGAGTGGGTGTGACCTAGTGTTTATAAAATGCTGGTAACTGAAAGGTTCTAGTGACAGGAAAGGGCAAGCCATGAACTTTGATTGCGTAGTGAATTTGGTGGTGGCGTAGTGGCTAAAGCACAGGGCTCTTAATCAGAAGGTCACAGGTTCTAACCCACCACCATTGTGTCCTTGAGCAAGGCACTTAACTCCAGGTTGTTCCGGGGGGGTTTGTCCCTGTAAGTCGCTTTGGATAAAAGCATCTGCCAAATGTGTAAATGTAACGGCAGGAACGCTACCCATTGTAACAAAGTAAAAGTAAAACAAAAAGTAAAATTCTGTCTATTATGACTTGGTTGATAATAATCCAGGTAAATCCACAACATACTCTTTCCTGCAACCGTATCATCCATTGAGAAGCTCACAGGTTGTCCCTGCAGTATTGTTCCATTAATAACTTTTCTAAGTGTTCCTATAATAAGTTTAACAAGGCCATATGGATAACGTGTATCCTAAATGACAGGAAAATTGCAAAAGTTTACATCTAATCCTCCCAACAGGACCACAAAAGCTGCGGTGAGATGACGGAAATTGAGGCAAAGGTGAAATACGTGAAACTTGCCAGGTCCTTACGCACATACGGGGTGTCGTTTTTCCTGGTCAAGGTAAGTTGCACTGTAAGATACAGTGCTTTTGTGTCATGAAGACTCCTGTACTTTATGTTACAGGAGCTTTGTGTCTGTGAGAGACAACAGATATTAGTACACTAAAGCAGTGAAAAGTGTGTTCAATAATTCATTTTTAACACAGAGAACACAAGTGAGGACAGATTAAAATGAATGTACAAATCACTGGACCACAGATTGAACATCCCTCTGGTTAACAGGGTATCTTCTTGCTGACAATTACAGATAGAAAATTCTCTGTCTCGTAACAACTCTGTCAGAGTATTTTACTGTCAGTGAAGTTTTGTTCAGTCCACATTGGTTGAAGAGCCCTTAACAGAACCAGATGTCAAAAATCATTCAGTTCCAATATGTATAATAAGAACCACTTCTCAGTTTCCATCCGTATTGTCTACGTGTGTGTGGGTGTGTTTCAGTATGTGTGGAGGCAAAGGCAATAAAATCTGTCTCTCAGAATCATATTGAACCTGTCGGTGTGCTCCTCGCCCTTCCCTTCTGATCTGTGAGATTAAAAGTCAAGCGTCGCCTTTCTGTTCCGGTTCTGGTCTGACATGGACTTGAAAGTGTAGTGCTTTTTAGTTTTAAGAGACAGCCTTTTTAAGCATAACTAAAAACCTAACCAACAGTGTGAGCAAAATAAATAACTGCTTTTATTACACAAGGCCTATAGTTAACTGATGGCCACTGAAAGACTCACATTGCATAACATACTGACATTTTTTTACTGTAGTGTGTAAATTGTCAGCTTTACACTAAGCTAAAATGCTATTTCTAGCCATTTTACATGCACATGTGGCACGATCATATATATATTATAGTCAAAACAAGTGAAAAAATCTACCAATCCAAAGTATTTACAATACGTTACTGACCTTGAGTAATCTAACGGAATATGTTACAAATGACATTTTACAGCATGTATTCTGTAATCTGTAGTGATCAGAAGTAACCCTCCCACTCCTGAATGTAGGTGTAGGGTTTATTTGGGACTCCAAAAAAGCACAATGAACACAGTTTGTGAATGACGCATGCTACTCTCTCAAGACTATAGGTAACAGAGGGGTTACCTTTTAGACACAATACTGCTGTCTGTACAGTTGCGAGTTGCCTATACAGCTGGAGTTTTGCATAAGGCCCCCTGCGGAAAACAAGTTTGAATTTCTCCAATGGTTGGAGTATTACTGAACCTCTTCGAGGACAGAGTGGGATTCTTTTTTCCTGAAATAGTTTGTGTTCCCTCGCAATAAGTTTTGCACCCCCTCGCAATAAGTTTTGAGTGCCCTCGCAATAAGTTTTGCATTCCTTTGCAATTAATTTTGAGTCCCCCTGCAATAGTTGCGTTCTCTCGCAATAGTTTGCTTTCCCGTACAATAAGTCTTGCGTTCCCTCACAAATAATTTACATGGTTTTACTACAATAACCATATTTTAGTGAAACCATAGTAATAATACAGTAAAAGAAAACAATGGTAATAAACATCATAATTTTGATGTTACTATGGTTTTATCACTAATATATACAGTAGTTTAACCATAGTTTTTGGAATAAAAACAATGTAAACACAAGATTGACCATAGTTATACTGATTAAATAATTTATATTAATACTGATACTAATTAAACCCACAGTTTCTACCAAAATTATTGTAGATTAACCCTGATTAATCTTGTTGTTACTATGGTTTTACTACAAATACCATATTTTGACCATGGTATTTGTAGTAAAACCATAGTAACTACAAAATTATGATTTTTATTTCCATTGTTTTGTTTTCGTTTTTCTGAGAAATAATATTACTTAAGAGTAAATAAGTAGTTTGCAGAAAATGTACTCAAGTAATTGTTACAAGTTACTTTATGAAAATTATATATTTATATATATATATATATATATATATATATATATATATATATATATATATATATATATATATATATATATATAGTATAAATGCTTTCATTTTTATAACAGACATTTTTGGTCTTGAAAGAAATGTATGCTTCCTTTCACCAAGGATGCATTACATTTATCAAAAATTATGGCAAAATTATTAAATGCAAATCATTATTACAGTTTTAAATAATTTATTAAAAATTCTCACCTATGATGGCAAACATATACTGTGTCACTAATTCCTTACAAAAGCATTCTAAAGTGCTAATTTGGTACTCAAGAACATTTTCTTGTTATTAGAATAATTGAAAATGGTTGCACTACCATGCGGAAATCACAATACAGCGGCTTTTGTCCCCATTTGCTGAGGTATTGAGTTCTTATAAGTTACTTTACACTTGAAAGTGAAATTTTGGTTTTAAAACAACATTTCTCCTGAAATTTTATTTTCTCCTAAAGTCTATTGTTTAGAGAGACGAAGGCCATTCCATGCATTACTATTTTGAAAAAATAACCTCTAACCAAGATAAAGAGGGAAGTGGACGGATAGAGGCACAACAAAAAGACATGTAACAGACTTCTCACAGGTCCTAAACTAGCAGCTTCTAAATGCCAAAGACCTGCATTGCCGCAAGATAATTCTTGGACAAACAGACATTTTATGAATACAACATTTATTTAAATAGAAGTGGCCATATGTAACAATCTTAATGTCTCTAAATCATCTCAAAACTACATAATGTGCATTGTGACTGAAAAAGAGTCCTATTTCAGGGTTATTCTCATTCAACCCATCTCATGACCCTATTTACTAATATACATTCCTGGACTTATTGTGCACGATACATCAGTGTGTGTTATTCCCAAAGAAACAAAAATGTCATCTTACAATTTTTCATGGTGAGTATCCTGTCTCACCCGGAGATACTATGGAACTAAAAGGGTTTGTGTGTAATGTTTCATGATGAATAATTTGATAATGCATTATAAATACAGTCTTAATAGAAGGTGCTTGTCGCTCAAGGATCTGTTTCAGGTCATTAGTAGTATGTTGCTAAGTGCAGAGTTTTAAATTTACAGCACTTATAAATAGATTGAACTGCTTTGACTGTGAAAAAGCACCATCCCTGACTGATGGGGACAATTACAATGAACGTCTTTTAAAAAAATCTATTTTTACTCGCAGTAAATAAATACTGCCCTTGAAAAGGGACGCCATTTGAATATAATTACTTTGAACAATATGAGCAGGTTTTGCAGTGAGGTAAGCCATTATATTTATAACATGCTCTTATCACAACGTATGTTTGACCCTCAGGTGAAAACAATAGCCGAGGGATATACAGGGAAAAAGGTCATTTTCAAATGTTCAGCGTTGTATTATTATATATATTTGTGTGGCGGTCCGAACCTCCTGGCTGGATGCCATCTGCACTGTGTGCCAGCTGCACTGCCTGATTCACTCTGATAGCTTTGCACATGCAACCCTGATCAACCAGACAGACAGAAAGAAGATGGATTCGTTGAGTAAATCACAATTTGCATATGATTTGTATTTAGTATTTTTAGTATTCCTCAGTCTGTCTTTTATAAAGAGTGTAGCACAAAAAATAAATTGCAAAATTGCCTAAAAAATTAAACTAAATAAATAATAATAACTATAATGGTTTAAGGACCAAAATGTGTATAAGGTCTTTACAGACCTGAGGTATGTAAGACTGTTGTGTTTTTTCTGCACTTCCATAAATTATATTTTTTATGATTATTTCATATCTATTTAAGTTTACTATCACAGGATAGTAATTTTTGTGTAGCTAATGTGTAGATTATGTGTTATATGCTTCAAATGTAATCTTATGAAATTTCAGTGTGAATGTCATGAATCCTGTTCTAGATTTGTCCTGATTTGTTGCATTATATCTTTGAGTGATGAAAATAAAATATCACAATATATTTTATTTGATTATTTCCTAATTGTCTTGAAAATATTTAGAAAATCTGACTTTATCTGGGCATCCATTTTTGATTTTTAACCACCACGTCGCAAACCACTCAATTGCATTGGACCCCGGACATCGGGGCTCCCGCCCCGGTAAAAAAGTTTGTGGTTCACGTTAGAAGCCGGTGGGGTCATGACAGCGGAGTTTTTTTTTTTAAGTTGGGTTCGGGTTTGTAATTTATGAAAAATATATTGGCCGTCCAAAATTTTTTCGCTCGCATGCTCTCACTCACAGATATGCGCAAATGGGGCTGTTCACACCGAACGTGTTTTTGCCTGCGTCTGCTCTGTTTTGCCATTTGCTTTCCTGTGTAAACATGTACTGGATGAACGTCCATACCTGCTGCACCGTGTCTCGCTGTTTCTTCAGTGTCTCACAGAGGACTGGCACATTTTTAGACACTGTCATGTTAATAAGATCTTCAGGTTTCAAAAATGCATGCCAAGACAGCTGTCTTCTGTATCAGTCGTTGAACTGTCTAGATAGTTGTTTTTTAGCACAGGTGTCACAAAGATTTAACCTTCTGAGCAAGTTCAGGTTGTAAAGAGGGGACTGTTCCAATGTTTAACATTGTAACAGATTGTTCTGCAACAAGCAAAAAAAGTAAAGGGTTGGTCACAATATAGTTAGTGTTTTATTCATATGCATGCTAATGCAGGAAAGGGAAAGCTTACGCAAGCATATGTGAAGAACTTTCAGCTTTCACTGTGTACCAACATTCAAGTTTCATCCACTTAGACCTGCAAATTCATATAGAAAATACATTTGATCAATAGAGCATTTGGCTGAATATAAAACATGCAAGAATGTTTAAATGTTAGCAGAATCACAGCTTATACAAGTTTTACTCACCCTAAAGTCATCCAAGATTTGTGTGACTTTTTCTTCTGCAGAACACAAAGATTTTTTTGTAGGTCCATACAATGCAAGCGAATGGTGACCAAAACTGTGAAGCTCCAAAAGCACAAAGGAACCATTAAAGTTATTCATAAGACTCTAGTTGTTTAATCTATGCCTTGTAAAGTGATGTTAGGTGAGGGTAAAAAAAATAAAATGAAAATAAATATAAAAACATCAGTATTTAAGTACTTTTTTTTTTACGATAAATCTTCACTTTCACATTCTTCTTTTGTTTTTTTGGCGATTCGCATTCTTCGTGCATATCGCCACCTACTGGCCGGAGCTGGTTAAAGGTGGAGCTTTATAGTGAAAAAGGATTTGTTTCTCACCCAGACCTATCATATCACTTCTGAAGGTATGGATTAAACCACTGGAGTCATATGGATTACTTTTATGCTCCCTTTGTGCTTTTTGGAGCTTCAAAGTTTTGGTCACCATTCACTTGCATTTAATAGACCAACAGAGATCAAATTTTCTTTGTGTTCAGCAGAATAAAGAAAGTCATGCACATCTGGGATGGCATGAGGGTGAGGACATTTTTTGAGTGAGCTATGCCTTTAAGAATAAAAGTGAAATATGAAAAGTAATGAAGAATAAAATAATACAAACAATATGAGAAAGAGAAGCTGGAGTAGATATTTTAATATTTTTAATTTGTTATTCACTGTCATTTATAATTTATTGTTCAAAACAACACATGATATGTTACAGTATATTCTGTTGCGCATTTTGTTTAGTCCAAAATAATTTAACTTTGCTTAATGTTTGAATTGCATTTGTCCTTTCATTCTGCAAAGAACATAGTAGAGAGAAATAAAAATTAAAAAAGGCATGTGTGCAGGGCGACACTTTTTTTTCAACATGATTAATGAGCAAAACAAATTAATCAAACATATAAATACAGAAATGAAGTCAGCAATCAGCTTCTCATTGTATATTTCAGCACTCACCACACAATAAACAAATGGCCATGTGTTATTTTTAAACAGGAAAAGATGAAAAGCAAGAATAAGCTGGTCCCACGTCTGCTAGGCATTACCAAAGAGTCAGTGATGCGGGTGGATGAGAAGACCAAAGAAGTGGTGCAGGAGTGGCCACTCACCACAGTAAAGAGATGGGCGGCCTCCCCCAAGAGCTTCACGTTGGTATGCTCCATTATTCATTTAAAATGAATCACAGGATGTTTGCTTGTCCCTCTATATTCACTGTATCTACCTTTGGTTTACATTTTTGTGATTACAAGTGTGATTGATGTCTTCCAGAGCTCTTCTTAATGAAAGTTTCAGATATAATGTTTTTAATTAAAATCTATAGGAGCTTTAATGCAAAGGAATTATGACGATAAAATTGTAACCAGCATGATTCCAACTTAATCAGCTCTTTGAAGGCTTGAAAATAACACAACAGGTGGCAGAGGCCAAAGAAATTAAAGTTTGCTTCCTGGAATGTGTCATATCCATTTATCATTATGATATTAAATAATAAAATATATAAAAAGAAAAAAGCACATTACCAGTCTTAGTGCGAGAAATTCACTTTTTAATAAGGGGAAACATTTTCTACTAAAATGAACTTAATATAAAACACAGTGTGTCGTAAATTATGCCAAATATTTAATTGAATCAATTCAAATAAATTCTCAATCTGAGCATATTATGGATGTTAACTATAAAATCAAATCAACGTCAAATACTAAAGTGGCAATAAATGATGCATAAAATATCAACACAATTAGCACACAGCTAGAATACATTTAAAGGTGCACGAAGTCATTTTTTTCCTCATTAAAAAAGCTCTAGTCTTTAAGAAATTAATTGTAATTTTTAAACATGTAGGAAATCATGAGCACTAACAATAAAATGAAGACTCCAGTCATATTAGAAGCCTTATGAAAAGCTATTTATTCCTTCATGGAGAGGGTCCGCTCATGGGGGCGGCCATGTTAGAATCACATGACCAGCCGAATACTACTCCCTTAATCTCAGTAACCAACCTGTTATTTGGCTCTTTCACTCACTAATTAAAGTAATCATGACTGATTGTGAATTGTGAATTTTTACATTGGCATCAGTAACTAAAAACGATTGCGTTTGAATGTTACTGCATCCAGGCCACTAGGTGTCAGTGTAAGTCCAAGTCAACATGAACAAGAACTTACTTAGTGCACCTTTAATTTGCCAATCCCTATGATAGATGTTAGACAGCTCTCTTCTGTCTACCATCGCAGCAGATAGTCATGTAATTGTCTCCGACTTGTTACTATGGTGTCTGCTAAGGCACTGAACCTACAACTAGCTATAGAATACAATGAATGAAAAGAATGAATAACTATAATATTATATAATGAAACATCAAATGTTTGACTACAAATCAGAGGAACTTTCTAGAGCTTTTGTTGCCCTGGACTGTGGTTAACATCTTTATAAGTTTATATTGTGCTGTGATTGAAAAACAGTGTAATTCCAGCTGTAATAACATGAGTTTTCCTTGATATGATGTCCTTGTCTTTGTTTACAGTAGTGTTTTAACCTTGTTATGTGATGCACAGGTCTGCTCGATCATTAAGAGCCAATTATAGCATCTCATATACTGCGCTTGTGCTGCAAGGACAGCTCTCAGACTTCCTGTCAGCTAAAATACAATACTAGCATTCAACCTGTACAAGAAGACAGCCTTGAGATGTGTGCTTCTGAAACCAAGTGTGTGTGTGTGTGTGTGTGTGTGTGTGTGTGTGTGTGTGTGTGTGTGTAGGACTTCGGTGAGTACCAGGAGAGCTATTACTCCGTCCAGACCACAGAAGGTGAGCAGATCTCACAGCTCATTGCTGGATATATTGACATCATCCTTAAGAAGGTAAGTCACTGTCAGACACCTGAGCGCATGTATTAAAGGGATAGTTCACTCAAAAATGTTGATACTCGCCCTCGTGTTGTTTGAAAACAAAAAAAAAATAATTTTTCTGTGGACACAAAGAGTGATATCTTGGTGAATCGCATACATTTATGCGATTTTGTTTTTATTTATTTTACAGAAAGACAAAATAGCACTATTTTTGTAGCATTTTAATTTTTTGCAGTGTGAAATATTTACATGACAATTAAGCGCAATTCTCCCAATTCCCATTACTGTAATATAATAATAATAATAATAATAATAATAAAAATAAGAAAACATAAAATGTCAATGGTCATGGTGGTTTTGTTGTGCTGATTTTAATGACAGAAATTAATTGCATTACAGAACTGGGAATTACAAAAGTCTGTCAAGAACGTGTTTGGGCCATATTTCAACCTAATATAATGATGATGATAATAAAGATATTTATGTATTATGCTGTGTATAATTTAGATATTATATTGTATTTTGTATAAAGCCAATTAAGCCCTATTTTTGTGTAATTTTGTTGTAGTGTGACAGTATTAACATGACAATTAAGCACATTTCCCCAAATTCTCATTACTGTAATATAACATATATATATATATAATGTGTCATGGTGCTGATTTTAATGAAAAAAATATTATAATAGTTTTATTTATTTTTATTTATTATTACAGGGACAGTGCATATTAATTAACATTGCTGCCAATATGCCAGAATTAGCCAGAAGGCTATTTTTCGTCTGCAGTCCCAGGACAGATGTTAAAAGTCACCCTAAAAAAGACTAAAATTACATATATATATAAAAAAAAAAAAATAAATAAAATTCCGGTCGAATTACAGCAAACCAACAATCAAACAAACATCTGACAAAGACATAACATGTTTTGACATTTATGGAATTAAAGTCTGTCAAGACATTGTTTGGGTCATACCCAATTGTATCCTTTGTGGAACTCTTTCTCTTCGAATTTTTTTCCTCTTTATTTTCTGTTCTTTATTTTTTTGTATATTCGTGTTTGTAATTTATGAAAAATATATAGGCTGTCCAAAATTGTTTCGTGCATGCACTCTCACTCACAGATATGCGCAAATGGATGAGTTAGGGGCTGTTCACACCGAACGTGTTTTTGCCTGCGTCTGCTCTGTTTTGCCATTGTTTTCCTGTGTAAACATGCACTGGATGAACGTCCATACCTGCTGCACCGTGTCTCGCTGTTTCTTCAGCATATTCATATATATATGAATATGACTCTGGCTTTGACCACAGGTATATTTGTTAAGGTCAGGATGGGGTTGGTGATTGGGAGGGGGAAGGGAATAATGGGGGTTAAACGTTGATACTGTGTGTGTTTGTTTGTATGTATGTATGTATGTATGTATGTATATATATATATATATATATATATATATATATATATATATATATATATATATATAGCTTTATTCTGTTTCATTTATAACAATCAATAAAAAGTGTTAATCAGAAAATGAATATTAATGCAAAATTTTTTTTAAATCAATTGTAAAGTATCAAGGTTGTATTTGTTGCACTGCATTTAATTTTAGCTGTTTTTAATTTAAAAAAAATATTAGTGTTAGTCATTTTGCTGCAAAAGAGTAAGAAATTGTTGTATTACAGTAATGAGAATCTTTTGAATACATCACTGAGAATAATGAGAATTACAGTGGAAAAAAACACCATTAATGCAGTCCATGCCAATTATGCTGTAATATGTTATAATATATTCACTTATATGCTATATACCAAGTCTTCTTAAACTAAATGACACTAACAAACTTTGTGATACCGACTTACAATGTTTTGGGTGAACTTTCCCATAAATAATCCAGTCTGTAGTGAAGATATTCCAATGCTTGTTTGTCACTCTTTTAGGTGAATGTATTTTTGTCTTGTGCCCTTTACAGAAACAGAGTAAAGATCGGTTCGGATTAGACGGTGATGAGGAGTCCACTATGCTGGAAGAATCTGTATCCCCGAAGAAGTGAGCGCAGTTTCCCGTTTTGTGTACCCATGATGCTCTGTTTTAAAAGGGCACCTATCTTCTCAATACTCACAATGGCAGCTTGTCGCTCTTGTAATTGAATTGTGATCACACATCCAGAAAACCTTTTTGTTGTTGTATCACGGCGCTGTTTCGTTTGTATTCAACCGATGCCTAATGACTTTGGAGGAGAAGCTCAGTGTGCACAGGAAGGAGCTGAGGGCAAAAGAGCCCAATTATTATTTCCACAAAAAGTGCTTACTCATCAGCAAGACATCTAATAAGATACCCTGTTCCTTGAAGAATGAGAAAGAGAGAGCAAGTTAGAAAATGTGAGGGAGAATCCAGTTCATATTTAATCCCAAAATCATTAATAATACATTTATATTTAGTCACTTTTATTCTGAGCAAGTATTATCCTATATTATCAAAACTTTTGAAGTTTGCAGTTGCCAAGCAACATGGCAACTTGGTGTATTAACATAGATTGTGCTGTCGCAAGTGTGCATTTATAGTTATTTTACAAACTGTTTATAATAAAATCTTGAGTCATTTCTATTCTGAAAATTTGCTGGAATTTTGGCCCATTCCTCCAGACCGAACTGGTGTAACGGAGTCAGGATTGTAGACCTCCTTGCTCACACACACTTTTTCAGTTCTGCCCACAAATGTTCTATCAGATTGAGGTCAGGGCATTGTGATGGTCACTCCAATACCTTGACTTTGTTGTCCTTAAGTCATTTTGCCACAACATATGCTTGGGCTCATTGTCCATTTGGAAGACACATTTGTGATTGAGCTTTAACTTCCTGGCTGATGTATTTAATATATCCACATAATTTTCCTTCCTCATGATGACATCTATTTTGTGATTTGCACCAGTCCCTCATGCAGCAAAGGACCCCCATGACATGCTGCCACCCCCATGCTTCACGGTTGGGATGGTGCTCTCTGGCTTGCAAACCTCACCCTTTTTCCTCAAAACATAACAATGGTCATTATGGCTAGACAGTTCCATCAGACATTTGTTTCATGAGACCAGAGGACATTTCTGCAAAAAACGATCTTTGTCCCCATGTGCACTTGCAAAATGTAGTCCTGCTTTTTTATGGCTTCTTCCTTGCTGAGCAGCCTTTCAGGTTGTGTCGATATAGGACTCGTTTTTACTGTGGATATAGATACTTGTCTACCTGTTTCCTCCAGCATCTTCACAAGGTCCTTTGCTGTTGTTCTGGGATTGATTTGCACTTTTCACACCAAACTACATTCATCTCTAGGAGACAGAAGGAGACAGTCTCCTTCCTGAGCAGTATGATTGCTGCGTGGTCCCATGGTGTTTATACTATTGTGTACTATTGTTTGTACAGATGGACGTGGTACATTCAGGCATTTGGAAAATGCTCTGAAAGATGAATCAGACTTGTGTAGGTCCACAATTGTATTTCTGAGGTCTTGGCTGATTTCTTTTGTTTTCCCCATGATGTCAAGCAAAGAGGCACTGAGTTTGAAGGTAGGCCTTAAAATACATCCTCAGGTTTGCCTCCAATTGACTCCAATTAGCCATCTTAAGCTAATTGCCTTAAGGCTTGACATCATTTGCTGGAATTTTCCAAGCTGCTTAAAGGCATAGTTAACATAGTGTATGTACATTTCTGACTCACTAGAATTATGATATAGTCAATTAAAAGTTAAACAATCTGTCTGTAAACAATTGTTGGAAAAATTACTTGTCATGCACAAAGAAGATGTCCTAAACGACTTGCTAAAACTATAGTTTGCTTATATGAAATCTGTGGAGTGAGTTTTAATGTCTTAAACCTAAGAGTATGTAAACTTTTGACTACAACCATATATATATATAGTAGTTATGCTTTAAAACATTTTGCATGTATGGAGCCAGATTTCTGCCAAATGTAAACAAACAAATAGAACATTTTGCTAACACAATCCGCTTTGCAAAGGAAATCTCGTCTCTCAAACAAACAAAGTCATTTGCAAATACAAAGGGCCATTTGAGAGAAAATGAAGAGTAGTGCTTTGTTAATGTGTTTCATATGCCAAAAGTTTCTGTATTTCAGAATCTTTGTATAAGACAGCTCCCGCCAGGGCCGTCCTTAAGGCAGTGCAACCTGTGTGGTCGCACCAGGTCCCGCACTTCGGTGGGGCCACGTGGCGATAGGATCTAACTCCCCTACCCTCCATTAACCAGTGCGGTCCCCCTGGAGATTGCTACTGATGGGGAGATCGCTATCGCGGGGTGCCCTGGCCCGTGAACACTACCGACATGGACACAATGTTTTTATCTCGTTATTAGTAGAACATTTCTCGTTTTTACCTGATATGGGAAAATATAAAAATATAAGGATAAAATATCTATTTATTTTTTTTACTAGAATTTATTGTATAATAAGTAGTTTTTACCATGTAATAAGTAGTAACAACATAACAGAGTGAAATGTGGCAGCAATACACCATCTACTGTTTTAAGAGAATGTGGCTCAGCCCATTTATGAGAAAATCATTGATGCATTTGTCAGAAAATCAGGACTGTTGTTGAAAAAATGGTGCCAAAAGTCACATGACGCACAAGTGGTATGTATTTGTTCACATAGGATTTTGTATTTGTTCGACAGTCCTGTAGAATTTGTAGAATTGATTGTATTTATTTGTGAAATATGATGTAGGCCCGTGTGAAACTACTCCATTTTCTCTCAAATGGTCCTTTGTTTTTACAAACCGCTTTGTTTGCTTTAGAGTTGCATTTTCCTTTGCGAAGCAGATTGTGTTTGTTTGCAAAACGTTCTATTAGTTTGTCTAAAAGTCACATTAAGGCAGCATAAAAGTAATCCACATGACTCCAGTTGATGAATTAATGTCTTCTGAAACAAATCGATTGGTTGGTTTATTAATGATAATTAAAATTTACAATACTTGTGTGTTATACATATTTCTAAAATCGTATTTACGTATAATACATTTATTATATGAATTCATATTTTCATATGTTCATCTGTTTTTGTTTGTGCAACAGCTGAAGGGGGTGAAGAAAATATAGACATTATTTTGAATTTGTTGAGTAGAAAAAGCGTTTCTCTGAGGTGTTGTAGAAAATAACTCAAAAGTAATTCGTAATGTTATTACTTTCCAATTAAGTATTCTGTAATCTGATTAAATATTTTAGGTGTAGTGAATTACTTTTTGTTACTTACCTAACACTGGTTTCAGTCTATAGTGGTGTTTGATTTGTGAATGAAACATTACAGTCAGTTCTTTTTAATACATTTGTTGAAAGAGTTCACAGATTTTATGCAAATTCATTTGTATATATAATTATTATTTTTTTAATTCTTATCTAATCACAAATGACTGGAAAGGTCTTGGAAAAGTCATGAAATTACTGAAATTAATGTAGCTAAAAAAAAAAAGTGTCCATACAGTATAATTTAAAATACTGTATTAATGAGAATGGGATTTTAAATTTTATTTGCATTTCAGTTAGAATTTGGGTGGAGTAATGTCATGAAAATAATGTCTCAAATTTGTTTTAACTTATTGCCACCGGGACATGCTCTTCATCATTAGATTCACACGCTAATGTTCCTCTGCTCTTCCAGCAGTGTGCTTTTTATCCAGGCATGGGCTCTGGTTCTGTCAGAATCCCATATACAGATGGCCTCACGTCCTCAAGCGCTGCCTGGAAAGTGGTTGTTATTGGCGATCGCATCCCACTTCTCTCTGCTCAGAGCCCTCCAGAGACAGAAACTCTGGGCATCAGTGTCTGCGTCTGTCCACATGCCAATTTACTCATGTTACTACTAGCATTATAATCCAAAAATTGAGGCCTTTTACAATGAGCTGTAATTAAGCAATAGTGCCTGAAGCATCTGTTTCGTTAGTTTGAAAAGGAAGGCATCACTCAGCTGATTTTAATGGCTGTCAGTAATTAGCACAACAACAACAACCATTATTCACAGATATAAGGGGGATATGGAGCCTGACAGCAGCGGGGTCATGCAAGGACAAACAGAGCAGTCATGATTCAGTTGAGTAGTTCTGATATTGAACTGTGAGATTTGTTAGTCCAGTGGTTATGTTTTTATTGAATGTATACTGTAGGTCAATTTGCTGAAGGAGCAAAGTTGCATAAAATATTAAGACTTTTTTTATGGAATGTAATTGAGTTAAGTTTTCTTATCCCATTGGCAAATAGCTTTTTTTATGCAATTTTGCTTCTCAAGTAAAAATAGCTTGTTTTAAGGTTGTTTGGATATTTAAACTGAAAAACAGGACAAAAATACAGATTAAGAAATGTATTTTTTGCAACCATTTTTTTTATTTACAATAATCAGGCAAATAAATAGAAGATACATAAATTTATTTATTTATTTGTTTGTTTATTTACATATTCTAAGTTGCATTACAAATTTGTAAGGGTCAGTGTTTCTACATTCATTGAAAACCAGTCAGGGAATTTTTAAATCAAACTTTTAAAATTCCAGGCTTGAAAAAGTCATGGAAATGTATAAAATCCTAAAATTCATGGAAATTTCTGTTGTATTTTTTTTTCTCTTGCATGGAGTATAACTTGCTCGCAAGGCATAGTGATGTCTGATTTGTGAGTGAATCTGTCTTTTGATTAAGGTCAAAACTGTAACATAATTCCAAATGCTTTGAAAGATCCTGGAAAATGTATAGGTAAAAATACATTAATTAATTAATTAATAGGTAAAAAATAAGTGGGAACCCTAAAGGGAGCACATGAACCCTCAGTTAGAATGGGTATAACGCTTCTGCCTGAAATCATCTAATCATGAATTGTGTTGTTCGCAGGTCCACCATCCTCCAGCAGCAGTTTAATCGGGTGGGTCGAGTGGAACACGGCTCCGTGGCACTGCCTGGCATCATGCGATCGGGGTCCATTGGGGGGCCAGACACATTTAACATGGGTACCATGCCCTCAGCACAGCAGCAGATAACCACGGGACAGATGCACAGAGGACATATGCCCCCTCTGGTGAGAATGTGCAACTGCACAGATGTTTCTATCAGCGATCACATTATCCGCAAAGAGGTTTAGCTTTCAGTGCTCCATCTGTTACTTAAATCTTCATTGTGATTTGTTTGTGCAGAATGTAAATTAGATTGTCACATTTGATAATTGGGATAATTGGGGGCTTGGAGCTGATGGTTATGGTGACTAGATATATTGGAATATAGGAATATTCCAGATTCAAACATGTTAAGCTTAATCAACAGCATCTGTTACATGCTGTGATTACCACAGGAAATAATATTGACAGTGGACAGTGTACAGTGATGCGCTTACTATGGAAAATATATTTTTAGTCTTTCTTTAAAAGCTATAATCTGTCTAAATCATAGCTGTGTGAAAGTTAACTTGTTTACCAGCGTTGCATAGTCATTACATAAAACGTAAACAGACAAGCTTAGCAAATTTATCACACTAGTCTCAACATGAACTCAGTTGACAACAATTTGATGCCTATTGTTGGTAACCACGGAACATAATGTCCTTTCGGTCCTGGTTTATTAAAAAAAAAAAAAAATTGTTGTTACGATAATGCACTTACAATGGAAGTGAATGGGGCCAGTCCATAAACGCTACATTTTTAAAAGAATACCCATAAGATGTATATATTATGTGTGCTAACATGATTTTAGTGTGATAAAATCTCTGTTTTACATGATGTAATACAATTGCTTACAGTGATTAGAGGGTTTAGCATTAAGTCGTCGTGACAACAAAGTTGGATGTATAAGTTTAGCAAGCGATTTTACTGCACTGAAATCATGTTAACACGTAAAATGTTTACATCTTGTGCCTATACTTTCGAAACAGTTTGCAAAGCCTTGCCTCATAGATTTCTTTTGTAAGTACATTACTGTAAAAGCCAACTTTTCTTCTTTTCTTTTTTCTTTTACAAACTTGAGAGACGAGACCAAAATATTGTCTGTGTAATCAAACCTGCTACAGATGTTGTCGATTGAGCTAAACTTATATTGAACCCAAAAAATTCTGTTAAAAACATGCCATTATATAGACTTCAGTGGTTTTAAATTCATACTGTAAGACTCCTGTGATGTTGTCAGCCATGTGTTGTTCGAAGCTTGTTAGAAATTGTCCGTGAGCTATTATGCCTTTGATTTAGACGCTTAGCCTCAGGTTGCTCCAGGGGGATTGTACCTGTAATAACTGCAATGTCACTTTTGATAACAGCATCTTCTAAATGACTACTTAATTCCTGTGCCTTTAGAGTCTGGCCCAGCAAGCATTGATGGGCACTATCATCACCAGTATGCAGGCCGTACAGCAGGCACAAGTTGACCTGGGAGAGGTGGATAATCTACCACCACTGGGACAAGACATGGTAAGAACCAAGACCAAAAATCTGATGTAAAGTTACAGTAGAATGGCTTTTTTCCTGATGTTCACACACAGATGTTCCTGTGTGTGATGAATTATGCAGTAGAAGGTTGTTAGTTCAAATCCCATGAGCAACACAGAGTCAGGTAGAGGTCTTAAAAAGCTTTATAATATGGTTATTTAGACTGGTGGCCAAAAGTTTGGAATAATGTACAGATTTTGCTGTTTCAGAAGAAAATTGATACTTTAATTCACCAAAGTGGCATTTAACTGATCACAAAGTATAGTCAGGACAAAACAGCACCATCACTGCACAATCATGCTAAATTGCTAACTAGAAAATCACTTGCCATTATATCAAACACAGATGAAAGATATTTGGTTCGTTAAATGAAGCTTAACATTGTCTTTGTGTTTGTTTTTGACTTGCCACAGTATGCAATAGACTGGCATGTCTTAAGGTCAATATTAGATAAAAAACGAAATGTCAGTAAATCATTGTTTTGAGGAATGAAAGCTATGCAATGCTTGAAATTTCACACAAAGTTGTACACTACAGTCTTCAAAGACAAAGGACAACTGGCTCTAACAAGGACAGAAAGAGATGTGGAAGGCAGATGTACAACTAAACAAGAGGATAAGTATATCAGAGTCTCTAGTTTGAGAAATAGATGCCTCACATGTCCTCCGCTGATAGCGTCATTGAATTCTACCCGCTCAACACCAGTTTCATGTACAACAGTAAAGAGAAGACTCAGCGGTGCAGACCTTATGGGAAGAATTGCAAAGAAAAAGACACTTTTGAAACAGAAAAACAAAAAGAAATGGTTAGAGTGGGCAAAGAAACACAGACATTGGACAACAGATAACTGGAAAAGAGTGTTATGGATCTTAACCCCATTGAGTTTTTGTGGGATCAGCTAGACCAGGGGTACTCAATATGCAGACTCTGGTCTGGATCCGGACCAAAGGACAATTAAATCCAGACCAAGGTCTGAAGTTTTGTGCTAGTTAGTTATCAGACACCTGGCTAAGTGATTATGTAAGCATACATGTATTCGCCCGTGGAGAGGGAATAAAACACGTTCAGCGCTACTCACTTTATTCCTGCATTGCCTCTCTCCCTGCTAGAGACATGAGGCACCACATAAAGCCTAATTTACTGTACGTATGAGTTGCAGGTGCTTTTATTTTAACAACAGTAGTGGAGACACCGCTACATGTACTGGCATCTTTCGCTTAAACGCACTGCAGAAAACAAAAATGAAGTGAAACTATGTTCATCTGTCTGATATGCGATTCAGCCGGTTCAGCAAACCAAGTTTGTCTCATGACAAGTTAACGTGCCGCCTTAAGACTATAAAAACATTTTCCATCTAAATTTAGCTTCATTAATCAGCATGTTACGAGCCTTTCATAATAAACAGATTTTTGTTCTAATTTTGTGAAAGTTAAACAGATGTCATCATGGCAAGGAAAGCCTATTTATCCTTAAATTCATCAAACAGATATGTAATGCTTCACTGTTATGTAAATTGTTTGTGTTGTTAGTAGATTCTCACTTTAAGGAAAATATAAAAATGGTCCATTCAGTCTTTTACATTTTATATATTTTCTCTCAGGGGACACCCCTGAACCCACAGTTTTGTATCTGTCATAAGGCCTCCTATGTCCCATACATGGGTGTAGATGAATGTAAAAATATTTAAACAAAACTGGACTGCTGTCATTCAACATCAAAACAAAGATCTTATCTTTTAATATTCACATCCAAGTGCCCTCGACTGATGAAGTCTTGATTAAATATTTTAATCTTTTGATAGAAAAGATCTCTTAGACCCCACTAGCTGTCTCTGGACCCCCAATCTCCTCATCAGGATCTTTTTTACAAAGCACTTTTGCTATCAACATGGCTATTTATAAAAACTATTAAAAGATACATAATTTCTTAGCCATATAACTACTGACACTATATAAGCTACTTACTATCCGCACCTTTGCTGGAAAGGAAATGTAGAGACTGGACCTCTTGGAACTTTAATTGAGTACCCCTGAGCTAGACTTTAAGGTGCGTGAGAAATGCCCGACAAGACAGTCACATCTCTGGCAAGTGCTACAGGAAGTGTGGGGTGAAATGTCACCTGAGTATCTGGACAGCTGGAATATCAAGGATCTGTAAAGCTGTCATTGCTGCATGTGGAGGATTTTTTGATGAGAACTCTAAGTAGTTTAAGAAGTTCTGAACATTTTTTTATTTTATTGTAATAGTAAATTTTCATGTTTTTAATGTCCTAACTATACATTGTGATCAGTTGAATGCCACTTTGGTGAATGAAAGTACCAATTTATTTCTAAAAGAGCAAAATCTGTACATTATTCCAAACTTTTGGCCACCTGTGTATATAAAGTTGTTTGTTATTTCAGCATTATAGTAATGGATTGTCACATTGTTGTATTTTTATTGATGTAGAGATGGTCATTGATAATTTACCTGAGCTTGGATAATATTGATTTTCCTTAGCAGACAGGAAAGCCAAAGAATAAAGGTTTATGTTCTTTTTGAAGAAAACATTACTCCTTTCTAGTTTCTACTTTCTTCTGTTTTCTTTGAAAAGGCATCCAGAGTGTGGGTTCAGAACAAGGTTGATGAATCCAAACATGAGATCCATTCCCAAGTGGATGCCATCACAGCCGGTACCGCATCCGTGGTGAACCTCACTACCGGTATGTAACCACCGAGAAGAAGAATTGTGAATTGTTTTCTTAGATGGCAGGTATCAACTTATTCTCTGATTTTTATCCTAAAATGATTTAGAGGAAACAAAAATAGAAGTGAACAATGAGACAAAAATATCAAAAAGTGTTACAATACCCACTTTAATTGGGTCTAAACAAGAGACCCATGGTCGAAAAAATTTTTTTCTGATTCCTAAAAAATAAGACTCTATTTGCCCTAATAAATATTTACTTTAATGATTTTGAAGCTGAACTGCTTGGCTAGTTTTTTTGTATTCCTTCCCTCGCTCTGCAGAGATTCCATGCAGACCAGACCAGGTTTTTGCCGGATTTAATCTTCCCAATGCCATCTGTTTGATGGTGCAGAAATTTGCCTGTTAACCATCAGCCGAACCCAAATTTTACTGTTTTTTGCAGTCTGTGCTTTACATCTGTTCTCATGCCCTGAAGAGCTTGTTAGGATAGTCTGATGTGTCTCAATATACAATTTATGTCAGAGAGAGATATTGCGTGTGTGTGTGTGTGTTTGGGGTGTGCATGGATCTAATGAAGGTCTGGTATTAAGATTTGTATGAAATCACAAAAATTGTCCTTTTTATTGCATATGCTGCATATTTGAGTGCAGACAAATATGATTGAGCTGTGAGAAAGGCATGAAATCAAAATTGACCCAATTTACTTGCTTTAATAAATGTGCCTGGCTTTATTGTGAACAAACAGTGCACACGTTGTCTTTTCTTACAGTTCTTAACAAGAAAAATGTAAGAACTTTCTCTGGTTTTGACCCCTGCCCCCCAAAAATCAATGGTATTTTTTCACTTATTTTATTTTCTGCCTGGTGAAAAACCTTCATTATGTACTGCTAAATATTCTCTCTGAAATGCAACACATCACTGAATTTCAATACATTGAAATGTGTTCAAATTAAAGGGATAGTTCACCCAAAATTGAAAATTCTCTCATCATTTACTCACCTTTATGCCATACCAGATGTGTATGATTTTCTTTCTTCAGCAGAACACAAATTAAGATATTTAAGAATACCTCAGCTCTTTAGGTCCATAGAATTCAAGTGAATGGTGGAAAGAACTTTGAAGGTCCAAAAAGCACACAAAGCCACCATAAAAATAATCCTATACTCAGTTGGTTTAATCCTTGCCTTCTGAAGCGATATTACAGGTGTGGGTGGGAAACAGATCAATATTTAAGTCCTTTTTTACTTTAAATCTCCACTTTCACTTTCTCTTCCACATTCTTCTTTTTTGGGGGGGTGATTTGCATTCTTTTGCATATCGCCACCTACTGGTCGAAGCTGATCAAAGGTGGAGATTTATAGTAAAAAAAGGGACTTAAAATGTATCTTATTCATACACGCCTATCATATTGCTCCTGAAGACATGGATTTAACCACTGTAGTTGTTTGGGTTTATGGATTCAAAGTTCTCACCACAATTCCCTTGCATTGTATGGACCTACAGAGCTGAGATATTCTACTAAAATCTTTGTGTTCTGCAGGGAAAAAAATAAGTCTTACACATTATTTTTGGATG
Organism: Xyrauchen texanus; assembly: GCF_025860055.1. Lineage (NCBI taxonomy): Eukaryota > Metazoa > Chordata > Actinopteri > Cypriniformes > Catostomidae > Xyrauchen > Xyrauchen texanus. The sequence goes on from NC_068324.1 coordinate 16,903,011, forward strand.
GCATGAGCCTGAGTAAATGGTGAAAAAAAAAAAACTTTCATTTCTGTGTGAACTATTCCTTTAAAATTAAGAAGATAAAAGAGGTTAATTAAGTTAAAATCTCCTAGTTTTTCCTCGCCTGAAATAAAAAATATTTTACCAACCGAAAATGGTTTGACTGTAGTAGTTGGATTAAGCTTGCCTACCTAGTCATCCAACTGTTCTCCCTGTCTGACCAGCTGACAATTGCTCATAACGCCTATTAAACCAGTAAACCAGACCAGCCTGATCAGGCAGGAGGACCAGCTAAAAAAACAATAAATGATATAAGACTGGTGTATGCTGTTTTTCATCTTGGTCAATACATCTGCATCTCCCTTTCCAATTCCACCTCTCTCCAGGTGACCCGACGGACACGGATTACACCGCTGTGGGCTGTGCCATCACCACCATCTCCTCCAACCTGATGGAGATGTCCAAGGGCGTGAAGCTGCTGGCTGCTCTGATGGAGGACGAGGTGGGCAGTGGCCAGAATCTCATGGGGGCTGCCCGGACCCTCACAGGGGCCGTATCTGACCTGCTGAGAGCCGTGGAACCAGCTTCTGGAGAGGTGACAAATGCGAACACACAAACCCCATGGGCCCCTTCACATCTAATCCGTCAGTCACACACTGGTGTTTACAGGCAGATTGATAATGAACTCGTTAAGATGTGTTTTTACATTCTGGTTTACAGAGTGCAGTCACAGTCTGTTTACTTGTTTGGCTTGTGCTAGACAGGGTAATTGTAGTGGAGTGTAGAGTTGATAGACAGGATGTGTTTAACTGTGCATGTTCGCAGTTCTGAGATGTGCTGGTTGTTGAATAAGGGTCTTTGTTTACTTTGTGTTGATTTCACCATACAGCCCAGACAGACGGTGTTGACGGCAGCGGGCAGCATCGGCCAGGCCAGCGGAAACCTTCTGAAACAGATGGGAGAAGGAGAAACAGACGAGAGATTCCAGGTGCGTATGTAAACCGAAAGTGATCATGTCTGTCTAGATTTTATTTCTGTTAATCAGTAATCAACTGTTTCTGGAAGCTACTTTGAAACTGTAGCTTGCAACAAAGTACAAACTCTTTATTATTTAAAGTATTTTAGGAAAAAGTAGTTAACTACAAGCTACTTACAAATTATTTTGCTATTTAAGGGGACAGTATCTTTTTAGCTTTTTATTGCTGCCTGTTTTATTCTGTATCCTTGCATTTGTTTCATTCATTAGCCTGTGCCAGGTTGCCTCACAATGTGTTGCTTTTTTTACAAATATGTTCCAGGACATTATGATGAACCTGGCCAAAGCAGCTGCTAATGCCGCAGCCATGCTGGTGCTCAAGGCCAAGAACGTGGCACAGGTGGCCGAGGACACAGCGCTCCAGAACCGGGTCATTACTGCCGCCACACAGTGCGCGCTTTCCACCTCACAGCTGGTGGCCTGCACAAAGGTATGCTTTCAAGCTCAAGTACATATTACTGATCATTTAAATGTTCTACTGACAACTTTTAGAAGAATGTAATGGAAATACATATGTCTAGAGATATTGATACCTATAAAACGGCACATTTATTCACTGAACAATGTTTTTTGCGATTGATTGGTTTGTGTGTGTTTTAAATATTTGTTTTAGTGGTCAACCGATTTAGGTTTTTGAGTGGTCAATGCCGATATTTATAGAGCAGGGTGGTTAATGGTCGAAATAATACCAAAATATATACAATATGTTATACCATAATTTAATGATAATAAATTAGACATTCATAAAATTGTTTAAATAATTAAATAAACAAACTTTCTTTCATAGTATTCACTTAAAGATTTACTCATATTTGCTTTTTACAACACAGCTCTTTATGTTTGGTCATTCCATTATTAAAATTGTGGAAGTTTGCAAGATTAGTTGCATTAAAATCCTAAAAATGTAACGGCACTTAAACATTATGTAGGTTGCTTTACATGTCTGTCAGACCACCACTTCACATTTAGGTAGCCGGTTCTTGGTTAGAATTAGGAATATTGTGACACTAATTTGCCAAATGGGATCAATTAATGACCAATACTGTATATTAAAACGGCAGACATTATTACGTTGACGCTTATCAGCCAAATGACAACTGTTATCGTCCAATAAATCAAAATTCCAGACTTAATACTATCAAAAGTATGGCAAGCGACACTAATAATCCAAATGGCAAAATGTGTTGATCATTATATTAAATCTCTAGACTTTATATTGCTAATATTCGGGCTTGGGACACTAATTGGCAAAATGGGAAAAATCCTTGGCCAATATATTAAAACTCCAGAATTTAATTACTGATGAGCCAAAATATGACCACTCACAGATGACACGAATAACGGTCACGCAGGCGTTGGAACTGGACATTGGAGCAGTCTCCTGGTCCGATGAGTCTCGTTTTCTTTTACATCACGTGGACGGCTGTGTATACAGTATGTGCGCCGTTTACCTGAGGAAGTGATGGCACCAGGATGCATTATGGAAGACGGCAAGCCAGTGGAGGGAGTGTGATCCTTTGTGCAATGTTCTGCGGGGAAACCCTGGGTCCAGACATTCATTTCAACATCAATTTGGCATAATGAAGAGTTCAAGGTGTTGCCCTGGCCCGATTGAGCATCTGTGAAATTTGCTGGACCAATAAGTTTGATCCACGGTGACTCCACCTTGCAATTTACAGGATTTGAAGGATCTGCTGCTAATGTCTTGGTGCCAGATACCACAGGACACCTTCATGGGTCTTGTAGAGTCCATGCCTCGGCAGGTTGGTGCTGTTTTGGCAGCACGAGGTGGACCAACAGCATTTTAGGCAGGTGGTCTTAATGTTTTGGCTCATCAGTGTATTGTCAAAAGTCTGGCTTGCAGAACTAATCAGCCAAATGACAACATTAATTGGCCGATATATCAAGACTCTTGACTTTATACTGTTAAAAATCTGGCTTGCGAGACAATATGGCCAAACAGGGAAAGATATTGAACTGGCAAACTTTTTTACCATTCTGGCTTGTGACACTAATCGGGCAAATTGGGAAAATTCAAGCCATATATTAAAATGTCAGCTCAACAATAATAGGGCAAAAGTTTAAGTTATTGGGCAATTGTGATTACTTAAAAATACCAAATATTGGACAAGTAAAATTTTTTTTTTAATATAACAAGCTTAATTTAAATAATTTTACATTGTATCATGATGTTTATTTTTATTATACAGCTGTTCATTTTTATTAGTTTTCTATAAATGCCTTTATTGTTTTCAATCAGTGCAATTTATTTTAATAAGATCTTTCACCTGAAGCCAGAAATAATCTGTTGCTATTCTGAATACACTGTCTTTTCAATCTATTTTGATGTGTGTGATTGTGGTAGGTGGTGAGTCCCACCATCTCTTCCCCAGTCTGTCAGGAGCAGCTGGTGGAGGCGGGGCGTTTGGTGGAGCGCTCTGTGGAAGGGTGTGTGAAGGCGTGTCACGCTGCCTCAGAGGAGGACGAGCTCATCCGTCAGGTGAACATGGCGGCTGGCGCGGTCAGCCAGGCCCTTAGCGACCTACTCCAGCATGTGCGGCACTATGCCAGCTGCGGAGAGCCAATCGGACGCTACGACCAGGCCACTGACACCATCATGACAGTGACGGAGAGTATTTTCACCTCGATGGGGGATGCAGGTTAGACTGCAGATACAATTTAACCTGTACTGAGACTTTACAAGCATTACATTGCTCAACATTAAAGGGAGAACTAGATGTTTACTTTTTGCGAAGAAAATGAATTTGGTGCTTGCCTGTGCAAAACTCGACACCGCCGGGGTGTTGCTATGGTGTTTCCTGCTGAAAAAAGAAAGCTATTAGCTGGTCTCCGAGCTTGCCTGAGCTGGTTATGCTTGTCTGTTTAGATGGTTTTAGAAGGGTTTGCTAGTCAAAAGAGTCCACCACCAAATTTCTGATATTCTAGTCCCTAGATATTGTCTCATGTCCTTCTTTCAATGTAAGTTTTCCCACCAATTTTATTGTATTAGCAAGCACCACTAGGTATTTCAGGTCTACTAGAATAGAATTAAGATGGGATTTATCATAGGATGTAGAACTGTTCCAGATTACTGATAATTTATTTAATAAATGGAATTGTAATTCAAATAAGCATTAAAAAACAGTAAAACACAAGAGAGTTTCTTTTAGCTCTTATCTTAAATATCTTTAAATAGTATCGTCCGAACAAAGCATACAGAACCCGTACAGTATCTGTGCTATAACACAATTGGATTTGCTTTTCCATTGGAACACGTTCCGAACAAATTTCCTGTGTTCCTACCCTCATTTTCTTGCCCGCCCGTGGCCCTACTTATAGCAACCCACAGTCAAAACTAATGTTGCGACTGAAGTGCTCTGAAAAAAATATATAATTTCAATATCTAACTATTGAACGTTGCTCAGCCTTTGTATCTCATCTCCACTGCTGTTGGTTTTCTGGTAGAATTTTCCTTCCAGTTTATTTTGTCTCATTGAGGTCTACAAAAGTTATTTTGTCTGTAGTGTCAACCAAATTTTTAGCTGTTTTCAAAACTGAAGATGTTTGTTATGCTCTGGCCGTGAGTATTAAAAATCTTCAAAAGATTCTACGCTTGCAAGGTTGTCGAAAACATGTCATACAAATCTGCTACAGGGGATCAAATCTGGACTCAATCAAGCACCCTGGCTTTGAACTTTTTAAAAGAAAACACATGGCATTAAAGTACTAAGGGTTTGGTTACAACTGCTCAATAAAACACGGACTACTACTTGAGCCAACAAATCAGCATCCAAGATATAGTGATGTTCAATTATTAAGCTTTCAAATAAAAATTGACCCTGTTTACTGATCTTGTTGCGCACGATACTGTACATGCTGTTCCAAAGAAAATGTTTTATATCTTTGTAATTGGTTAACGTTAACATGTTAATGCTAGTTTTACAGAAATTACATACTTCAGGGCTCCAGACAGTGACCAAACATAATTGATCGCGACAATAATTTAACATTAGTCACCATTGGGACATTCGGGTTGTATGCGATCATGTGAGGTTTCGTCAGATATCATCTTGTTAGTTATTGAATACATCTTTAGCGCATGTGCCGCTTTTTACCCGTTCTGTTGTGACGAGCTCGCTGCACCACACACAACAACAAACCCAGCATGAGAGAGTCATGAACAAATTACTCTTTTGAACCGGGTCTTTTTCATTAATCACCCAAAAAGAAATTAGGGTTTGAACTCAGGAGCTCAGGTTAGCAGTTAGAATCAATTTCTCAGCGAATCATCCGTCAGTGTGTTCACAACTGAGAGCACAGACATTTCAAAATAAGAGTCCCATGTGTATTTCAGGCATATATATATGAGATCAAACTTTTGACACTTGAGGGCACTTGAGGTACTAAACAACTATTACAAAAGGTGCAAACATTCATAGATGCTCAAGAAGACAACACACTACAATATGCATACTTTTCTTTATATAATTAAATGTAATGTAGATTCTGAAGGGCAGTACTAAATAAAAAAAATGATCTCTTATATTTGTATAAAATATGAAAGGGGTGTGAACATTTATGAGACAAAAGGGAATGCAAACTTATCTTTTCAACAATACATTCTGTTTATTAAACCTCATATTAATGGGTTATCAGCTGTCTTCCTTTTTTTTGGCTTTCTATCTTGTTTCTGAACAGCAATCTAAATCAAGAAATTCTATGATTTGGCAATTAAAAACAGCTTTTTGGTTCCTTAATGTTTCAGTTTAGAAGCCAATGGCTCCTATGTAATTTTTTTGTTAAAAATGGAGCCCTGCACTTTACCTTTAACAAACGTTCTATTTTCACTCTGAATGCATGTTAGATTCACATAGGTGAAACATCCCATACACACATCCTTGATAATCTCGTCAACGCTTGTATTTCTGGATCAACGTTGGTGTTTGGGAAATACAGATCCTATTTATGGAAAAGGTGTAGGCACAATTTTAAAAGGCCCCTGGATCGATGATGTACTGCAGGTCACGCGGGTACATGACTATTTGAGTGCTTGGGTTCCTGAAGGGATATGAAGCGAATGCAGAGTGATTTCCAAAGAGAACAGCTACAACTGTGCCAGATTCACACAGATCAAAGAAACATGGAATGGTTATGGGTTTTTTTCCCCCCAATTTGGACCGTCAAGGACAGTGGAGCGAAGAATATGCCGTTAGATGTTTCTGGAGAAATACAACGTCTGCCCACACTACATGATATTATGGTGTTTGAATAATGTTAAAGTGCAGAAACTGTATGTGATGGTTGGTTGTGTGTTTACAGGTGAAATGGTGCGACAGGCACGGGTTCTGGCCCAGGCCACCTCTGACTTGGTGAATGCGATGCGCTCTGATGCCGAGGCTGAAATCGATGTGGATAATTCCAAGAAACTGCTCGCTGCTGCCAAGCTATTGGCTGATGCCACTGCCAGAATGGTGGAGGCTGCAAAGGTATGAAAACTAACAAGAGAACAGAGATAATGAGTACCAGATTTTTGAACATGCACCATTGTTATACCTTTTTGAAAAGCAGCTAGAATTGCTGCCATGTATTGAATTTTTTTTAACATTATAAACCATGAGGGGCGCCTCTCTAACAGACATATGCAAAACAGCATGTTGGGCTACACCCAATACCTTTGCGAGGTTCTACAACCTCCACATAGAACCGGTTTCGACCCGAGTGTTACAGGTTAACAAAAGGTAGGCCGGGCAGCCGGTCGAGTGTGTCGCTTGCATTTGCGCCTTTCCCCTTTCAAGGTGATAATGTGCGCTATCTTGTTCACAACAGGTGAACCCCCGCAACTGGTGAACACTGGACGCCTCTTAAATTTCTTAAGCACTGTTCGGTGACAAACTTGTCAGAGGAGTAACGCCGCCAGGCCCAGTACTCATGGTATGCCCCTTTTCAGGTGAGCCCGCGTACTTTGGCTCAGTGCTCCATATGTGGCGATTCCCCCCTCGGTATTCCCGTAAGATGGGTTTCCACTGTTCGGTTTCCCATCAGCTGAACCCTGTGTTTCCCCTCGACAGAGCTTCGCTCACTGGTGCTGTATACCCTCTCCATAGATAGGGTCCTCCCAGAGGTATCATTCCAAAAGTGAACTTCATGTAGGTAAGTCCATGTAAGGTATTCTCCACATGTTAACCTCCCTCTGGTAGGTTGTGGTCTCTGTAGTGCTCTCCCTCCTGGAGAGGGAAGAGCACTTCCCCAGCGCTATTCTAGCAGGTGCTCTGCGGGATATTTTACTTAATACAAAAAACGGGAAATGCCACCACCTGTAGCCTCCTCAGGTAAGTGCCTCCTCCCACCCTTAACGGACCAGAGAGAAGCCTTATCTAACTCGCTGGAAGGTCACAAAGTGGTCGAGCGCTCACTGCGAGGCACGCAGCAGCTTGCCCATGTCCACTCCTCCAGACATCGTGGTATAGCTCAGTGCCAGCAGCGTTTCGTATAGGAACTCCTAGTGTCACTACATCGACACAATGTCGAGTGAGTGACGGAGAGGTAATGTCTTGGTTACTGGAGGGAATGCAACGTTGTGTCCCTCTTGCCGCAGCACTGAACCGACCACTGACATGGCCGGGAATCTCTCTCGGCACAAATCTGAATTAGTGGTGCACGCCATCTATTTTATACCCTTATGTCTGGGGTGGAGAACGGCATGCAAATTCCACTCACCATTGGCCTTTTCAGTAAAAAAGCAAATGTGATTGGGGCTTTCAAGAGCAAACCCCTAGTGTCACTACATCAGCACAATGTCTCCTTCCCTCCATCAGGGAAAAGAGGTTACATCAGTAACAAGATGTTTTTTTTATCCAGGACTCAGAATCAACAGCGATGCTGTAAAATTTTGCTTCCCCTCCTCTCACTTTTCCATCTCTGTGATATCTGAAAGAGCCTTGAGCCATGATTTTGATAGACCAAAAATAAAAAAACATTCTCAGTCCCAACTCAGCAATGCAGAGAAGTATAAATGCTCAGGATGTATTTAATGTGCACAAATATTAAATGCTGTCTTGTGGCTTGTTAGGCACATTTGAGCCATGATACATTAATCACAACATCCCTGCAATTATCAAATGTAAAGATGAGGAATGTGTCGCAGACGGTTTCCTTGGTTACAGAGATGGAGCAGACAGCACTTTTTCTTGGCATTGAACATTATATAATACACCGTAAATGTGCAGATGGCATAGACAAGAGTTCTGCTAGCTGTGACATAGCTATCTGCAACAACTCTGTACTCTGAGAATTTTCATTCACTTCCAGTTTAGCCATCAAGTAAGGAGGTAAAATGGAACTATGGCACTTCATACTTTATTGTTTGAAACGTACTTAAACATACAATATCCTTGACTCATTATTTAATTGGTCAATAAGAATTAAGATTGAATTATTAAATCAATCAAAATTAATATTTTATTAATTATTATTTAAATATGCAAAGCAACCATATTTATTTCCGAGATGATAAATGGATGCTCCTTGCTGAATTAAACATGCAATATAGTGAGGTCATGTGACAACAATGTAGAAAATGAAATAAGATATATTGTGCTGTATACAGCATACGGCACAGTATACAGTTAGCTAGTATTCCATTCAGAGACAAAAATACAGATGACAAGCTAATAAATACAGATGACAGTAAATATGGGGACTGCTATAAAATCAATAAAACATTTTAAAACAGTAACTGTGACTGACTTGTATCTGTGCAGGGGGCTGCTGCATATCCTGAAAATGAAGACCAGCAGCAGAGACTGCGCGAGGCTGCTGAAGGGTTACGGGTCGCCACCAACGCTGCTGCTCAAAACGCCATCAAAAAGAAACTCATTCACCGACTGGAGGTGAGGAGATGCATAGTGTATTATCATCCCACCTTCACTTCAGGTTCCCTCTGTGATTATTCCTGCCTTCTGACACTCAGTAAATTATAGACTCTGTGGTGCAGAGGAAGCTAATCAAATGTAAGTATGGATTATGAGTACTTGATGCTCTTTTTTTTTTTTTTAAAAGGATTCTTCATTTATCTTGGGGTTATGTAGATCTCAACCCTCTGCTGTCAGTCACTTTAGGCTGTGGAACAAAAGTTTGTTGTGTTTGGCCTAACTGCTGCAGAGTCATTCCTATGTATTCCAAAGATCTGTGTACCACTGACCTTAAAGTTCAGTTTGAAGGAACTACTCAAGTTAAAGATATTATAGAGAGACAAGTCAATTGTAAACATATGAATGGGAGAAATCATAATGTAGAATATGGCAGCTGTGGAAATGGAAGTCCCGCATTACAGTTAAAAGAGCCAATCACCATTTTGTTCGACATTGTCCGTCACATATGCATTAGCTGGTCCAGCCTGAAATTTAGAAGGGTTTTTTTTTTTGAAGAAGCAGCAGAATTGATTAAACAATTGTTACTTGACAGATTTTATTGCTAATTTGAAATGATATGAACTGTTCATGTATGACTAGAAAATAGCTGACCGAAGGCATTTCGAATATGGCCGCCAGGTGACCTTACTTGTCTTAAAGAGACTTTGCTCAAGTTAAGTATTTTAAGTATGGCAGTAAGGTTCATGGTTCTTATGAATGCTATCTGGAAGTAAGCTGCTGTTGATTACGTACATGGCGGGTTCGCCAATAGTGTGGTAGCATCATCAAGTTGTGACTTTCAGGTTTCAAGCTTTGTTGTCTAGCTGGGTTTCCATCCTCACATTTGTATGTGCATTTTGGGATATAACATAAAAACAGCTGGAAGGAAACTCCAACTTGCAAATAAAATCTCCAAAATGCACATAAAAAAGTATATGCTCGCTTGATGTGAATATGAACTTGTGCATGAACTATAATGGAAAAACATTTGCCAAATAAACTCCTATTGAATTTATTAGGAAAACAAGATGTGCATCACAAAAGTAATGTGACCGGATAATTTGTTTATAACTGGACTAACCAGCGGACCAGTCATCACATCTGAAATGTGCTCTGGTAATGCTTAAAGAATGGTGTTTAGAAAATGCATAGCCTGCATAGGCTTTGAAGAGCAAATAAGTTGAATAAAAACTTGAACTATGCCGAAGAGCAGGTTTATTGACATTTAAAAAAAATATGTATTTTAGATCTGTATGTTAAAGACATAAGGAAGGAGGAATGCACACACATAATGCTCCTAGAACTGTGCGATACACTGTTGCTCCCAGACATGAGACAAAGTTCAAGTGTTTTGTTTGTGTGCTCTAAACTGGGAGTATTTTATTAATAAAATAGTCACAGTGGCTACAATTTCTCTGGATGTGATGATTTTGTTCTTTAGAACATATGGGATGGAAACGAGGCTTTATTTGCACATTGTGCTATATAATGTTTTTTGCATAAATTAAATTGTGGCCCATTTTCCGTAGCAAGTATTTTTCTAGTTAGAGCTTGGGTTGCTTACAGTAGAGGTCATTGGCTGTTTCTCAACACAAATTCCCTGATGTGACTATCCAGTGGAATCCATCATCCTGTACCTTGTTTTTTATTTTCTCATCAACAAAGATGGCTTTGTTTGTTCAGTACTTTTTTCCTTTCTACCATCCATCTTATTTCCTCAAACAGTGAATATTCCTTCAAAATATACTCCGTGTTCTTGCTTTCCTTTTTCTTTTTCCTTACCATATTTTGCTGATACTTCAAAAGTGTTTCATGTGGGATTGCAAATTGTGTTTTTCTAGTTGGATTTCCTGTGAAAGTTTGGCAAAAACCTTTTATGTTAGAAGTAAGGACAAAGGACAATGGTAAATGCTCTGCACTCTGCCACTTCATAGGACATTTAAAGATATTGACTCCAAACAATTGTGTCATTGTGCAGTTAATCTTTTCACATCTATGCAATTTCAACCTTACAATACCAGTTAGAGAATCTGTGGGTCAGAGATACTGTTTTGTTCCATTGTACCCCAATCTGTATCTTTTGTTGCTAATTATTGCAGATGTTCTTGATATATGTTTTATTTATCTGAAACAGAATGCAGCTAAGCAGGCAGCAGCGGCTGCAACGCAGACCATCGCAGCTGCCCAGAATGCAGCTGTGTCCAACAAGAACACCATGTCACATCAGCAGCTAGTGTTCAGCTGCAAGGTATTATTGTTCGGGACTAATGGATAATGGGATACAAATTTAAGTCATACTGTTTTCCTTGACTCTTTTTGTATGTGGTTTTTCCTCCAGGCTGTGGCAGATCATATCCCACAGCTAGTGCAGGGAATAAGGGGCAGTCAGGCCCATCCAGAAGACCTTGGTGCCCAGCTAGCCCTTATCATCGCCAGCCAGAGTTTTCTACAGGTAGTCTGTTTAATGGATTGTCCTATCTAAAGTTTCTAGATCACGTCTAATTATCACAACCTGTAGTTTTGTCAACTGGATTTCTTTAGGCATGTCATATTTTTTATGTTTTGTCAGTAGAACAATAAACATCTGTCCCTTGCAACCTTATTTCCAGCATCTACATTGACTAAGGTCTATTGTCCACTCACACTGTTGGTGTTTGTTTTCCATTTGACTTCATACAGCCAGGTAGTAAAATGGTGACGTCGGCCAAATCGGCCGTTCCGACAGTAACTGACCAGGCTGCTGCAATGCAACTCAGTCAAAGTGCCAAGAATCTGGCCACCTGCCTGGCAGAGCTGCGCACAGCTGCACAAAAGGTACTCAAAAATCATTGTTTAGACCTTTAAAAACTTGAAGATCATTGGAATTACCATTAGGGCAGGTCTAGTTCATCTTTTCTCTCCATTTTTAAATTGGACACACACAAACATTGGAATGTAGCTCAAATACTAGTAGCACACATTGAAGATGTTTCAGCATCAAAGCCCTCATCTGATATCTAATATAGCATATTAAGCACAAGTTTGGCACTTACAAAAGCTTTTTTGTAATGGGACTTGTTGTTTGTGTTTACTATTTTGTAGGCTCATGAGGCATGTGGTCCTCTCGAGATTGACTCTGCACTAAGTGCTGTTCAGACCCTAAAGTGTGAACTACAGGATGCAAAAATGGCTGCACTGGACGGACAACTCAAGCCCCTACCAGGAGAATCAGTAGGTCAAAATTGCAACTTATGTTTCACATATCAAGATGCGAAGATAATAGGACTCATTAGCGATAATTCTACTTCGTAAGTGTTCTCGCTATAACACCATGTTCTCTGTTACTCTGGACCCCTGGGGGTCTCATGTTTAAAACTCTTGTGTCTGTAGTTGGAGAAGTGTGCGCAGGATCTAGGGAGTACGTCCAAGGCTGTGGGCTCCTCCATGGCCCAGCTGCTGACCTGTGCCGCTCAGGGCAATGAACATTATACCGGTGAGGTGACCTCTAAGCCTTTGATATATGAACCAAAAAAGGGAGATTCAACATTAAATATTAAACACACAGATATTTAAAATTATGTGTCCAACGTGATTTACACAAATAGCATACGCTTCTGGATTAACATATGATTTTATGGTTGGGGCATTGATTGGTCAGTAGGAATGTTATTCTAGGACAAAGGTTTTGATTGAGGAACATGAATGATAAGACATCAAAATATTGGTCCACAAATACATAATGTACATTTGCACTGATGCTTTTATCTGAAGAAACTTACAATGCATTCAAGGTATAAATTTAATCAAGATGTGTTTTCCCTGAGATTCAAACCCTTGACATTGGCAGTACTATTGCAATGCTATACTGCCTAATTTCACTTACTTACTAAATGGAAATTGACTCACTTCACTGCATTCATGATATACATTTTATTACAATGTTTGTTCCCAGGGAATCAAACCCATGACCTTGCCGTTGCTAGTGCAATGCACTACCAGTTGAGCTAAAAAAAAGTGTCCAACAACCTTTTGCAGAAATGTGTGGCGGAACGATCCGCCCCTCCCTCTCATCATTGTCGACCCGCCTCTGAGAGCACTTCCTCAGCCAGGCTCACAACGGGAGTGGGCAGGAGAGAGAATAGGCACATTTTTATCTCCTTATGTGCACATACTGGCATCCTTGCAGATCCAGGAGCAGAGCGGGGAAAGTCCGACTGAGTTAGGTGAATTGGATGCGATGCTGGGGGATTGGAGAATTTGTAGCAACCAAAAGGCATGAATACCGGGCCGCCTTCCCCTCACACTCACTGCGGCTCCAGGGAAGAGAGGCCACCAACGAAGCTGCCATGTTTCGGACCATGGAGGGGAGCGCATGGTGCCCCCAGACACCACCCATGTCCTGGATCCGTCTCTGGACACTCCCCATTCTACACAATGCTCCCTTTCACCGCGAGGACAACAGATTCCCCTTTATTTTGAACTGTATTCCTCCTGGACACTATTTCCCCCTTTTTATGAACATTTTGATGTTTTTGTTATTTTCAATATCTGCCTTTCCGAGGCTTGACGTCACACCCACTTGGTCTGCACTTGCTCACCCCACCACAGTGGTGGAGAATGCGGGCATGAGTGTGGGCAGAGATGGCACAGTTGGAAAAACACGGTGACATCACTCTTCCCCTCATTCGCCAGTTAGATTAAAATCCTGGAATGGGTTAGAGAAAACACGAAGGAAGAGTGCAGAGCCACTATTTTCACCTTTTTATGACCATTTTTATGTCTATTACTATTTTCAATATATGCCTTGACGCCACAGTCTCTTGCTCACCCCACCACAAATCTCTAAAATCACTTCCTTAAGAATGTGCCCACATAAAGCCGGTACCTCAGGAACTGCCTGTGTTTTCCTAACAAACTGTTTGTTCTGAATTAAAGGTGTGAAAACTGAGAGGAGAGCATTGCTATAAATTACATGCACAACCCATCAGTTTTTCTTTCTTTCTGGCTGGATCTGTGCTCTCAGGAGAGCCCCTGAGCCCAACCCCCAATCCACTTTGGATCTTTCTCAAACCAAGAGTATAACTAATGCCCATCCCTCATTAATCTTATTTTCACTAGATTTAACATACCATCAGCAATTGGGCTCTACTTGGCTGGATAATGCAATTTGATACAATTTGCCCACATTCACTTTTACTGTTTTTTTCAAGTTTCGTTCTACAAGGAAAGGCCAGATTATTTATGGTGCCTCATTTTCTTTCCACACTCATTTGTCTGAACATCAGGGGCATTGCGGGTCAGTCATGAACCAAAACGAGGCTGAAGCTTTATTTGGAACCAGGTGTTTGGTCTTGTGCTTTGCATAATGCTTCAGTTGTAAAGATTTATTGAAATGTGTCCCTCATTTTGCGAGAGTCAAGGTGATCAAAAACAAATCAAGGATTATGTCTAGTTTCAGTGAAAGTATTGTTAATTTGTAATATAATTGTATGGTAATGGTACAAGATTGTACAGTAGCAGTCAACCAATATGTGTTTTTCAATTGTCGATACCAATGCGGATATCTAGAGAATAGGGTGGCCGATGACTATAATGTCAATGTATGGTACGATATAAGCAGAGCAAAGGAGATGTAAAAAATGAATTGTATTAAATTAAATAAACAATTATTTGACCTAATGTTTTCTTTGAAAATCAGCAAAGGTCAGACTTGTGTAAATCGTACAAGCAGTCTGATTATTTACATTTTAACGATGATGCCAAAAATCTTATTAAATAACTAATATTTGGTATTTGATAAAACAATATATTGGCCAGACCGGTTAATCTGTCAATACTGGGCATTTGATAGACGGATGCATCAGCAAAAATGATTAATTAGACAATATTTGACTTTTGATAGACAGCATATTAATCGGACCAGTTAATTAGACACTATTTAGCATATGTGAGACCGATATATCTGCCTGACTGATTAATTGGCCCACATTTGGCATTTGACAGAGAGACATATTGGCCAGACCAACAGTCTGTCTGATGATATTTGGCATTTGATAGACAGATATATTAGCTAGGCTGATTACCTATCCAATATTTGAATTTTGAGAGAACGATATCAGTCAGACTGATTAATCTACAGATATATCAGCATTTAATAGACAATACATTATTCTGACTCATTAATCACAGTGTTTTCCACAAGATTTTCTGAGACTGTAGTGGGTGGACCTTGGCCCCTCTAGGGGTTCTGGGGGCATGCTCCCCCATAAGAACATTTTCAAGTTAAATACATCAATCTGGTGCACTTTGAGAGCAAAATTAAGAGGCTAGATCTATGAAGAAATTTGTGCTCTTGTGAATAATTTTGTGTGCTAGTAGTAATAGTTACGTTCATAGTCACGACCGGCCCCGCCCTCCTCCTCACCACACTCTTCCCTCCGTCGTCCCCCCCCCCCCTTTTCGGGTGGGGTGCTGCCCTTCAGGCATTCCCCGTCTTCCTTGTGACCTGGATGGCAGACAAGGGGAGGGAAAAGGGGAGAGGGAAAGAGTGAAGCAGAGCGTCAGTAAGAGAAAGAGCAGAGAGAGAGAAAAAAATGCTCGTCGGTTTGCCTGGTCCTTGACCACCACTCCACCCTCTGGCAGACAAAAGCCGCTCCTCCCTGGGCAGACAGCAGTGAGTCTTTGACCCCTGGTAGATGGAATACCCCTTCGCATTCTGTTGGCTGGTAGCGAGCCCCTCCTCCCATCACAGATGGCAGCTGTTCCTCCGCGTCCAAGCAGCTGGCAGCGACATCTCCGTCCCCCGGCGGACGGTCGCGTCTGCTCCTTTAGGCAGATGGCAGTGGTGAGGACTCCAAAACAGCGCATTCCTCCTTGGGTTTCGGCACCAATGTAACAGGGTTGAAATGGGAAAGGAGGTGGCGGAAACCAGCTGAATAGTTAAAGTAATATTTAATGTAAAATTAAAACAAAGACACAAATGCACACACGGCAGCTGCCTGGTGCTCACACTTCTATGGAATGAGATCTACTTTTTCGTCATGTTATTGCAGCAAGATCTACCATGTAAAATAAAGGCTATACATTATCACAATACCAAAATTTAAATAGTCAGTAGTGAAATTTGACAATTCTCAATACCAGCTTCAAAATCACAACAAATAATTACACTTGTCATGGATGGTGAGTCACTTGTTTTTCCTGTGTGTTTGTTTTAGTTTTTCCCTTGTGTGTGGCCAGCTGTCGCTGATCAGTCGTATCACCGTTGCCATGACTATTCTGGCACTTCGGCTGTGCGGCTGTTTTGCAACAGCAGTTGTTCATTCTCCCTGCTATATTTTAACCACGCTGTGTGTCTGTTTTGTTGCCAGATTATTGTGTTGTGTGTCTCTTCCTCACGTCCTCTAGCCTCGGTCTGTCTGTCACTGCAATGTGTGTGTTTCTCTCCAGTGCCAGTCTGCCAGTTGATCTGTCTTTGCCAGTTCAGTGGATTACTCTTCTCTTAGCTCTGCTCGTCCTTCCTCTTTACGCCAGGGTTTCAGCCTTCCTCTCATCTCTCATCTCCGGTCAAGTGCACAGCATCCAGCATTCCCTCTCATCTCTGACCACTTGTCAAGTGCACAGCATCCTCACGTTCCGTTCACCTGCTAAGCTCTGCTTCATTGCCTCTCTTCAACGTCTTATCAGCCAATGCTGGTTGATCCCATACCCTCTGCATATTGGTTCCTTTCTTGATTCCGGTAACAGGATAATCTGGCCACACATGGATCCAGTGGAGGACACTGGTCTTCATGCTGCACTCTCAGAACAAGGGGTGCTGCTGGGGCGCCAACAGGAACAGATCAGTTCCACCAGTCAGGCCTTAGAGATGGTGGCTTCTCAGCTGGTCAAGTTAACATCCATGGTGCAACAGCTTTGTCCCGACACCAATCCCACTCCTCCTCCCTTGTCCATCCGTGTAGACAAAATGCTTGCTCTTCACCAATGCTGCCGCCAATCTCCATCCTCCCAGACTACGGTGTGCCCCAGCCATTTCCATACTGTCCCCTGGGTCATCGGAGCATGATCTCTGTTTGTACTTTGCTCTCCCTGGCCATATTTATGCTACGTGTACAGTAAAAGCTGCAGCTTGCCAGTAGAGGAGGGTGACTGGTGAGCACTACTCCACTGATTAAACTCTCCTCCCGACTCGACTGCAGTGAGATACGTCAAGTCAAGAACTTTCGGCTCTTTTCGACTCCAGGGTCTGAAGGGATGTTGAACTAGCCCCGAATTGGAACGTTCCCATCATGCCCCTGGTGGAGCCTATCACTACTCACACCATTAGTGGGTCCGGCCTCTCTCTGGTCACTCAAGTCACATGGCCCCTCACCCTCGTGTCTGGAAACCATTCTGAAAGCATCACCTTCTTCCTCCTCAAGTCACCATCCTCCCTGGTAATGCTTGGACACCCCTGGCTGGTAATCCACAACCCACATATTGATTGGTCCACTAACTGTGCTGGCCTCGAGTCCCTTTTGTTTGCCTAACTGTCTTCTGCTGTCTCCCCTGTTGAGCTGGTGGACTTGTCTGGAGTACCTGGTGGCCTACCATGACCTGAGGGTGGTGTTCAGCCAGTCCCGTGCCACGTCCCTCCCTCCTTACTGTCCGTACGACTGTGTGATTAACCTACTTCCAGGTTTTTCTTCGCCTCGAGGTCGCCTATGTTCTCTTTCTGCTCCAGAGAGGGAGGTCATGGAAAGGTATATCAATGAGTCTCTTGCAGCCGTTATCATCCGTCCTTCCTCTTCACTGGCTGGGATGGGGTTCTTCTTTGTGGAGAAGGATGTTTGCTTAGACATTGAATTGATTATTGGGGGCTGAATGACATCACAGTAAATATTTTTTTTCCTTTGCCATTGATGTCTTCAGCTTTTGAACTCTTGCAGGGGACGACCATCTTTACAAAGTTGGACCTACGCAGTGCTTATCACCTTTCTGGATCAGGGAGAGGGATGAGTGGAAGACAGTTTTAACACCACTAGGGGGCACTTTGAGTACCTGGTTATGCCTTTCGGCTTGGCCAATGCCCCGGCTGTCTTCCAGGGGCTTGTTAATGATGTGCTTCCGGACATGGGTGATTGGTTTGTTTATGTCTATCTGGATGACATTCTCATTTTCTCCCAGAGCATTCAGGACCATGTCCAGCATGTCAGTAGCATGCTTCAGTGACTGCTAGAGAACCGGCTCTTGGTTAAAGCTGAGAAGTGTGTTTTCCATGCACAGTCTGTTCCATTCCTGGGGTTCATCATTTCATCTGAAGGAGTCCGAATGGATCCCAACAAGGTCAGGGCCATCTCAGATTGGCCAACTCCAGATTTACGAAGAGCTGTTAGGATGTGTCTGGGGTTTGTCCATTTTTTTTTTTCGGTTTATCTGGGATTTCAGTCAGCTCGCTGCACCTTTGACGGATCTCACCTCCACCAAAGTTCCTTTTTAAGTGGTCGCCTGTGGCTCAGATTCATATCTCTCCTGATCCCTCATGAGAGTTTGTGGTGGAGGTAGATGCATCAGAGGTGGGCATAGGGGCAGTCCTGTCACAACGTTCTTCCTCAGATGAAAGGATGCACCTGTGTGCTTATTTTTCTCATCGCTTTACACACCCATTATGGAATTACAATGAGGACAATCATGAATTGTTGGCTGTCCGGCTGGCGTAGGGTGAGTGGCGACCTTGGTTCGGGGGTGCCATTCGTGGTGTCATAAGAACCTCAACTATATTTGCACTTCATAAGATCTAAATTCCAGGCAGGCACGCTGGGCACTGTTTTGATTTTTTACTTATCGAACGGGTTCCAAAAACATCAAGCCCAATGCTTTATCTCAATGCTTTGAAGTCAAGACCTCCATTAAAGTCCGGATACCATTCTTTCCCCATCACTGGTGGTCATGGTGGGCATGGTATCCTGGGAGGTGGTTTCCAAAGTCACACGCAGCACTGTCATTCCCGTGGAGTGCCCAGCGGGTCTGCTGTTTTTTCCACAATCGTTCTGCACACACGTACTGCGATTGGGTCATTCGTCCAACGTAGCCAGTCACCCAGGGGGGCGACCGCACTCAAGCCCTGATTAGAGTGAAATTCTGGTGTCCAAGGCTACGGTCTGACGTCCGTCAGTTTGTGGCTGCCTGCTCAGTTTTTGCTGTTAATAAGACTTCTCAACGCTCTCCAGCAGGGCTCCTCTGACTGCTGTCAGTACCTTCGAGACCCTAGTCTCACATTGCCATGGATTTTGTTACCGGTGTACCCCCCTCCCATGGCAACATGGTCGTTTTGACTGTATTTACCGTAGAAGGTCTGTTTGTCCACTAAGGAAATCCAAGTCCCATCACATAAACTGGTGCCCAAATTCATCTGGCCCTTTTCCATCACCAAGGTGCTTAGTCTGGTGGCAGTCCAGCTCAAACTTCCCAATTACCTGAATCGTATTTACCCTGTTTTTCATGTGTCTAAAATAAAACCGTTTTCTCATTCTGAGTTACATACCCCTGCTCCCATCCTACCTCCCCCACGGTTCGTAGGAGGTGCTCTGGCTTACACCGTTGGGTGCCTTTTAGATGTTTGGTGGAGAGGCAAAGGGTTCCAATATTTATTCAACTGAGAGGGCTATTGTCCTGAGAAGTGTTGGGTTCCGGTGGGTGATATTCTGGACAGCGCCATCATCGATGACTTCCATCGCTGTCATGGTGGGTCCACTGTGGGCTCCAAGAGTCACCCGTGGGGGGGTACTTTCACAGTTGGCGAGTCACCAGTTTGTCCTGCGTGTTTGTTTTAAGTTTTCCCTCGTGTGTGTGGCCAGCTGTCGCTGATCAATCGTATCACCATTGCTATGACTACTCTGGCGCTTCGGCTGGGCGGCTAATTAGCGACAGCTGTTGTTCATTCTCAGAGTTTATTTTAACCCTCCTATGTGTCTGTTTCGTTGCCAGATTATTGTGTTGTGTATCTGTACCTCATGTCCTCTAGCCTCGGTCTGTTTGTCTCCGTACTGTGTGTGTGTGTTTCCCTCCAGTGCCAGTCTGCGAGTTAGTCTGTCTTCGCCAGTTCTGTGGATTACTCATCTCTTCACTCTGCTCATCCTTACTCTCTATGCCAGGGGTTCCAGCCTTCCCTCTCATCTCTCACCTCCGGTCAAGTGCACAGATCCAGACTTCCATCTCATCTCTCGCCACCGGTCAAGTGCACAGCATCCTCACGTTCCGTTCACCTGCCAAGCTCTGCTTCATTGTCTCTCTTCTACTCCGCTGAGGTCGATGCCAGTTGATCCCATAAAATCTGCCTGTCTTGATTGTTGCCTTGTGTAAATTAACTGACTCTGTTTTTCTCAGCATTGTGGGTCCTTTCGTGATTCCTGTGACAAACACTAACTAATATGTTAATTATTGAAGATTGGTTTCAAGTTCTTAAGTAATTATTCAAGACTAGGAAACAGTCAGTAATAAAATAACAATAAAAACAGTAAAATAATAGAACAAAAAATTCAAATTAAGAAAATTCTGTGCTTTTTTTAACAGCTTTAAAAGTTTTTAACAGCAGTTTCAGGTATTCAATAAACATTCAGAATGAAATGCAACATAAAACTACTACTGGCCTTCACTGTATGATTATAATACATTAATACTTTTTTAAAGCTACTAAAGTTATTCAGTTAAGAGTGAGTGTTTTCTTGTACTGGTTGTTTGATTATTATTATGACACATTAGACAGCAGCAGGTCTTGTAGCTTACATTTATACTTACAATTCCGAAATTTTTAAAACAAATCCACTTTTTTCTCTGCTGTTTATGTTCAATTTAGACTCGCATAATTCATTTTGCCGGAATTTTTATCCATTCAGGCACGCATCAAACAGGGCACAGCTATTACTAGATCGCTTACAAATTATGTCCACGTGCTCTGGATTACTTTCAACAGCAGAATAAGAATATGAATTTTCTAATAAGTGACAAAGGCCTAGGCTATCACAAATATAGCTGGTTATTTTTTTATTTATTGATGTTCTAATCAGTCTGATTGTATGGTTGGGCAAGCAAAATTCTCTTTCACTTGCCCCTTCAAAAATCCACTTGTCCCGGACAAGTGGACAGGTGTTAATGTCGTTAAAAGTGGTTATCTGTGTTGAACTTGCTCCTCAGATTTTGAAAATAGTTAAGTTGTGTGTGTGAGCATGTGCGCGTACAGCAGGGTGGAGCAGGGAGGAGGCTGACTGACTGTTTGGACTGATGCTTTGCCGAAGCAATACCGCAAAACACAATGTTAGAGTTGTCATTATGAGAAGTGTAACAGTCACTGTCTAGGTAATTAATGGGAAACACTGATCGTATGAAATGTATCGTATGTTAAAATGATATATTGGCCAGACAGATTAATCAGCCAATATTTGGCATTTGATAGACCAACATATGAGCTAGACTGAGTATTCAGACAATATTTTACATTTGGTAGACAATATATTAATCAAGACAAATAATCCGACACTATTTAGCATACATTAGATCAATATAGCTACCAGACCGATTTATTTGATAGACCGGCATACTGGCCAGACCGATTAATCGACTAGTATTTTGCTTTTGATAGACTGGCATATCGGCCACATCAATTAATCTGCCAAAATGTGCCATTCTGAGATAAGAATTTGATACAGAGGTCTAAGATTCACATGTGAGAGTGACTCTGCATGTATAATTTATGCGTGTGTTTATTTGTGCATGTTGTGGCAGGTGTAGCCGCGAGGGAAACCTCTCAGTCCCTGAGGACGCTGGCCCAGGCTGCGAGGGGAGTAGCAGCGAGTACCGTGGAGCCTCAGGCCGCAGCTGCCATGCTAGATTCTGCCTGTCATGTGATGGAGGGCTCTACCATGCTAATCCACGAAGCCCACCAAGCCCTAATGTGCCCTGGAGATGCAGAGAGCCAGCAGAGATTAGCGCAGGTGAGGCATCGTAGATTAAACATACATTACACACATTTAACCTTTAAACAGTGCACAAATAAAGACAGATGTCATCCCATCTGTGAGAACTTTTATCGTGACAAGTAAACAAATTGAAATGGCAGATTGTTTACACAATTTTCCAAAGCAAAATATATACTGTATGTTTGCGAAAATCTGATGTTTTTATTTTTCTCTCAACTTGCGTCATTTTGTTCATGATTTTGAGGATGAGGGAATCTGCCTAATGACAAGCTTCTACCATGTGTCAAATGCATTTCTGACAAAATATTAGAGAGTTTGATTGGATGCATTGCCTTTTGAGGTAAAAATAAATAAATAAAAGCAAATAGTTTTCTCCTAACTTTTAAAATGTGATAAGTCCATTTATTTTGCTATCCTAACTATTATATCCATAATTATATGTTAAGTTATATATTTAATTATTTGATCAAACTTTAATATTTGCATTTAGCACTGTTTTTTTCCCCCTGCTGCTTTATCAGAACAGACCTATGACCCATTTTTGGTCACTTCCCACCTTTTGAGAGCCATCCTGGTCTACAAAGGCAAAACACAGTAACTACACCAACACTGAAACTACAAAATGGCTTCAAAGATAATAGTGTGGATTTTGTAGGTATTACAATTTCCACACTCTGTGTACTCAGAGCAAAATGTATAGCTATTGCATATTTATTCTAATTTAGAGAGTATAGTATTATTTATTTTTTTGTCAAGTACTATGTAGAAGCCCCCCTTTTGGCAATTATCTCCCATAGAATAAACTATTCTCAATTGTCACTGTTTCCTGGTGACCCGAATTCTGAAAGGTGCCAGCACGCCTCCTTATTTGCGCAGGTATCTTTGGGAGACAAGCATATTGCTTGGTTTGTCTGTTACAGTGGCATAAATAAGGGACATGGAATCCACTGTTTGGCTGATGGTCTGATTTGAATATTATATTCCCTCTGCATTACCCTGGGCCATTGTAGAGTTATTGGAGGGTTTGTCTGGGTGTGTGTGTGTTTCAGGTGGCAAAGGCTGTCTCTCACTCCTTGAATAACTGTGTGAACTGCCTACCTGGACAGAAGGATGTGGATATGGCTCTCCGGAGCATCGGCGAGGCCAGTAAGAAACTGCTTGTGGAAAATGTGAGTTGTTGTTCTTTGGTTACTAACCATTTATCATTGCTGATTGTATCTTAGCTATTATTATTTGGCTCTCTGGAATTCTTGATTCTAATTGGTCAGCCATGGAGTTCTGTGGTCAAATATGACCACTTAATTGTGCAATTGACTGTTTTCCAGTGCAGATGATTTTCTACATATCTGTGCTAGTTTCAGGTGTCTCAGATCACTCTGCTGTCTCTTTCTTCACACATAAAATAACGTAAATTTAAATCAATATTTAATGTCCATTAATTGATTTATTTGGTAAGTAGCAGTGTAATAAGAGGCGGAATGTACAGTCATTTGTTAATTTGGAGGTAATGATTTGCTCGAATTCCTTAAATCTCCTTAGTGTTTACTTTCCCCTGAAAGCATCAGAGCCATGAAAGTGAAGTTTTTTTTATTGTACTCAGTCATTTAGCTCATGTATTTATGAGCTTTTGTTGTCAGTATGTCTTTTCCGTTGTTTAAGTCACTACGTAAATAAATGTGGAAAATATGTTACAGTATTTGGGACTTGAGAGCTCACACTTTTCCACATGACTCTGCTATAAACTCAGCCATAACTGTAATATTTCACCCTCTCCTTGTTCTTCAGCTTCCTCCATGCTCCAAATCCTTCCAAGAGGCCCAGACGGACCTGAACCACACAGCAGCCGAGCTGAACCACTCTGCTGGGGATGTGGTGCAGTCGTCGCGGGGCACCAGCAGCCAGCTGGCTGTGGCCTCTGGCAAGTTCAGCCACGACTTTGATGAGTTCCTAGATGCCGGTATCGAGATGGCCGGTCACACTCAGGTACTGTTTTCACACTGTTTTAATTGTTGTTGAATGTTATTCTATGCACACATGCTTCAGATGCACATCTTTGGCTGTCGCGCCATGAGTAAATAACTTAGAATAATACATATTGCGATATACATATTTAGCAGTTCCCTTTATCGCTCCCTTTATCGCTCAGCTGCGGTAGGTTTGGCTGGTTAGTTGTGCCATTTAGCCCCTGGTGGTGTACCAGCAGAAAAGTTTTATGGGAGAAAAAACATGTTTCTCCATTGACTGCTACTCAAAAGTTACATGAAAATCGTAAAAAAGAAAATCACATCAAAATAAACTGTAAAAATGCCCTTGTTGTCTATGATTCCATCATTTTGTGCAACTTTTCACCCTCAAAATCAATTGAAGCTTGTCAAGTAAAATCTTGTTACACTGTGTAATTCTTATGTTCGCATGTATATGTTCAAATGTGCTTAATGTCCGAATCTAAAACCTGCTCAAGAAAAAAACAACAAAAAAAACTAAATGGTTGTCATTTTTCAAGCGCCTTTTAAATGCGTTTCAAAGTGTTGATTAATTTGTTAATTAGCGCCTCTCATTTAATTCACCCAGGCACATAATTGTCCCAGAGAGCAAGATGGCACTCCATCCAAATGACATTTATGACAATGTTCTGGTTCTGCATGTTTTCATTAAAGAGCACCTATTATGGTTTTTAAACAGTCTGTTGTGAATGGTCTACCACTTATTGTAGTGTTTGAGGGCGGGTCAAAGCTGTTTGCGAGCAGCTAATGAAGACCAGAGGCAGGTTTTTTTTGTTACCAAATGACATAGGTTAGAACAGGAAGTAAGTCTGGAATTACTAATGATTCGTTTCAGGTGTTCAAAATTGGTTCTTTCTTTCGGGAGTCAATAACTCCAGTTGTCATGCACTTTGATTTTTGAAAAAAAAAAAGACATTCACAAACAGCTATATAGCACACTACATGAAAGGTAATATTTGAAAAACCATAATAGGTGCTCTTTAAATTGTAGAGGCAGGTGAGAAGAGGGGGTGATGGAGCCTAACATGCCCCATGAAGGAGGATAGTGAAAGACAAACCAGACTTTGGACAATTGGGATACTTCCAGAAATTACATAGCAGCCAGTTAATCAGAATCGAACTGGCAATTTTTGCCAGATTTCACAATTTTTGTTTTGTTATTGTATTAGATGACGCAATTGGTCGACGTATTGTGGAAACAATGAGCCCTTTTACAAATTGATTAACCATAAAATCTAACCTCTTTTCAAGGTTTTTAAAAAGAATGCCATTGCACATTGTTCTGCAGAAATAACAAAAATTGAAGAACAAATAGTTTGCATGCCCAATAGCTTCACTGCATACTAAGATGCTTTGTTCTGTTTCCACAGTCCAAAGATGACCAGATCCAGGTGATTGGGAACCTGAAAAACATCTCCATGGCATCCAGCAAGCTGCTCTTGGCAGCCAAGTCCCTCTCCGTGGATCCAGGGGCTGCAAATGCCAAAAACCTCCTTGCAGCTGCGGCCCGGTAGGAATGAGATTCAATCAGCATTCTGGGGAGAGTTTAGAAATCATTAACCCAGCATTCAGCACAGTGTATATCAGCAAAAATCAACTATTCAGCTTAAAGTTTTCATACAGAGCTGAATTAGCTGTGAGAGTGTGCGAGATGTTGGCGTGTGTGCATGTGCTGCTTGTATCCCCTCAGGTAAAGCAGCTGGTCCTGAGTGTTTTGGGCTAGATTGATTTCTGTTCCCTTAATGAGGAAACAAACACACATGCACACACACTTGGTTCTAGGCTCAGTTTAGTGAAAGAAAACATAATTTTGTCATGATTCTGGTGTGTTTGTGAGGAGTTTAATGAGTTTGTTTAAAATGGAGATTTTCACCCACTCTCCAAATTGTCACCCCCAAGCCCTTGTAGGTGCATTTTTTGCCATTCTGACTTTTAATGTGTGTGGGTGTGCGGTGGGGTTGGGTGGTTTACGAGGTTTACGTGGTTACAAACTGGTTATTACAAGGTTATTCTGCTATAAATGTGGTTTTCATTTCTAAAAAACATTTCTAGTGTCCCCATAATTAAAATTGCTTAAAACATAATAAACTATGTTTTATTGAAAATGTAAAAATGCAGAATGATTTTTGTTAAGTTTAGGATTAGGGGTAGGGGATATAATCTATAGTTCATACAGTAAAAAAATAAATATGTCTATGGACAGTCCTCACAAGGATAGCCGCACCAACGTGTGTGTGTGTGTGTGTGTGTGTGTGTGTGTGTGTGTGTGTGTGTGTGTGTGTGTGTGTGTGTGTGTGTGTGTGTTTTTCAGAGCGGTGACAGAGAGCATTAATCAGCTCATCACACTGTGTACCCAGCAGGCACCAGGACAAAAAGAGTGTGACAACGCTCTACGAGAACTAGAGGTACTCACGCACACTGTTCTGACGCTTGTGTACACTGTATTTTAGCACAAAACCTTATTCACTAACTCGCAATTTAATTTAACCAGAAATACCACAACACACTGAGGATTTAAGTCATCAGACAGTATTTTGAGTATTATACATTTATGCATTTGGCAGACGCTTTTATCCAAAGCGACTTACAGTGCAATTATTACAGGGACAATCCCCCCGGAGCAACCTTGAGTGAAGTGCCTTGCTCAAGGACACAATGGTGGTGGCTGTGGGGATCAAACCAGCAACCTTCTGATTAACAGTTATGTGCTTTAGCCTACTACGCCACCACCACTCCATTCTGACTAATTTTGTCATTAGTGAAAAATGTATCTTAATATCACGAAGACTACACTTCTTTTTTTTATGCACGTTTTGGAAATTGGATTTGCATCTTTTTAGCAAGCCTTTTTTATGCAATATCCAAAAATTTGTTTTAAAGTGTGTGGATTGAAACCAAGCTTGTTTCAGTCTTTTCTGTGCAAACACAGCTCTTTTCTATTGTAGGTTGTGCTTTATTCACTGAGAGCAGTCTGCAAACAGAATTTAATTTGAGATGTTTGTGTACATTTTTCTATTAATAATGGCTGAAGTAATTCATTAAATGATGTACAAATGATGGAGAAGACTGTTAACCGACCATATATCCTGACGCATGTAGTCAAGTGCACTTTTGGCATTTTAAAGAGGGATTTCAGGTGCCTGCTTCCCAGTGATGGAGTGATGCTGTACCGTCCCATTTCAAAAATAGTCTTTGGTGGTGGCTGACATACATGATCATCTATATGCACTAAGTTTGCTTCATATTAATAAAATGTATTATGTGATATGCAGATTAATTAAGCATATTAATCGCAATTAATCTCAAATCTAAATATTTGCTGATAATACATAAATAATTATACTTAGATTTAAATACTTTTAAACATATATATTTAAAAAATAATCATATAGACAATTAAACTGCATTACAATATTGTGGTAGAAGAGTAAAGCTTTGATAAGACCATACAAACAAGGGAATTTTGAAGGCAGTATATTGTTTATTTCCATATAATTGAATAAAAGTCTATTATTCGCCAACAGTCCACAGCATTTCATTTTGCAATTGAATTTGTCAGTCTGTCCGGATAGATTTATTATAAGGTCTTATCTAAGGATGCGCCAGTGTTCATATGCATCAGATGGATGCTTTTGGAGTGTCACTCTTTGATTGTGTCGTGTTTTTACGTCGCTGTGTCAAGTTAAACTTAGTTTGAATCTTAGAAAAAGGCTTCTCGAGATTCCTGCATTCGGAATTGCGCTCAATCCAGCTGTGTTTGAACACACGAACACAACCTTCCTCATATTGAGCTGTCCCTAGTGTCAAACAAACCAGAGTGTTGATTGTTGTCTGTACAGCAGTGCATTTTCTGTACATCTGGAGTTTTGCTTACTGCCCTCTGCTGAAAAGTGGTGGTGCTTCAAGCTTGAATTGCTTCGACAGAAGGAATATTCCATATTACAGTTTTTTTTAGCTAATTATTTTTATATATAATTAATCGCAAACTGATTCTTGAGATAAAGGACAAAATATCTTTTAAATCTTAGTTTTTATTTTTTAATACAAAATTCATTTGAAATGGAGATATTTGTAGAGAAAGGTGTCAGCTAACAAACCATGTAAGGGAACAGGTTTTTATAAAAACACTTTTTCACTTCATAACTTACATCTTACTGTAATTGTATCAGCTCTGTCAGACACACTAAAAAGTGAAATAAGTAAAGTGAAAAATACATTCTGTCATTTTTTTTTTTTCCTGTTTTCACACTATTCTAAAAATTCTGACGCAAATGACAAAATTATTTTCCATAATTTCCATTTAGTTTTTTTCTCCATTGAAACTGTCTCTATAACCTAAACTATATAACAAAATTATTCGTCAAATCTAACAGAAATTACCACAATGGGATGACAGTGTTGGCATGTTGAAGCTGTGATTGCTGAGACTTCAGCATTGTTTATTTATAATAAATAAAAATATATATAATACTTACCTGACCACGTGTCCTACAGTTGCAACCACCTTGAGCAGGAAGTGGGAAAGAGTAATAGCTGACCATGATATTGTCTGATTTATTCAGGATTATAAAAAAATTGAAGACACAACTTTGATAGGCAGGTTTGTTTTTTTATGTAAAATACGATAAAAAAAATGTCTCTGTGAATTGTTTGATATCTTACAGGTCCCTACCTTTCATTTGATATTTTGATTGATATATTTATACAGTACTGTGCAAAAGTCTTAGGAACATAAGATGTTTCACAAAAGCATTTGTCTTCAGATGGTTATTTATATCTTCAGCTTTAGTGTGTCAATAGGAAATATAAATGTTAGACTCCCAAACATTACTTTTGCAAATTAAAAGATTAGAATAGATGAACAGGAAGCCCTGCAACAGATGTCATTTCCCCCACAAAGCCTCCCACTGAACACCATGTCAGTCTGAGATTACAAGAGAACAAAAGGGGGGTCAAAATCAAAAGGAACAGTATCTGGTGTGGCCACCAGCTGCATTAAGTACTGCAGTGCATCTCCTCCTCATGGACAGCACCAGATTTGACAGTTCATGCTGTGAGATGTTACCTCACTCTTCCACCAAGGTACTTAGAAGTTCCCGGACATTTCTGTGTGGAATGGCCCTGGCCCTCACCCTCCGATCCAACATGTCCCAGACGTGCTCAAAGGGATTGAGATCTGGACTCTTTGTTGGCCATGGCAGAACACTCACATGCATCATGCACAGAATGAGCAGTATGGCTGGTGGCATTGTCATGTCAGGATGAGCCTGCAGGAAGGGTACCACATGAGAGAGGAGGATGTCTTCCCTGTAACCCACAGTGTAGAGATTGCCTGCAATGACACCAAGCTCAGTCTGATGATGCTGTGACACACCGCCCCAGACCATGACGGACCCTCCACCTCCATATCGATCACATGTATTGTTTTCTTAGTAGAATTCAAATGGGGTGCATAACTTTTGTGGTCTGCAACGCAACATAAGAGAGAAGCCAGGTCTACGATCCCGTATCTGTAGTGCGGCAATCGAGGGAAGCCTGGTTGACTTTCGTGCACTTGCGTGCTTTAGTGAAAAGTGATCAATCATCACGCGCAAATCACTGTTTTCGATGAGATCACTGAATGCATGATGTATATCATAAAATGTGCTTAGGCTGACCAAAATGCCCCTTGGGCAGTTGCCAAAAACGTTTCAATGCAGGAAAAACTGTTGACGCTGCACACTCTAGAACCATTCTGCAAGATCAGAAATTGCTCTGTGCCGATTGAGTTCAGCACTTAATTTTATGGGCACATTGGTACCTTTACCTGATTTGCATAATTCTGTTAGTGAATCAGGCACTAAAACAGCGTAGATAGCATGTGAAAATAAACTGCACTATCAGTGAGTGCAAATTATACTTAGTTAATTCCCTTCTCAGCCTCTGAAAAGATGTGAAATATTTGATATCTTAGTTGTTCATTTACTCTTTTTACTTTTACACGGCACTTTGATAGTCTACAAGCAATCTTACCCTCTCTCTCTCTCTCTCTCTCTCCCACATATACACAGGCCGTGCGAGGAATGCTAGATAATCCAAATGAGCCAGTCAGCGATCTCTCCTATTTTGACTGCATTGAGAGCGTTATGGAGAATTCCAAGGTAAAGAATCCATTGCAACATTCCAACATTTTCTAAAAAATGAGAAGCTGTTTATTCCAAAAGGGGATCTAATACTTTTCGGTCTGAGCAGGTTCTCGGGGAGTCTATGGCTGGAATCTCACAGCATTGTAAGACGGGAAATGTGCCAGCATTCGGCGATTGTGTAGGTGTGGCGTCCAAAGCACTGTGTGGGTTGACCGAGGCAGCGGGGCAGGTGAGCTCTTTGGCTGGTACCGTCTGATACTACTCCCACAATGTACCCGGAGCGTTGCTTTAGAAACACTTTTTTCTATAAAGACAACATGAAATTGTATTCAAAACACAGTTCAAACTGAGAAAAATACTTTCTCCTTTCTGAGTGTAATGCGCAAAGTCAGCTATAAGTAGGCCATTTAGAAGTTTATTTCCCCAAAAGTAGGAATAAGTGCGGCCTATTGGAGTGAATTTGGAGTGTTCAGCAAACCAGTTTGAAATAAATTGTTATTTTTGCTATTCTGTTTGGTAGCACTTGTGTCGCAGGCATTTCTGCAGCTTTAACATTTGTAACCAAAGGCATTAACTAAGAATGTAATAGGAACCATTTTGATTGTTTTCCATGATGTGTTTAAGATTAGTTTGCTAAATAAAAATAATTTCTCCATTTCTCTCTCTCTTATTTAGATGATTTTTTTACATTTATACATTACATTTTTCCAAAGTAATTTACTAATGAGCTCACTCCTTTCAGGCCTCCTATTTGGTGGGTGTCTCCGATCCCAACAGCCAGTCAGGTCATCAGGGATTGGTGGATCCCATCCAGTTTGCCAGAGCCAATCAGGCGATTCAGATGGCCTGTCAGAACCTTGTGGACCCAGCCAGCAGTCCTTCCCAGGTGGCTATTTTAAATGTTTCTTTCTGATTTAATCCTCTAGGACCTCTGTAAGCATTTGGGTTATTCTTATGAAATTTTCAAGAATATGTCATGGTCGGATTTTACCCAACATCAAAGAAAATCTGAAATGATTCTTAACACAAAATAAACAAAGCCTGCATTTAGGGCCATTCATAATTTTTGCATTGTGACATTAACCTCCCAATTCTCAATACTGGAAGGACGTTTTACTTGTACTTGACCCATTGTTTTCAAGGATGAGTCTAATTTTTACTATATTATTATTTATTTGTTTGTGTAGGTTTTGTCGGCAGCTACAATCGTTGCAAAGCACACCTCAGCCCTTTGCAACGCCTGTCGTCTGGCGTCTTCCAAAACAGCCAACCCTGTAGCCCGAAGACATTTCGTGCAATCAGCCAAAGAGGTCGCCAATACCACTGCTAACCTTGTCAAAACGATAAAGGTATGACCTGTAATTAATTGTCAAAAGGTAATTTGGTACTGGAGTAATTCTGAATTTATTGAATTTTCACCATTTGTATGAAGACTTGAGCTAGCCTGCTATTTGCAACCATATAGCCAGCAACAAAGCTTCATTTGTGTGAGGGTTGCAGTATTTTACCCTTAGTGATCTTCCTCTACTTTTCATCTCAGGCCTTAGATGGTGATTTCTCAAATGAGAACCGTGAAAGGTGCCGCGTGGCCACGACCCCGCTGATTGAAGCTGTGGATAATCTCTCAACCTTCGCCTCCAACCCAGAGTTTGCTAGCATTCCTGCACAGATAAGTAATGAGGTGATGAAACACTGAAAACCGGAATATTCAATGTATTATTTATTCTCCCAGTGTATGTGTGGGTCAGAATTTGCTAACATTGTGGGAACCAATTGTCTCCACAAGGATAGTAAAACCTGAAATCTGAAACTTAGTAGGGAGTAGCCAAAGGTCACTATGAGGAAAACTGCTAAAATAAACATACTAAATAATGCCTTAAAAAGGGTTAGTGGATAGAAAATGCCAGTATCTGTTGTGCCTACTGTTTTTTTTTTTCGATTATTATTTTTAATGTATTTAATTTTGTCCATATTATCATTCTTGTACAGTTCGTATTTAATATAAAATAATAACATTTAAAAAAACTTAGCTTAGTGTAAAACAATAGAAGTCAATGTAAGTCCCCACCATGTTGCTGCACTTTTTGTGGGCCAAATTTAAGAGAATGTCCTCACAAATAAAGTAAAACATTTAATATTTGTATATATGTTATATGGTTAATATATGGTTAAATTGCACTTTGAGGCAGTGTTGGTCACTTGATCTCAAGTACGAGTTCTCAATGTCCGAGTCCAAGTCACCAATATTGTGTCAGAGTCGAGTCCAAGTTGAGTCGCCAATAACTGCGATGAGTTACGAGTCCATGTCATAAAATAAGCAAATAAAATAATATTTCTGTTACCATTTTAAGTTTATTGGCACACACACATTCAGCCTTTCAAAGTGTATTGTACAAGAAACCATACACAATAACTGTAGGTTTTTATTTTTAGTAATGTTACTTTATAATGTTGCTTTTAGGAACTTTAGGCACAATTTTCTTCATTTGTTTTTGTTATTAGTTTAGTACTAATTCTTTGTCTTGAATAATTAATTGAGAACTTAATAAAATTCCATCCATCCAATCATCAATCAATCAATCAATCCATCCATCCATCCAATCATCAATCCATCCATCAATCAATCCATCCATCCATCCATCCAATCATCCATCCATCCATCCATCCAATCATCCATCCATCCAATCATCCATCCATCAATCAATCAATCAATCCATCCATTCATCCATTCATCCAATCATCCATCCATCCATCCAATCATCCATCCATCCATCAATCAATCAATCAATCCATCCATTCATCCAATCATCCATCAATCAATCCATCCATCCATCCATCCAATCATCAATCAAGCCATCCATCCATCCATCCAATCATCAATCAATCCATCCATCCATACAACAGTGCCTTCTTGCCATTTATTTGAAGTTTAAATTCTCAGGTATTGTCCTCTAGTGTTATATTATCAAAATTCATTTTAATTCAGGCATTGGAGCAATTCACATGATTTTTCATGTATGAATGGTTGGATGTCCTTTTAACAATGGGATTACTTAACTGTTTTAGCCTACATTTGTGATAGACTTGCATCACACGAGCCAGTCTCCATCTCTATGTGAAACTGTCATTAACACATGAACACACGTCAACGTAATCTTATGTTCCTGTTATAATTATAACTCATAATAATGATTTACGATTTTGTTCCACATATTATCTAATTTTCTACGTATGTGCCACCACATAGATTCTGAAAAATCCTTTATGCTTTCGATACACAGTTGCGCAGGTACGTTTTCTCAATGTGTTTTTGTTCATGGTTTCTGTCATTTGATTTGCTCATGTCTCGTACATTGTCAGTGAGCTTCAGAATATAATTGTTGCAGTACGATTTTAACCATGTATTATGCACCACCAACCAAATGGCGAGTTGATTTCTCAAACTCTGGTATTCTCCTTCGCTATACCACGTCTACAGAGGCAGAATATTTGTATGAATAAACAGAGGCGGAGTTATTTTGCTTTATAATAGATTTGCGGGTACACATGACATGTTTTGAGTGACACACGCACACTCTGAACGAGAGCAGGGAGATTTCAGAGTGTGCGTCCAGATTTGAGTGAAAGCAAATTAAATCGGAATCAGAGATTCGTGCTCGTGCAACCAGGACAATACATCACATACATGAGATCTCAAGCCAAAACGTAGAAGTTAATGGTTGTAACAAGTCAGAATGCACTCAATCCTCGAGTCCAAATCAGAGTCATTGGTGTTCGTCCGAGACGAGTTACGAGTTATCATTATCACGACTGGAGTCTGACTCAAGTCCGAGTACTACAACACTGCTTTGAGGTTTCCCCCACTGCCTGCATGAATATCTAGGTGACTCCTCTGTCTTTGAAAAATTGCCTGTGATGTTGTGCCAAAACTAAATGGTTTCTGCCCGTTCACAGACTGTCTGACAGTGAACTTACTATTATCTGCTGTTTTACAGGAAGCCCAAAAGGTCAATGAATGTTAAGCAGATTTTTACATTATTTTCAAACACACTTCATGTTCTTTGAATATATGGTCACCTTAGTCTGTTTTTTGGTTGGCTTATGGGAGTGCGAGTTAGTTCTAACAACAGCTTAACTGATGTTATTAACAACTTGTTCATTATTTAAAGGATAGTTCAACCAACAATTAAAAATCACAATTTACTCACCTTTATGTTGTTCAAAAGTGAAAAAAATTATGTTAGTTACGAAGTTTGTTAGTCTTAGTCAACATTTACTTTCATGAAAGTGAGTGGTGACTAATGCTGACATTCCTCCTAACATTTCCTTTTGTGTTACACAGAAGAAGAAAAAAAAAAGATTTGGAACAACATGAAGGTGAATTAATGATAGCAGGTGATGTCAATGATTTTTTGTTTGTTTTGTTTTGGGGTGAATTATCATTGTATTGGTGCACTTAGTCATTTTTTCTCCATTAAAAAAGTTTTACTCCTAAAGAAATAAATTGCAATTTTGAAACATAAAATATGTATAAAATCATGAGCACTCACATGAGATAAAGACTCTAATCACATCAGTAACCTTATAAAAGCTGTTTTATTCCACATTGGGCAGGGGCGCCCTCATGGGGGCTGCCATTTTAGAATCACATGACCAGCTGAATACTACTCAGTAGCCATCTTGAATGCTGCTGCATCCAAACCACTAGGTGTCACTGTAAGTCAATGATGACACAAACTGTGTGCACCTTTAATGCTGGTATTTAGGACCGGAAAAGACTGAAGGTGTCTTGTCAATATTCAGGTTATTTTGTGACTGTTGAGTTCCTTTATGTTGATTAGTTGAAACTAGATATGTAAAGTCAAAGTCTTTCTTGCAAGTCAGTTCACTGTCAGCTATCTTTGGAATGTTTTCGGGAGACTATTTCCAATTATGGCAGTGCATCTCCTATCTACTTGAATAGGGGGACACCAAAATCTCAAAAACTGCTTGCCAAGCTTACGTTTAAAACATAGACTGTAAAAAAAGATGGACGACGTACCTTCACTCTTTTCCATTGGTGAGAACTGAGTCTGCGCAGTTGCGATTTCGGGACCAGACCTGCGCAGTAGTGAGCAGGAAGTAAAGCCGTGAAATCAAGGCCCCGCCCTCACTCTCGCTGAATCAATCGCAATGACACGCCCCTGCGCTTTTGACTTTTGACTTATGACGGTGTGAAATAATTAATTATAGATATTTAGATATTCAATTTAAAGCTCCAATCTCCTCAGTCCTCCGAAGATCCCGAAAAAAAGTCTGTTGGTGCTTCAGTGACTACTTCGCTCAGAGAACCTGTCAATCACAGATGTCAATCATGTCACAGCACCGTTTTTATAGCATCAAATAACTGACAAAAAAAAAAACAACTTATTTTGAAAACAAACACTTGAAATTACATCAACGTGATAGTTTCTGTAATTTACTGTAGTTTCTATCTTTGGAAAAAAGATATCTGAAGTGTAATTTAATTGTTTAGTTGGTCTCACGTCCCGTTGAATAACATGGAGGCGGGGTTTATGACCTATACTAGGACCAGTCACCGGGGGGCGATCGAGATGTTTTGGCTTCACTTTTGAGGGCTTGTGTGGCACACTTGGTTTAAACAGCATATTTCAAATCAGCAGTAAAATCTGACACATTGTGCTTCATCTCATAATATGCAACAAAAAAAAAACGGCTTGTATAGCTAATGCACATGTGCGTTCTCAAATTGATTAACAGGTGATCTCTGTATCTAAAAGGTTATTGGCTCTTTCGCCTTTAAGGCAGGACTTCCTTTCTACATCTGTTGACCATTGGGCGTTTAGAGCTCCTTGATTGGGCATTCCAATTTCACCCATTCATTTTGACAGAAGTGGTCCATCTCTGATAAATAAATAGTCTCTGGTAAAGTTTGTCAAGATATGTAAGAGCTCAGCGTGTCTTGAGGCTGAATACCAGTTCAAATCCAAGGCTTGCTGAGTGACTCCAGCCAGGTCTCCTAAGCAACCAAATTGGCCCGGTTGCTAGGGAGGCTAGAGTCAAATGGGGTAACCTCCTCATGGTCGCTATAATGTGTGGTTCTCGCTCTCGGTGAGGCGAGTGGTAAGTTGTGCGTGGATGCCGCAGAGAATGGCGTGGGCCTCAACACGTCTGCGCGGTATCAAACCACGTGATAAGATGTGCGGATTGACGGTCTCAGACATGGAGGCAACGGAGCTTTGTCCTCTGCCACCCCGATTGAGTCACTACGCCACCACAAGGACTTAGGGCGCATTGGGAATTGGGCATTCCAAATTGGGGAGAAAATTTGGAGCTTAAAAGCTCAAGGAGGAGCTAGTGTTTAAATTGTTGGTCTCAGTTTAAGGAAATTTTTTTGGGGACAACAAAATTTGAAGAGTAACAGTATATTGGCTTTGTGAAGCCAACATAATAATTGTATTTGTTGATTAATAACTTTTTAGGGTTGGATGATATTTTTATGATATTTTCAACATTTTGGTTTTATATTTGGTTATAATATATATGATATACACTTTTATTGAAAGAAACTATTGAAAAAAAGGGAAAGGTCCTTGACTTTAAAAACAGACTAATCAATGTCCAAATTAAAGTGTAAGCCACACATCTAAAGTAACTAAGGAATGCTGGGCTTACCTGAGGGTCAGTTCCACACACTAAAGACATGTTTTTTTTTTTGTTTTTTTTATCAAGCTCTTCCTCGTGTTCTCATTCACAGTGATTTTCAAATAGTTTGCCCACCATGCGGCACTGATTTGCAGAAGTGTGATTGAAGCGTTTCTCAAATGTAATATTACCTTTTAAAGTGATGTATTGTCCTCGATACGTCAGAGCCAGATGCTACATACTGAACTCTATTAAATTTCTTTCCAATCCCAGGGTTCTGCCGCCCAGGAGCCAATCCTGCGCTCTGCTCGTTCCATGCTGGACAGCTCCACCCACCTGTTAGAGACCGCCCGCTCACTCATCATTAACCCCAAAGACCCGCCCACCTGGTCCATCCTGGCAGGCCACTCCCGCACTGTGTCAGACTCCATCAAGAGCCTGATTACATCCATCAGGTTCGTATCGTGTGAATAAAGACTGATAGTTGGAACATTTATGCTTTTTGTCTAACAAAACTCCTTTTGTAAAGATTCAGTTAAGAGCCCTCTCAGAGAGTTATAGCTCGAGCCATCAAACTCTAAAACCTGTGAAATGTCACCAACCAAGGGAAAGTTCAACAGATAGTCTTAAAGAAAACTTTGCAATTCCGAAATGCCTGTTGCTTAAACTTGTTTCTGACTTTTTTTGGCAGATTTTCATAATTTTTTGAAAAACATTACAATACCTCAATTATTTGTTCAGAAAAAGAGGAAACGATCCAATGGCTCTCTTGTCTGTACATAATAACAGCTGGATAACAGATTGTGTGGGACTTCATTGGGTTGTATATTGTAGTAGGAAATCAACCCTTAGTGAGTTTTGATTTTCAGTGAGAGTGCCCAGGGTGATGGACTAAACACAGATCAGATATGTATGCTTATGTTAAGGGTGCATACAGATAAACTGATCTGAGATCGGTGGATGTGAAGAGCTGATGTTGTCCTCTCAGCTATAACATTCTCAGCTGTCACAGGAACAGCGGCTGGGATCCGTGCATACCTGGCTGCCCTCCGTGTTTACTTTCCTCCCAGAACATTCAATCAGATCTGATGATCTGGGAACTTTGGCAGCACTTAAACTATAGATTAAAAATAAGAAACTAAATATACTGAAAACTGAATCTAGCAGTCATAGAATGAAAGCCAATGTAGCTAACTAAACTTAAGTGAATATTGAAATAATACAATTTAATAAATCCTGTAATGTGATGTGCAATATCCAGATTGTGTGGAGAAAGTTTATTCAATTGAGACCCATCTAAAATGTATATAGCAACCTCTCATGTTCTGTTGACATAGGGACAAGGCTCCTGGACAGCGGGAATGTGACCATTCCATTGACAGCATCAACAAGAGCATCAGAGACATTGAGCAGGTGTCTCTCGCAGCTGTAGGTCAGAGTCTGCCCCGCAGAGATGACATCTCCCTGGAGGTAACAAAACACATACGTCACTTTATGTTAATTCCTGCTGTTAGCATTGTATGTGAACTTTTGAATAAACTGTTAATGAATGCATTACTCTAGTATGGTGCTATTTGGTATTATATCAGCTCTAGACCTCGGCTTTAGAGGATCCATGTTAGTAGTTTTGTAGCATTTTCTGTTCTCTCTAAAAAATGTATAATATTTTTAATAATTATTATTGATTTTGTTGAATTAATATTATTTAATATACTTTTATTTTAATTATACTTAAAATAGCTGTAATATTTAATTTAGCTTATCATGACAATTTCCCCTGTCTAGGCTGCTTTTGCTACCTATATGTAAATGAGCTCTGTTATGATTGGCTACCCTTTGTGAATGTAAAATTAGATGCTGAAAAAACACAAAAATGCCGAAATGCACTGGATGGTCAATGATGTCCTTCTAATGCATATTTAAAAGGAAAAACTTGGAAAAACAGTTCAGATAGACGCATTAAAGCGATGTTTGTGAATGGATCTGTCTAATGTTAGTGCTCCTTTTAGGCTTTACAGGAGCAGTTGACTTCTGCCGTGCAGGAAATCGGTCACCTCATTGACCCCATCTCTACTGCAGCCCGAGGGGAAGCTGCTCAGCTTGGACACAAGGTAGAAACAGGGATGAAGCACAAACGATCTTACCTCTGCATTGTACTTAAAGGTGGAATCCATGATTTCCTAACATAGAAACTCATACTCCTACCTAATGCTTATTTAAGCATTAAGATATGAGCGGACATGCTACAGTATGTTGTGAATAGAGTCATGGCTGAAGGGCATTGTTAGCCACTTACGAATGTAGTCAAAAAGGCATGTGACCACACCGCATTTGAGGTGTAAACGCTAGTCGTTCCAGTATGCGTCCAGGGCAGCAGCGAAGTGCCACCCCTCACCTGTCAATCAACCACTGTGCTAAAACAAGAGTTTAAACTTTGCTGATAGCATGCTGCTTTAAAAAGAAATAACTATGTCTGATATCAACATGCCAAGACGCTGATAAGAAGCACACACATCTGAAGCTCAGCTAACACAGGTACTGCACTAAAACAATGGATAATTCTGCTCCATGTTGCGTGAGTGCTTAGATTAAATTTCAAGTGCATCTGGGAGAAACAGCATGCCAGTTTTTTTTTCAAAATTTCCTTGTCTTTTCTCAATTTTGCATGGTTTATTATCATGCAAAGCTGGTGTGTTTTCAAAGTTAAATGTAAAAAACAGTAACTGAACAAAGATATGCAACAAAAATAATGACCAGCAATGGGTTCTGCACAGTGATGCAAATTGGAGGTAGAACGATATATCGTTTTTTTTATATAATATATATATATAATAACTTGGTAATTAGAAGTCTTTATTTAGTCACACATTATACATTTGCACATATACAATGAAATCTTTTTTTTTTTCACAAATCCCAGATAAGCTACTTTTAGCATTGTAACAGAGCCAAGAATGTACCTAGTGAATTTTGTGCCTGTTTGTAGTTAATAGTCCCAGTTATGCTCCAAATCTGAATTTCTCTGGTTATTATTGGAATTTTGCACAATAAACTGCATCTGGGATTTTATTAATTTTGGACTCTTGTAGACTCTGTGCCATAATAAGAAAAGACCAAGAGTTGTTTTGTTATTTACATTCTATAAATAAATTTTAATAACTATGTGCCAATTAATCAGTTATAACAGGTAAAATCCACTATCGGTCAACCTTTAACACAAATAGTAGCTTGGTGACAAGGTCATAGCAGTGCTTTATCACAAATAAAGCATGGCTATTGACCAATTCAAATCAAATCACTTTACTGTCACACTACCATGTACACAAGTGCAACAGTAGGTGAAATTCTTGTGTGCAGTTCTGAGCAACATAGCAGTCATGACAGTGACGAGACATATACCAATTACAATAACATATTTACACAACACAATTTACATATCAAATGTACACATAATTACACAACACAATAATAATATACAATGTACAGTAAACAATACACACAATATAGAATACACATACAATAAAAATATATATATATACAGTAGATGTATTGAGGAGAATATAATTATGACAGTCCAGTGTGTGATAGAAGATGATGATTAATAAATTGCAGTGCTGATTATTGAACGTGAGAGATCAAATGTTCAAAATTCTGATTGCTTGGGGGAAGAAGCTGTCATGTAGTCGGATGGTGCGTGTCCTGATGCTGCGATACCGCCTGCCTGATGGTAGCAGTGAGAACAGACCATGACTCGGGTGGCTGGAGTCTCTGATGATCCTCCAAGCTTTTTCCACACATCGCCTGTTATATATGTCCTGGAGGGAGGGAAGCTCACCTCCGATGATGTGTCTGGTAGTTTGCAACACCCTTTGCAGGTCGTTGCGGTTGTGGGCGGTGCTATTGCCGTACCAGACGGTGATCCAGCCAGTCAGGATGCTCTCTACAGTACTAGTGTAGAACCATGTGAGGATGTGGTGGTTCATTCCAAACTTCCTCAGCCGTCTCAGGAAGAAGAGGCGCTGGTGAGCCTTCTTCACAACGGCCTCAGTGTGGACGGACCATGTGAGTTCCTCAGTAATGTGGACACCGAGGAACTTGAAGCTGCTGACTCTCTCCACCGGTGCTCCATTAATAGTGATGGGGCTGTGTTCTCCGTCTTTCTTCCTGAAGTCCATCACAAGCTCCTTGGTTTTACTGAGGTTGAGGGAGAGGTTGTGCTCCTGACACCAGCGTGTCAGAGTGTGCACCTCTTCTCTGTAGGCTGTATCATCAAGGATCAGAACTATTCATTATAGAGCATGATTTGCATAATTAGGACTCCTGGATTAACATTCTTTGTTGTTTTCTGAAACAGAGTTCCTGTCAACCAATCATTGCCTTCTGATTTTAGAGTCAGGTCTGCAAGGGATTGTCAGTACCCTTTTTAATAGTTATTCTGACAACAACAAGGATATTGAATGTCCCTTTTAACTGGCATCGTACTTCTGTACCTCCTAATTGTGTAAATTATGTTAAAATAGTGTCACTTAAGATTGCAATATGGCAGTAAATCGATGATAGATATTGATAATTCAAGTTGTACTTTTCAGGTGACTCAGCTGGCTAGCTACTTTGAGCCAGTGATCGTGGCATCAGTGGGACTGGCGTCTAAACATGCTGACCACCAGCAACAGATGAATATACTGGATCAGACCAAAACCCTGTTTGAGTCAGCCCTACAGATGCTCTACGCTGCCAAAGAGGGCGGAGGAAACCCCAAGGTATGACATAACAATAAAAAATGGGTCCAATATGTATGGAGAAAAAGGTAATGGGGACCTTGCAGATTTGCAACCTGTAGTGTCTTACTGCATATTCTATTCAAATGATGTCTTTTGGATTTGTTTGTTGGTAAAGTGGTGTTTATGGGTCTATAAAGGCCACCTTATTCTCATTGTGATGTGCCAGTGATATGTATTCACTGTTCTCTCCTCTTGAAGGCAACACACACTCATGATGCCATAGCCGAGGCAGCCCAGCTGATGAAGGAGGCTGTTGATGACATTATGGTGACTCTAAATGAGGCAGCCAGTGAGGGGGGAATGGTGGGCGGCATGGTGGAGTCCATCGCTGAGGCCATGGGACGGGTCAGTGAATATGCAGAAATACATCCAAATCTAGTGTTCGACCAACAAATGTTTTTCCATATCCAATGCTGATAGTTAGAGAGCAGTGTGGCTGATGACTGATAAAATTCCAAGAAATGGCGTCCAAAAGGTGAAGAAATGCATCTAAACAAACCATACTAACTAATGGCATCTGGCCATTGAATTTGTACTAGTATGGAAGTATATTAATGACAAATGTATTTGATACAAAAAGGTAGGGATGTCCCGATATTGCTATACCAGTATTTGGTCCGAAACTGCGCTCATGTACTGATACTGGTATCTGTAAAAAGCTCAGGTACCAAAAACTGATTCCATCTGACGTATGAATGTTATTACATAAACATTCAGCCCACAAATGAAAATCATGTTATGTCCTAGTGAGATTATTTAACCGCAAAAAATGCGATTTAATGAGATAAATATATTGTTTGCCAGGGTTGGGGAGTAACGGAATACATGTAACTGGATTACGTATTGAAAATACAAAATATAAGTAACTGTATTCCACTACAGTTACAATTTAAATCATTGGTAATTAGAATACAGTTACATTCAAAAAGTATTTTGATTACTGAAGAGATTACTTTGCATTTTATTGTCATTTGTTTCATTTAATATTTAGTCCTTTCAGATGTTAAACATTTATACATATAAATGATGCGATCCAAAGTGCATTTGAACAGCGGTGAAACACTTTCTTATGATGTGTTACATTCATACGAGCAGACAGAGAAGTACGTTTGAAGTAAGTTTGGAGCAGAAGAAATAGAAATAAACCTTGTGTAAATTGACAGCTTTACGCTAAGCTAAAATGCTATTTCTAGCCATTTTACCTGCACATGTTACCAGACACAATCATGTTTTTTTATCAAGAAAATTTACGTTGGGTCAATTTCTTTTTTTCTAGTTAGACCTTTGATATTAGGGCAAAAATCTTATTCTTGATAATAATTTTTGTATTGTTTTCCTGTAAACAAATTAATAATATTAAATATGCTTTATTAACAAAGATAATGTTGTACTGATGGCGGCTGCTCTTATCTGTTAAGGCTCCTACAAGTCTCATACAGGGAAAACAACGTCATGAGCATCACACGTTTGTAGCAAATGACAGTTAACAGAGTGCAAATTTACATTGTTGCACGAGGCACATACAGAGTACATATTTATTTCATTAAATTGCAGCCTTTTGCAGATTGATCATCACTTTGAGTCTCTTACCGACCGACTTTTCCAGAATGGGAATCAGCGTTCATAACGTCAGAGCTACTTGGTGAAAAGAACACAAACACTTCAAAATAAAAGCTCTGTCAGAATTAATGTTGAATTTATAGAAAAAAAAAAAATTATGATAGAAATATACCTCTACTGTACATTTTTGGAATATTCACTGTAATACTGCCACTACTGCTACTAATAATAATAATAATACTAATGATAAATCAGTAGTAATTGTATTATACTTAAGCAATATCTAAAATCTGTGATGCCCGTTATGCAGCACTTTATTTGACAAAGTTGTATTTTGGATTGTGCTGTGAGGTTCTGTATATAAGCACTTAATTTGATAAAAAAAATACAATATTATGTTGTAAATTAATTGTTATAATTTCGTTTGATTAAAGTATTAATTTATTTATTTATTTAAACCCCATTTTGATGATAACATTTAAATAAACTATTGATATGAGTTTAGAAAAAAATAAAGATCAACTCCGTATCGGTGAGTACCAAAAATGAAGTATCTGCACTCGTTCTCAAAAAAATGGTATTGGGACATCCCTACAAAAAGTATGTTAAATTCCACAAATTGATTAAAATACAACCGATTTTACCACCCAATGGCGAAGCTTAGTATCATGCAACAGCACTCTACTCGTTTCCTGCATTACCCAGATGTGCAAGGTTGGATTTTCAGCCCAATTTGAACTACTTACATTTTTAAGGCAAATTTGTAAAGCATAGTATAATGGACCAAATATTACCTGGCAAATAAGAAAGCTGTAAATGTAAAAAAACCTAAAAATATTTTGGAACTGATCTTTTGGAACGTTTGGAATGTTGCTGGCTTGCAACATTTCGTGATCCTGTTTCCCTTTCTTCACCCTATAATTTCTTGTCATCTCCCCCACTTTCCCTATTTAAAAAATGTCAAAAAGATCAAAATCCTTTCTGTTCAAAAGCTCTATCTGACAGTCACACGTGTAAACTCATCACCGATGCTTCAGCTTTCTCTTTATCTCATTATTAACCTGAATTAGCACAACTTCTGCATGTATCAGCGGTGAATGTGTTCAATCCTTCATTGTACTGACTCATGTAGAAGACAATGGCATCCAATCTCTGTTCTCATTTATTTTCTCAGAATGATCACAGTATTGCGCACATGCACTACACAAACACCGTCATTTGTATTAGGATTCGTTCCAGCATTGCATCATTGTTATCTGGGTCTGTTCGCTCCACAGATGGATGAAGGTACTCTGCCGGAGCCTGACGGCACTTTTGTGGATTACCAGACCACCATGGTGAAGTTTTCAAAAGCAATCGCTATTACCGCACAGGAAATGGTGAGCACACTTCCATGGTCACATTC
This sequence comes from Xyrauchen texanus, assembly GCF_025860055.1. Taxonomy (NCBI): domain Eukaryota; kingdom Metazoa; phylum Chordata; class Actinopteri; order Cypriniformes; family Catostomidae; genus Xyrauchen; species Xyrauchen texanus. The sequence continues at coordinate 16,947,402 of NC_068324.1, forward strand.
TCCATTGGCTTACTCAAAAGACTCCCACTTCCTCTCTGACACTTGTTGGCTTAATGTGTGCCATTTTAAATGTTTACTTATTGCATCATGGGTTATTGTCGGGCCGGCATGGACTTTTTTTCAAATTTTCTGCATTGAAAATACATGGAAATACTGTGGGAAATATGCAGAATTCTGCATAATGGATGTAAATATGCTGAGGGTATTATATTGTTATTTGTAAGTATTGTTAAATTATCCAAAATGATAAATAGTTGTACTTGTATGGGTGTTTCTTCAACTTTGGCACTTTGGCACTGTGAACTTCTAGAAAGTAATGTGTTTTTCCACCGCATCTCAAATTTTGTATTGTGCTTAATAGTATTCTGTGGTCGAAATTACACTGATGGAAATTCTATTCTTTGTTTTATAAATAAATTTTTTGTCTTGCTACATTTTATGTATCCTAAATACAATCAAATTATATTTTCACACTTTTTGCATAATTTGGCAAGTCACATACAGGGGGAAAATATTGCCTAGATAATTGCCAAATATTGCCAAAATATTTTTGGGTGTTCTTTTCCTTTAATGAAAGAAAAAAAAGTCAATTTCTGACACTGCTGTGCATTGATTTCATAGTTACCATGCTTGTTTACACTGCTGTGTATTCTGATATGTGACCGCAGATGACTAAGTCTGTGACATGTCCGGAGGAGCTGGGTGGGCTGGCGTCTCAGGTGACAGTGGATTACAGCCAACTGGCACAGCAAGGCCATCTGGCAGCCGCCACCGCCGAACCAGAGGAGGTGAGGATCAATCCAGACAAGTGCTGATGATACCCCATGACCATTCATCTGGGATATACTTGCTCACACACACACTAACAGAAGCACAGATGGCCCGAGCCATCTCTCAAACTCAAATTTTCCAAGCAAAATTTATAGTTCTGTCGATATTTTCATTTATGCTTTTCGTAGACACTACAGTACATTTTTATCTGTATATGTGTTCACTGGGAACCAGCATTGGGTAAGTTACTTTCTAAAACACAAAAAATAGAAAAATAATATTATTTTATAAATATCTGTAACCCAAGTAATGTACTTAAAAGTAACTTAATTGAAAGTCAGTAACTGTAATCTGATTACAAACATTTTAAATGTAACGTGCTTCTACTTTTTGTACCAAAAATCCATTAGATTACAGCAATTATTTACCTTATAATTAGATTACAGCCAATGCTGCTGGGAATCTATTAGTTTGGCATTGCCAGCACCATTCTCAACCTGTTAAAACACCTTTTATGTTATTCCAAACCTGCATGACTGTCTCTCTTCCCTAGAACACAAAAGGAGAAGTTTAGCAGAATGTCCGCAGTGCTCTTTTCCATACAATGACAAACGCTGTTGAGCTTCAAAAATAATGAAAAAGCACCATAAAAGTGGTCCACTTCAATAAATTTAAACCATATATGGTATTCGGTTATTTATAATATTTACTAATAGAAAAGTGATACATTGAATTTTTTTAACCTCAGATTCATTGGCCTTTCAAAAGGAATAGTTCACCTAAAAATGGAAATTCTCTCATCATTGACTCATCCTCATGCCATCCCAGTGTGTAAGACTTTCTTCAGCAGAACAAAAACAAAGATGTTTGGAGGAATGTCTCAGCTCTGTTGGTCCACATAATGCAAGTGAATGGTGACCAGAACTCAGAAGGTCCAAAAAGGACATAAAGACAGCATAAAAGTAATCCACACAACTTCAGTGGTTAAATCCATGTTGATAGGTGTGGGCAAGAAACAGATCAATATAGAAGTCATTTTTTTACTATAAATCTCCACCTTGTACCAGCCCCAACCAGTATGTGCCTGAATGTGAAAGTCACTTCCACACCAGAATGTGGAAGGAAAAGTGTAGATTTTTATTTTTGGACTTAAATGTTGACTGTTTCTTCAGAAGATATGGATTAAACCACTGGAGTCTTATGGATTACTTTTATGCTGACTGTATGTCCCTTTTGGACCTTCTACGTTCTGGTCACCATTCACTTGCATTGTATGGACCAACAGAGCTGAAATATTCTTTTAAAAATCTTCATTCGTGTTCTGCAGAAGAAAGAATGTCATACACATCTGGGATGGCATGAGGGTGAGTAAATGATGAGACAATTTTCATTTTTGGGTGAAATATTCCTTTTAGTTTATATGCTTTTCATTTCATTGAATACATTCAGGTTTTAAGAAATTCATTTAAAGATAGCCATACATTAGGTTTTGAATGAGGGTGAGTAAGCTGACTGAAATGTTCAATTTGGGTGCACTAATCCTTAAATTCACATTATTTGGGTCTGTTTCTTGTAAGTGGAATATTATTTCATGTAGCTCAACTGGTAGAGCACAATGACAGCAACATAGATAACAGGTTCAAATCCCATGCTGAATAAATGAACCCCTTGGATGCACTGCAATTCCAACTGAATAAAAGCATCTGCCACATGATTGAATGTAAATAAATGTAACCTCATTCACAGTCTTATTTTAGCACAAAGCTAATGAAAACACATGTGCTTCAGACATGCACAGACTCACTGTTATCCTTTAGGTCATGATCAAAGGGGTAAACACCAGCCAACACATTTCACACCTTTACTTGATCAAATTGTTTCTTCCCCATGTTCGGAAAAAAAAGTAAACGCACTAGCCACCAGCTCTCTCTTTGCTAGCGTTTTAACATAAGTGGCCGCTGCTGTTACCATAGCAACCCTGCACCCCCACAAGCCTTAAAAGCCCATTGTGATATTCATAATGAAGAGCCGCCCACCCATGGATCTGTGTCAGGTAATGAACATACAGTGCTGTCAGGCCCCCTCAAAAGCAGTCAGAATCACTTCTTAATTATTGCATAGAGCTTTGCTGAACGGAAGCAGAGCCTTTTCAGTCGCTGAGATTTAGATTTGGAACCAGATTCACGCATAGAGGCTGATTGACTTGGATGGCAACTCTTTCGTAGACTTTGATAGTTCACCCAACAATGAAACATTTTGTCATTCACTCACCCTCATGCTGTTTCAAACCCATATAGCATTCTTTTGGTGCCTTTTTTTTTTTTAGGTGGGATCCCAGATCAAGAGCCGGGTGCAGGAGTTGGGTCACGGCTGTATCTACCTGGTGCAGAAGGCTGGAGCTCTTCAGATGAGCCCGACGGACAGTTTCACCAAGAGAGAACTGATCGAATACGCTCGTGCCGTCACTGAAAAGGTAAGCCTGTTTGCCACTGTTTGTAGTTGGTACTTTACAGCTGTACAGCTTTCCTCGTTACAGCGCTTGCAAGGCAGTACTGTATTGATAAAAAGGGTTTGTTCTACAGGAAATCGTTAAACATAAGTATTTCACTTCTGTGGTTAATTCGGTGCAAACCACTTGACGTACAGACTCCATTCCAACTTGTTGTTGATGGCTTCAGCCTTTTTGCTATCTGTTTTTGGTTTTTATACTCTGATTTAATCACTGAAAAAAAAAGCTTTGCTTTGTCGGCGCATGATTTACTGTGAATGTTTGTTCCAGGTGTGAATGGCTTGTTAGGAATCCATTGTTTTGATTCAAAATGTTGATGAAAATTTGTGCTTGGTGTGCAAAGGCCATTACTCTCTGCTTCTGATGTCAAAACATGCACACACATTGGATAAGCCGGTAAGAACGGCAGTAAATGTGTTTACATGTGACGGGAATCAGTGTAATGGGCAAAAATCTACCTGTGTCAAATATCAGTCGTTTTTTGCGTAAACTGTTTCTGAAAAACATTTAAGGTGTTTACATGAATTATACATTGTTGGCTTATTAAGCCAAATAGAAGATTGTGCATGTAACGCACTCAATGAGAGTTGACTGCCCATTTTCAGTGAGTGTGAATGTTCTCGAATTATTCCCTGTTTCTTTTCTTTATGTTGAATATTGTAAATGCCATTCATCATGGTGTTATATTGTCTTTGATTACATCTCAATAGCTGGAGTTTGTTTAGTCACCGCTGTGGGCGTGCTGTTGCCCCTCACTGCTTTAAATGAGCTCTGTTTGAATGTGTGCGAGTCCCCCGCCAGCCGGATTCAATTCAAATCTCTGCTCTTGCCTGGAATCATTTCTCTATTAAATGTGAATATGGATGGTCACCTTTGAATGCCTCCCTCATGGCTTTCCAACTATTGGTGAAGATAACGCTATCATTCTCTCTCTCTCTCTCTCTTAGTATAATAGTTTTGCTCTAATGGACTTTTCCATCTTTCTCTGTGCTGTCAGCTGCCTGTCACAGCCTATTTCTCAGCCTCTATCTCTCTCTGGTGTTTGTGCTAGACGTAGATATTTTTGCTCAGCTGTAAGATAAGTTTGTGTTGCTTCTATGGTAGTCTCAGGCTGCGTCCACATCCATTAGTACATTTTAGTTGAAAACTGATTAATTATGACACAGAACAAAACTTATTTGGTTTAAATATGTTTATGCCTCTCATTCACACTAAAATGGAGTGTCCTCCACCAAAAATGCTCTCCATAACTGCATGCTTTGGAAAAGGTTGACATTGAAAACTGAGTTTTCAAACTTAAATGGATTCGCGTGGGTTTAGCCTGAGACCCATAGACTGTTCACTGCCTGTCTGATAAATATTGCTACATAAAACTAGAAGATAAGAAAAGGATTATTTTATTTATTTAAATTTAAAAACTTTTTGCATTCTGTTTTCTAAGTACCAGGTGGTACTTTACGAAGCATGACATTTTACAAATAAAATTCTTCTTAACTACTATTTTCTAACTAAAGAAAAAGTTAAGAATATTTTGTGTTTCTAGAAAATGCATCTTTAGAATGTTTTTTAATCCTCAACATTAATAGCTAGATGCTTTCTTAAGAATTTCTTATAATTTATCCTAAGATCTTTCTTAATTTTCTAATGAAGATGTTCGTGAATTCAGCACCAGGTTGATGTAACGAGCACATTTAAAGGAATAGTTCACCCAAAATGTTAATTCTCATAATTTACTCGCCCTGTTGCGTACACATCCCTGATGTGTATGACTTTCTTCTGCTGAACACAAAAGATTTTTAGAAGAATATCTCAGCTATATAGGTCCATACAATGCAAGTGAATAGAGACCTGAACTTTGAAGCTCCAAAAGCATATAAAGGCAGCATAAAAGTTATCCGTAAGACTCCAGTGGTTTAATTTGTGTCTTCTGAAGCAATATGATAGGTGTGGGTGAAGAAACAGATCAATATTTAAGTCCTTTTTTACTATAAATCTCTACTTTCATTTCCACATTCTTTTGTTTTTGGTGACTGGGCAGGGAGGAGAATTTATAGTAAACAAGGACTTAAATATTGATTCGTTTCTCACCCACACCTATCATATTGCTAATGAAGACATGGATTTAACCAATGGTGTCTTATGGATGATTTTTATGCTGCCTTTATGTGCTTTTGGAGCTTCAGAGTTCTGGACACAATTTACTTGCTTTGTGTGGACCAACAGAGCTGAAATATTCTAAAAATCTTTGTTCTAAATTTTTATTCTAAAAATCTTTGAACCCTACATTTGAACGTACCAATACTAATTAATAGTCAAACTTTTTTCATTGTAAATTTTCTAAATATAATTACATATTTATATATTAATTACATAGCTATTAAATGCTTTAATTAGTTCATTAGTGTTGACTGTGTTGTGTAAAAGCATTGTAAAAACTAAACTGCAATAGTGTGTGAACAAAGAGTGTGTTTGCTTGGTGCTTTACATTCTAAACGTTATTCATTTCATTAATAGCACTTAAGTTAAAGTCCTATGGCGTGGAAAGCTGTGCAGACGTTGCCTATGGAATGTACTGTATGATGAAGTGTGATTCTCTCTCCTGCAGGTGTCTATGGTGTTGTCTGCCCTGCAAGCAGGTAATAAGGGCACTCAGGCCTGCATAACAGCGGCCAGTTCAGTCTCCGGCATCATTGCTGACCTCGACACCACCATCATGTTTGCTTCTGCCGGCACTCTCAATGCAGAGAACGAGGAGTCCTTCGCTGACCATAGGTGAGACCCGGCAGAATATTTCAGGATTTCCGTAAGAGCATGGTCAAAGGTCCGAGGAAATTATTTTTATGACTATTATGAACATTTCCCCCACAAATTTTCATTATATGATGGAAAATAAAATCTCTAGTGGTGGCGTAGTGACTCGTCTCAGTCCAGATGGCGGAGAACGAATCTCAGTTGCCTCCACGTCAATCCATGCATCTTATCAATTGGCTTGAGCGTGTTACCACGGAGACATGGCACGTGTGAAGGCTTCACGCTATTCTCTGCGCCATCCACACACCCCACCGAGAGCGAGAACCACATTATAGTGACCACGAGGAGGTTACCCCATGTGATTCTACCCTCCCTAGCAACCGGGCCAATTTGGTTGCTTAGGAAACCTGGCTGGAGTCACTCAGCACGCCCTGGATTCGAACTCGCGACTCCAGGGGTGGTAGTCAGCGACAATACTCGCTGAGCTACCCAGGCCCGACAAACACATATATTTATTTATTTGGAGTAAAACAAAAATCTGTGGTAATCAACACTATGCCATAGACACATTTAATGGAGCTTAACGTGCTAAAGTTATGTTTTGGGTCTCAGAGGAAGGAGAGGCGAAAGACTAAAAAGAGAATAACCCAAGAATAGTCTTTGTACAGGTAATAGAATAGGGCACAGAACATTGAGTGTGTTATCAGAAGCATGTTTATTTCTTCACTTTTCAGGGAGAACATATTGAAAACAGCCAAAGCCCTGGTGGAGGACACCAAGCTGCTTGTGTCTGGTGCTGCATCGAGCCAGGAAAAACTCGCACAGGCCGCCCAGTCCTCTGCCAAGACCATCACACAGCTTACTGACGTGGTAAAACTGGGCGCCGCAAGCATGGGCTCAGAAGACCCAGAGACACAGGTGCGTGATTCACAGTTTGTGCTCTGCCGTATTTACATAATCTGTCAAATCTTTTTCACACTGATTTTTGCTTCTCTTTCCATCTGTTCCTATATATGTCCTATATACATCTATATCCTGTTTTACACCTGGACTCAGTGTACTGAGAATGTCATTAGCTCTTCTCTCAAGTGTGTTGGTGACTCTGATAAGCAAGAACACTTTCTCTAACTCATATGTCTAAGAGTCAATGGCATGTATTAGGGGTCAGCAGAATGGCCAAAATCTTTTGTGTTTACTAAAGTTATATTGTGTAACAGTATATGCCAATTTTGACATGTTTTGAGGGTGTTGCAGAAAGCAGGGAAAGAACAATGCCAGGGTTCTTCCTCCATTAGATTTTTTTCCATACAAAATTTTGCACTGCCGGGGCAAATTTATTTATATTAATCTTGCGTTCATTTGCACAGTGCGACTGAAGCCTAATTTTCACCTGAGTGTGAACCACTCACACCAATTATCTGCTCTGCTGGAACCTACTGCATCTCTAGAGTGCGCAAGTCAACCTGGCTTCCCTCGATATTGCAACGCAGACCACAGAACTGATGCAGCCCATTTGAATTCTAGTGAGAATGTTCTAGTTTAAAGCACAATGGAAGAACTCAATCCTCTCAAAAAATAGACAGCCCTAACATGCTAAACAGCACTGAGGAGGAAAAGAGATACATTACAAATTACACATCACCCCCACCCTTACTGATCATGATTTTACAGAAATAACAGTAATTGTATTTTAACAAAATCTTTTAGTTTCATATTAACGATCTATTAGGTAGAATCTATTAAACCTTTTTTATAACAAATGTGGCAGCTGTAGTTAAAGTTTCTAAATGTGTTTAGGCTACATTTTCATAACAAATACAATATGTTCTTTTTAGAAAGACTAGTCTTGAGTCACCACTTTGTGTCCAATGAAAAATGTGGGTCTTGAAGAAAAAACTTTGAAGAACAATGCCATATTTTTGCCAAAATAGGGGACATCAACCCAATGTTAAAGACACACCGTTTTCTCTGTCTTTCTCAGGTGGTTCTGATAAATGCTGTCAGAGATGTTGCCAAGGCTTTGGCTGAGCTGATTAGTGCCACTAAATGTGCCGCAGGCAAAGCAGCGGACGACCCCTCCATGTACCAGCTGAAGAGTGCCGCCAAGGTACTGTGTGTGTGTGTGTGTGTGTGTGTGTGTGTGTGTGTGTGTGTGTGTTAGAGTGACTCAATGGCCACATTGCAGGGGACAAAACCAAGCTGTGATAATACACTGTAAAGATGGCTAAAGTGCATTATTTCCTGTCCACCCACCCCGACCTCCCCACTACTGTCATTATTACAATCTAGCAAAGCATATATTATTAACTTTGTAAACCTTATTACGCAAAAATTAAAATGGAACTCGCTGATTTCCAGTTATGCTGTGGATCAGTGTGCACAGTTTATCATATGAAGTGATAAAACTTTCCCCAGGCCTGTATTAGCAGAAATTGTATGGGTTCCAAGCTGGAATCTTACTTCACTATCTTTTCATGCATTCCTTAATCATTTATTCATTCACAGGATTGCAATGTAATATTATATGTTTTGTTTATCATATTTAAGTAATGATATTTTATTCAGTTTGTGATGCTCTTGTGACCTTCACACAGATTTATTTTTTTACATTCCTCCAACATATGGTGAATATTGGACCTCTGGGATTTCCCAGAAGGCATTCATTGCACTTGTTTTTGCAGTGTATGTTTCAAGAAGTGGTGGTATCCCTCAGGGCTCAGTATTGGGTCCTTTTTGTTTTTCTTATATTTCTAGCTTTGCTTAAAACAAGGTTTATATTCTGTTAGAGGCCTCAGCTGTGGTCCATAAAAAAAGATCAGGTTTAATCACAGGACACTTTGCTGATGTTTTGTTCTGTATTTATTTTGAATTGAGTTTTTGTTTTTCCTCCTTTTATAAAAGGATTTTTTTTTTTCATGATTTACAAGCCATTTCTGTGTGTTGTTCCTTACCCATGTGACTTTCTTCTTCAATTAACATTTTTTGTAATATACTGGTCGCTATGTTCCATGCAATAACAATAAATGGTTATACATGTGTAAAAAAAAAAAATTAATATGACCGTTCGATTCATTAAAAAGTTCCAACTCAGAGGAATCATTTGTTCACAAATCTGACATCGCTCTCGTGAACTCACTTTGGGTATGAGAAAAGGGCATTTCAAATAAAATTATCACTGAGTGTCATTGACTGCTTTCTTTTTTTCTGCTGATGCAGGTGATGGTGACAAACGTGACCTCTCTCTTGAAGACTGTGAAAGCGGTAGAAGATGAAGCCACTCGCGGAACGAGGGCTCTGGAAGCCACAATTGAGTGCATCAAACAGGAACTTACTGTACGGAATATTGTTTAGCTCTATTGCAAAGCCTAGTGAGCTGCCTCATTGCTTATAGCTGCCTTTTAAGGTAACATCCTAACTGAAACAGAACCAACTGATTTCAGTAAAGTTTGTATGTTAGCATATTGCTAAGCTAACAACATGATACACTTATCAGCAAATTTTGGGTAAAATAAGAAATTTTTAATCACACTGAACAAGTTTTATCTATATTTCAGTATTGAATGAGAAAAGTTCATAAGTTTATTATCAGAAGCATGCCTATGATGCCTTAAAATGCCTCCTCCAAAAGGGAGCTCACTTGGTTTATTACAATTGTTTATCTCACTTGTGACATACAATCTCGCACACATTGGAATTGTTCCAAGAGACACTTTCTTAAACTCTCAAAACTCGTTGGAAATGTCAGTTGTGTTATGTCTATTTTGATCTCGATTAAGATATACTAATTCAATCTCCGCTTATTACCATCTACCCATGAATTAGTACCAATTAGGTCTGGCCTAATTACTTTAAGCCTATATAGAGACTAAGCCTGTCCATCTGTGATATGCACTGGTAATACAAAGTGGGGAGTTTGTCTGAGAATGTGCCTGTTCTCCAACTGCTCCTCGTTCTACTTCTCCCATGGGCATCCCTACAGTACTCCACTTATCAGGGGCTATGTGACAGATTGAGATATTGAAACAGGAATGCAAAAGATTCCTTGCTGTTTGTTTTATCTTCTGGTTTAATCCTCATGTTATCAGACTACTGTTGTGGAGCTCTGAGCATTCAGCAAGCGTGACTGTGTTACTTTATTAGTGCACTGACAACACTACACTTATGTAGTTGGCTTATCTTGTATATGGGGTTGGTGTTGTTGTTAAAGAAAGAATGTTCCTTTAATCTCAGTTTGCTCCAAGGAGACTTTCATTGAAACTTAAAGGAATATTTCACCCAGAAATTAAAATTACCTCATCATTTACTCACCCTCATGCCATCCCAGATGAAGACACACATGAAGATTTTTAGAAGTATATCTCAGCTTTCTTAGTCCAGCATAAACGTAATCCATATGGTTAAATCCATATTCTTCTAAAGTGATATGATAGGTTTGGTTGAGAAACAGATCAATATTCAAGTCCACGTTTGCTATAAAATCTCCTCACTGCCCAGTACATGGTGATATACCTGAAGAATGTAAATTGCTAAAAACAAATGAAGAATGTGATGGTGAAAATGCAGATTTATAGTAAAAATTGGACTTAAACATTGATCTGTTTCTCACCCACACCTTTCATATCTCTTTTGAAGACTGGGTTTAACCACTGGATTTGTATGGATTAATTTTATGCTGCCTTTATGTGCTTTTTGGACCTTCAAAGTTTTGTTCAACATTGTATGGACCTACAGAGCTGAGATATTCTTCTAAAAATTCTTCATTTGTGTTCTGCTGAAGAAAGAAAGTCATACACATCTGGGATGATATGAGGGTGAGTAAATGATGAGAAATACATTTAAACTACAAATATGCATGAAAGTTACAAACAAATTCCACCAAAACCAGTCATGTGATGAAAAATAAAGACTAAAGAGCTATAGATGTAATGCATATAATGTCTACCTGACTATCTTTCTTCCAGGTTTTCCAGTCCAAGGACTTTGCGGAGAAAACGACCACCCCTGAAGAGTTCATCCGCATGACCAAGGGCATCACAGTAGCAACGGCCAAAGCGGTGGCAGCAGGCAACTCTGCCCAGCAGGAAGATGTGATATCCACTGCCAACCTGAGCCGAAAAGCCATCTCTGACATGCTGTCCACCTGCAAGGTGTTTATACACATCACACACACACAATATCGCTACATGCTGATCAACAGTACCATTTGGAACTAACCCACTTTTGACTCCTAAACTGCACCATCTAGTGGCATGTCTGACGGTTGCTACTAGCAACAGTGTAAGGCAACTGTCATTTGTTAACTTTTAGCCAACATCCTTGAGATTATATTATATTATCATTATCATCCTTGAGATATAATTAAAACATTTCGATTTTCAGGCATAGAGACTGCTTTACATGTCTCATCACTGTAGCTAATGTGATTTATGAAGTGTATGCTCTTACATTTGCCCCCACCTAGAATAATTGCCACTGAAGTGTATGTATTAGTAGTTAAATAAAATGGGTTAAATTACGATATTGCACATAAGATTGCATAATATTATAACACTATCATATTTTATTAGACTAATAAAATTGCACATTGTAAGACAACGATACTTGTTTCCTGTTTTATAATTAGCTATAATGTGAATTTAACATTAGATGTGGCACAGGTGTAATGTAGGTCACATGTTGCAAATGTATATTTCACAGCAAGCCGCATACCACCCAGAAGTAGGCAAGGACGTGAGGAATAAAGCTCTGCTCTACGGCATCGAGTGCACCACCGGATACATCGACCTGCTCGAACATGTCCTGCTCGTGAGTGTGTGCGAAATTGAATGGCTTGTGTTTATGCTTGTGTTTGTGCGAGCCTTTGTAACTTTGCGTGTTTACTCTAAACGCAGGTGCTACAGAAACCCACGGCCGAACAGAAACAACAGTTGGCTGTACTGTCCAAGAAAGTGTCCGGATCGGTCACAGAGCTAATTCAGACTGCCGAAGCCATGAAAGGTGAACACAAACACATACAGTACATGCACACAATCAACAACAGAACTGATACAGTTAATCTTGTTTTTTTCACTTTAATTAATCTCAAATCAATTTAGCAATCTATGTACCAGTGCCTAATTAGCTTGCTTTACTCAGTACAGCTTGCTTTATCCCATATTCAGTTTGCTAAACCTTGTTTTTAGTAACAGAAAAAAGCTGAACCTGTCTGGCAACAGATTATCTTTGCAATTAACTTGATATGGTAAAATGTGTTAAATGGATTACTGAACTCTTAAGGCCCTGACATACTTCATACGAAATCGAAGAACGAACAAGTATGACATTTACTGTAGATCAGAATCTGGAGATATGCCTTTTATCATATTAACAATCTTTCATACACCCATCTTTGCATTAATAAAAGTGTCATTATAAATTAAGATAATAAAGTGTAATCTGTGCATATTATGGCCGCATGGTTTCTTTTCATAATCAATTAGCCAAAATGACTATTTTTCT